>NW_027206572.1:0-336799 GCF_024711535.1 Dipodomys merriami | reverse complement strand
TAGGGTTACTGTTAGTGTTCAAGTTAGGATTAGGCTTAGTGTTAGGGTGAGGGTAAGTGTTAGGTTGAGGGTTAGGGTTAGACTGAGGGTTAGGGTTAATGTGAGGGTTAGGGTTAGGGTTAGGGTTAGGCTTAGGCATAGGTTTAGGCTGAGGGTGATGGTGAGGGTGAAGGTTAGTGTTATGGTGATAGATATGGTTAGGTTTAGGGTGAGGGTTAGGATGAGGGTTCGTGTTAGGGTGAGGGTTAGTATGAGCCTGAGGGTTACAGTAAGGGTGAGGGTTAGGTTTAGGTTGAGGGTTAGTGTAAGGGTTAGGGTTAGGGTTAGATTGAGGATTAGGTTTAGGGGTAGTGTGAGGTTTAGGGTGACGATGAGGGTTAGGGTGAGGTTTAGGGTTAGAATTAGGGTTAGGGTGAGGGCTAGCATGAGGCTGAGGGTTAGGGTTAGGGTTAAGTTTAGTTTGAGGGTTAGGGTGAGGGGTAGGGTTAGGTTTAGGGTGAGGGTTAGGTTTAGGGTGAGGGTGAGGGTGAGGGTAAGGGTTATTGTGAGGGTTAGGGTGAGGGTGAGGTTTAGGGTGAGGTTGAGCGTTAGGATTAGGTTTAGGGTTAGGGTGAAGTTTAGGATGAGGTTTAGGGTTAAGGTTAGGGTTAGGTTTATGGTGTCGGTAAGTGATAGCCTGAGGGTTAGGGTGAGTGTTACATTTAGCATTAGGGTTAGGGTGTGGGTTAGGTTTAGGTTTAGGGTGAGGTTGCAGGTGAGAGTGAGGTTTAAGGTCAGGATTAGGGTGTGGTTTAGGGTTACGGTGAGGGTTAGGGTTAGGGTTAGTGTGAGGGTAGCGGTGAGGGTGACGATTAGGGTTAGAGTTACGGTGAGGGTTCAGTTAAGTTTGAGGTTTCGGGTGAGGATGAGGTTAAGGGTTAGGGTGAGGTGTTATTGTTAGGGTTAGGGTTAGGCTTACCATTACTGTGAGGGTGAGTGTGGGGGTTAGGGCTAGGGTGACGTTTAGTGTTAGGGTTATGGTTAGAGTTAGGGTTAGTGTGAGGATGAGGTTTAGGGGTAGAGTTATGTTTAGGTTGGGGGTTAGTGTGAGGGTTAGGTTTCGAGAAAGGTTTATGGTGGGGGTGACGGTAAGTTTAAAGGTGAGCGTTAGGCCGAAGGTGAGGGTTACGGTAAGGGTGAGGGTTAGGGTTATGGTGAGGGTTAGGGAAAGTGTTATGGTGAGGGTGAGGGTTAGATTGAGTATTAATGTTAGGGTTAGTGTGAGGTTTAGGGTGAGGATGAGGGTTAGGGTTAGGGTGAGGGCGAGGTTGAGGGTGAGGGTTATTGTTAGTGTTAGGGTGTGGTTTAGGGTTAGGGTGATGGTTAGGGTTAGTGTGAGGTTTAGTGTTAGGGTTAGGTTTAGTGTTAGGTTGGAAGTTAGGGTTAGGGTGAGGGTTAGGTTGAGTGTTAGGGTTAAGTTAAGTGATAGGTTTAGGGTTAGGGTGAGGGTTATGTTTAGGGTCATGTGTAGAATGAGGGTGAGGCTTAGGGTGAGGGTTAATGCTACAGTGAGTGTTAGGGTGAGGGTGAGGGTAAGGGTTAGGTTTATGGTGAGGGTGAGGTTTAGAGGTATGGTGAGGGGTAGGGAAAGAGTTAAGGTTAGGGTTAGTGTGAGGGTTAGGGTTAGGGTGAAGAGAAGGTAAGCGTGAGGGTTGGAGTGAGGGTGAGGTTTAGGGTTACTCTTAGTGTGAGGGTTAGGGATACGGTTAGGGTGAGGGTTAGGCTTAGGGTTATGTTTATTTTGAGGGTGAGTGTTTGAGTTAGGATGAGTGTTCTTGAGAGTGTGAGAGTTAGGGTTTGGGTGAGGGTTAGGGTTAGGGTGAGTGTTAGGGTGACGGTGAGGGTGAGGGTTAGGGTTGGGGTTAGGGTCAGAATGAGGGGTAGGGTGAGGTGTAGGGTTAGGGTTAGGGTGAGTGTTACGTTTACTGTGAGGGTTAGGGTTAGGGTGAGGTTTAGGGTTACTGTGAGGGTTCCAGTTAGGATTAGGCTTAGTGTTAGGGTGAGGGTAAGGGTTAGGTTGAGGGTTAGGGTTAGAGTGAGGGTTAGGTTTAATGTGAGGGTTAGGGTTAGGGTGAGGGTTAGGGTTAGGGTGATGTTTAGGGTGAGGTTGAGGGTTAGTGTGAGTGTGAGTGTGAAGGTTCGGATGAGTGTTTGGGTTAGGTTTAGGTAGAGGTTGAGGGTGAGGTTGAGGCTTAGGGTTAGTTTTAGGGTAAGGCTAAGTGTGAGGGTTAGGGATAGGCTTAGGCTTAGGCTAAGGGTGAGGGTGAGGGTTAGGGTTAGTGTTAGGATTAGGGTTAGTGTTAGGGTTATGTTGAGGCTTAGGGTTAGGTTAGAGGTTACGGTTAGGGTGAGGGTTAGGGTTAGGGATAGGTTTAGGTTGAGGATGAGGGTGAGGGTTAGGGTTAGGATTAGGGACAGGGTGAGCCTGAGGGTGAGGGTGAGTGTGAGGTTTAGGGTTAGGGTGAGGGTTAGGCTAAGGGTTAAGTTGAGCGTTAGGTTTAGGGTGATGTTTAGTTTGAGGGTGAGGGTTAGGGTGAGATTGAGGGTGAGGTTTAGGTTGAGGGTTTGGGTTAGGGTTAAGGTGAGGGTGAAGGTGAGGGTGAGGGTTAGGTTTAGGGTTAGGGTTAGGCTTAGGGTGAGGGTGATTGTGAGTTTTATGGTTAGGGTTATGGTTAGGCTTAGGTTTAAGCTGAGGTTGAGGTGAGTTTCAGGGTTAGGTTTAGGGTGACTGTGAGCATTAGGGTTAAGGTTAGGGATAGGATGAGTGTTACATGAGGGTGAGGGTTAGGGTTAGGGTGAGTGTTAGGCTTAGGGTTAGGGTGAGAGTGAGGGTGGGGGTGAGTGTTAGGCTTAGGGTGATGGTTAGCATTAGGTTTAGGGGGAGGGTTAGGATGAGGTTTAGCAGTAGGATTAGGGTTTGGGTGAGGGCTAGGGTGACAGTGAGTGTTAGGGTTAGGCTTAGGCTTAGGCATAGGTTTAGGCTGAGGGTGATGGTGAAGGTGAGGGTTAGTGTTATGGTGATAGATATGGTTAGGTTTAGGGTGAGGGTTAGGATGAGGGTTCGTGTTAGGGTGAGGGTTAGTATGAGCCTGAGGGTTACAGTAAGGGTGAGGGTTAGGTTTAGGTTGAGGGTTAGTGTAAGGTTTAGGGTTAGGGTTAGATTGAGGATTAGGGTTAGGGTTAGGGTGAGGGTTAGTGTTAGAATTAGGGTTAGGGTGAGGGTTAGGGTTAGGGTTAGGGTTAGGGTGATGTTTATGTTTATGGTGAGGGTTAGGTTTAGTGTGAGGGTTAGTGTTAGGGTGAGGGTAAATGTTAGGGTGAGGTTTAGCGTTAGGGTGAGGGTTATGGTTAGGGTGAGGTTTAGGGTTAGGGTTAGGGTTATTGTTAGGGTTAGGGTTAGGTTTATATTTATGGTGAGGTTGAGGGTGAGGGTGAAGTTTAGGGTTAGGGTTAGGGTGAGATTTAGGTTTAGGGTTAGGGTTAGATTTAGGGTTAGGGTGAAGTTGAGGTTTAGGGTTAGATTTAGGGTTAGGGTGAGGGTTAGGGTGAGTGTTAGGGTTAGGGTTAGTGTTAGGGTTAGGCTTAGGGTGAGGGTTAGGGTGAGGGTTAGGTGTACTGATAGGGTAAGTTTAGGATTAGGGTTAAGGTGATGGTGAGTGTGAGGGTTAGGGTTAGTGCTAAGTTTAGGCTTAGAATTAAGCTGAGGGTGATGGTGAAGGTGAGGGTTAGGGTTAGGGTGAGGGTTAGGGTTAGGTTTAGGGTTAGAGTTAGCCTTAAGGTGAGGTTTATGGTTAGGTTTAGGGTTCTGGTAACGGTGAGGGTTAGAGTTAGCATCAGGGTTAGGGTGAGGGTTTGGGTTATTGTTAGGGTGAGTGTTAGGGTTAATGTGAGGTTTAGGGTTATGGTTAGGGTTAGGGTAAGGGTTAGGTTGAGGGTTGGGGTTTGGGTTAGGATTAGGCTGAGGGTGAGGATTAGGGTGAGATTTAGGTTAGGCTTAGTGTTAGGAGTAAGATGAGGTTAAGGGTTAGGGTGAGGGTTGGGCTTAGGGTTAGGGTGAGAGTTAAGATGAGGGTTAGGGTTTCAGTGAGGGTGAGGGTTAATGTTAGCGTGACGGTTAGGGTTAGGATTAGGATTAGGGAGTGGGTGATGGTTAGGATTACGGTTAGGGTTGTTGTAAGTGTTATGGTTACTGTTACATTTCCAGTGAGGGTGAGGCTGAGGGTGAAGGTTAGGGTTAGGGTTAGGGTTAGTTTTAGGGTTAGGATTAGTGTTAATGTTAGGGTTAGGGTTTGACTTTCGGTTTGGGTGAGGGTGAGGGTGAGGGTGAGGGTTAATTTTAGGGTTAGGGTGAGGTTGAGGATTAGGGTTAGGATTAGGGATAGGGTCAGGGTGAGGTTTAGGGTTAGATTTAGGTTGAGGGGGAGGGTTAGGGTGAGGGTCAGGGTTAGGGTTAGTGTTAGGGTTAGCATTAGGTATAGGGTGAGGGTTAGGTTGAGGTTTAGGGTTAGGTTTGGGATTAGGTTAGGGTGAGGGTGAGTGTGAGGTTTAGGGTTAGGATTAGGCTTAGGCTTAGGGTTAGGCTGAGGGTGAGGGTGGATATGAGTATTAGGCTTTTTGTGATGTTTATCCTTAGGGTTAGTGTGAGGGTTAGCATGAGGGTTAGGGATAGGATTAGGGTTAGGGTGAGGGCTAGGGTGAGGGTGAGGGTTAGGGTTAGTGTTAGGTTTAGGCATAGGTTTAGGCTGAGGGTGATGCTGAGGTTGAGGGTTAGGGTTATGGTGATGGATATTTTTATTGTTAGGGGGAGGTTTAGGATGAGGGTTCGTGTTAGGGTGAGGGTTAGTATGAGCGTGATGGTAAGAGTAAAGTTGAGGGTTAGGCTGAACGTGAGGGTTACAGTAAGGGTGAGGGTTAGTGTTAGGGTGAGGGTTAGGGTAAGTGTTAAGGTTAGGGTTAGATTGAGGATTAGGGTTAGGGTTAGTGTGAGGATGAGGGTTAGGGTTAGAATTAGGGTTAGGGTGAGGGCTAGCATGAGGGTGAGGGTTAGGGTTAGGGTTAAGTTTAGGGTGAGGGTTAGGGTGAGGTGTAGGGTTAGGTTTAGGGTGAGGGTTAGGTTTAGTGTGAGGTTTATGGTTAGGGTGAGGGTGAGGGTGAGGGTAAGGGTTATGGTGAGGGTTAGGTTGAGGGTGGGGGTTAGGGTTATGATTAGGTTTAGGGTTAGGGTGAGGTTTAGGGTGAGGTTGAGGGTTCAGGTTCGGGTTAGGTTTTGGTGTGGGTGATAGCATGAGGGTTAGGGTGAGTGTTAGAGTTAGCATTAGGGTTAGGGTGAGGGTTAAGTTTAGTGTTTGGGTGAGGGTGAGGGTGAGAGTTTGGTTTAAGTTGAGGATTAGAGTGAGTTTTAGGGTTAGGGTGAGTGTTAGGGTTAGGGTTAGCGTGAGGGTGACGGTGAGGGTGACGGTTAGGGTTAGAGTTATGGTGAGGGTTCGATTAAGTGTGAGGTTTAGGGTGAGTATGAGGTTAAGGGTTAGTGTGAGGGTTAGGCTGCGTGTGAGGGTTAGGGTTAGGGTTTGGTTTAGGGTGAGGTTTAGATTTAGGGTTAGGGTTTGGGTTATGCTTAGGGTTAGTTTGAGGGTTATGCTGAGGGTTAGGATTAAGATTAGTGTGAGAGTTAGGTTGAGGGTTAGGGTGAGGTTGAGGGTTAGTATTAGGGTGAGGGTTACGGTTATTATTAGGGTTAGGGTTAGGTTTAGGGTGACAGTGAGGTTTAGGGTGAGGGTTAGAGTTAGGGTTAATGTGAGGGTTACGATAAGGGGTAGGGTTATGGATAGGTTTAGGGTTAGGATTAATGTGAGGTTAAGAATTAGGGTGTGGGTGAGGTTTAGGGTTAGGAATAGTGATAGGGTTGATGTTACGCTGAGGGTGAGGGTGAGGGTGAGAGTTTTGTTTAGGGTTGGGTGAGGGCTATGGTTTGGGTTAGGGTATGGGTGAGGGTTAGTGTGAGGGAGATTGTAAGGATAAAATTGAGGGTTAGGCTGAGGATGAGAGTTAAGGGTGAGGGATAGGGTTAGGGTGAGGGTTAGCTTAAGAGTTAGGGATAGGGTGAGGGTTAGATTGAGTATTAGGTTAGGGTTAGTGTGAGGTTTGGGGTGAGGATGAGGGTTATGATTAGGTTGAGGGTTAGGTTTAGAATTAAGGTTACAGTGAGGGCTAGGGTGAGGGTGAAGTTTAGCTTTAGGGTTAGGGTGAGGTTTAGGGTTAAGGTGAGAGTTAGGGTTAGTGTGAGGGTTAGTGTTAGAGTTAGGGTTAGTGTTAGGGTGAGGGGAAGTGTTAGGGTGAGGGTTAGTGTTAGGGATAGTTTATGCTTAGTGTTAAGGTTAGGGTGAGGGTGATTGTGTGGGTTAGGGTTAGGTTTAGGTTTAAGGTTAGGGTTATGCTGAGGGTGAGGTTGAGCTTGAGGATTAGGGTTAGGGTGATGTTTAGGATTAGGGTTAGGGTTAGGGTTAGGTTGAGGTTGAGGTTTAGGTTTAGAGTTAGGGTTAGGGTGATGGTTAGTGTTAGGGTTAGTGTTAGGTTTAGGGTTAGGGTGAGTGTTAGGGTTAGGGTTAGAGTTAGGGTTATGGTGAGGGTGAGGTTTAGGGTTATAGTAAGTCTTAGGGTTAGTATGAGGGTTAGTGTTAGGGTGAGGGTAAGTGTTAGGGTGAGGTTTAGGATTAGGTTTAGGGTTAGGGTGAGGTTTAGGGTGAGGGTGAGTTTTAAGGTTAGGGATAGGTTTGTGGTGTGGGTAAGTGATAGCATGAGGGTTAGGGTGAGGGTTAGAATTAGCATTAGGGCTAGGGTGAGGGTGAGGGTGAGGATGCAGGTGAGAGTGAGGGTTAGGGTGAGGATTAGGGTGAGGTTTAGGGTTAGGGTGAGGGTTCGGGTTAGGGTGTGTGTTAGGATTAGGGTTATCCTTAGGGTTAGGGTGAGGGTTAGGCTGAGGTTTAGGCTGAGGTTTAGGCTTAGGATTAGGGTGAGGGTTAGGGTGAGGGTGAAGGTTAGAGTTCTGGTGAGGTTTAGGATTATTATTAGGGTTAGAGTCAGCTTTAGGTTGACGGGGAGGTTTAGGCTGAGGGTTGGGGTGAGGTTTAGGGTTAGGGTTAAGGTGAGTGTTAGGATAAGGGGTAGGGTTAAGGTTATGGTGAGGGTTAGGTTTAGTGTGAGAGTTAGATTTAGGGTTAGGGTTAGGATTAGTGTGAGGGTAAGAATTAGGGTGATGGTTAGGGTGAGGGTGAGGTTTAGGGTTAGGAATAGTGATAGGGTTAGTGTTAGACTGCGGGTGAGGGTGAAGGTGAGGGTGAGGGTTAGGGTTAGGTTTAGGGTGAGGGCTAGGGTGCAGGTTAGGGATAGGGTGAGTGTTAGGGTGAGGGTGATGGTAAGGGTAAAGGTGAGGGTTAGGCTGAGGGTGAGGTTTAATATAAGCGTGAGTTTTAGTGTTAGGGTGAGGGTTAGGGTAAGGGTTCGGGTTAGAGTTAGGGTGAGGGTTAGACTGATTATTAGGTTTAGGGTTAATGTGAGGATGAGGGTTAGGGTTAGGGTGAGGGTGAGGGTTACTATTAGGGTTAGGGTGAGGGCTAGGGTGAGGGTGAGGGTTAGAGATAGAGTAAGGGTTAGGGCTAGGTTTAGGATTAGGGTGAGGGTTAGGGTTAGAATTAGGGTTAGGGTGAGGGCTAGGGTGATGTTTAGGGTTAGGTTTAGGTTTAGGGTGAGGTTTAGGTTTAGGGCGAGGGTGAGGTTAAGGTTTAGGATGAGGGTTAGGGTGAGGGTTAGGCTTAGGGTTAGGGTTAGGGTGAGGATAAGGTTGAGGATTAGGCTGAGTGTTAGGGTGACGGTGAGGGTGAGGGTGAGGGTTGGGGTTAGGGTTAGAGTGAGTGTTAGGGTGAGGGGTAGAGTTAGGGTTAGGGTGTGGATTAGGGTTACTGTGAGGGATAGGTTTAGAGTGAGGATAAAGGTTAGGGTGAGGGTTAGGGTAGGGTGAGGGTTAGCGTTAGGGTTAGGGTGAGGGTTAATGTTAGGTTGGAGGTTAGGGTTAGGTTGAGAGTTAGGGTGAGTGTCAGGTTTCGTGTGAGTGATAGGGTTAGGGTTAGAGTGAGGGTTATGGTTAGGGTGATGTGTAGAATGAGGGTTAGGGTTAGGGTGAGATTTAAGGTAAGGGTAAGGTTTAGGTTGAGGGTGAGGGTAAGGGTTAGGATTAGGGTGAGGTTTAGTGTTAGGGTTACGGTTAGAGTTAGGGAGAGGGGTAGGGTGAGGAGTAGGGTTAAAGTTAAGTTTAGGGTTAGTGTGAGGGTTAGGTTTAGGGTGAGGATTAGCTAAGGGTGAGGGTTGGGGTGAGGGTGAGTGTTAGAGTGAGGATGAGGGTTCTGGAGAGTGTGAGGGTTAGGGTTTGGGTGATGGTTAGGGTTAGTGTGAGTGTTAGGGTGACGGTGAGGGTGAGTGTTAGGGTTGGGATTAGAGTTACAATGAGGGGTAGGGTGAGGGGTAGGGTTAGGTTTAGGGTGAGAGTTAGGGTTACTGTGAGGGTTAGCGTTAAGATGAGTTTTAGGGTTACTGTGAGGGTTCAAGTTAGGGTTAGGCTTAGTGTTAGGGTGAGGGTAAGGGTTAGGTTGAGGGTTAGGGTTAGGTTGAAGGTTAGGGTTAATGTGAGTGTTAGGTTTAGGGTGAGGGTTAGGGTGAGGGTTAGGGTTAGGGTGATGTTTAGGGTGAGGGTGAGGTTTAGGGTGAGGGTGAAGGTGAAGGTTGGGTTGAGTGTTTGGGTTAGGGTTAGGATGGGGTTGAGGGTGAGGGTGAGGCTTAGGGTAAGTTTTAGGGTAAGGTTGTGTGTGAGGGTTACGGATAAGGTTAGTCTTAGGCTGAGGGTGAGGGTGAGGCTGAGGTTTAGGGTTAGGGTTAGGGTTAGCGTTAGGGTTATGGTGAAGGTTAGGGTTAGGTTGGAGGTTACGGTTAGGGTGAGGGTTAGGGTTAGGGATAGGTTTAGTTTGAGGCTGAGGATGAGGGTTAGGGTTAGGATTAGGGTTAAGGTGAGCCTGAGGTTGAGGGTTAAGTTGAGGGTTAGTGTTACGGTAGGGTTAGGCTAAGGGATAGAGTGAGGTTTAGGTTTAGGGTGATGTTTAGGTTGAGGGTGAGGGTTAGGGTGAGGTTGAGGGTGAGGTTTCGGTTGAGGGTTTGGGTTAGGGTGGTGAGGGTGAAGGTGAGCATGAGGGTTAGGTTTAGAGTTAGGGTTAGGCTTAGGGTGAGGGTGATTGTGAGGGTTAGGGTTAGGGTTATTTTTAGGCTTAGGTTAAAGCTGAGGGTAAGTGTGAGTGTTAGGGTTAGGGTGAGTGTTAGCGTTAGGGTTAGGGTTAGGGATAGGCTGAGGGTTAGATTAGGGTGAGGCTTAGGGTTAGGGCGAGTGTTAGGCTTAGGGTTAGTGTGAGGGTTAGGGATAGTTTGATGGTTAGGGTGAGGTTTAGAGTAAGGGTGAGGGTGAGGGTGAGCGTGACTGTTAGGGTGCAGGTGAGGTTTAGGGTTAGGTTTAGGGTTAGGGTGAGGGTTTAGTGTTAGTGTTAGGATGATGGTTAGGATGAGGGGTAGGGTTAGGGTTAGGGTGAGGTTCAGGGTTAGATTAAGGGTTACCGTTAGGGTTAGGGTTAGGGGGAGGTTTAAGGTGAGGGTTAGGGTTAGGTTTAGTGTTAAGGTGAGGGTTAGGGTGAGGGTAAGTTTTAGGGTGAGGGTTAGGGTGAGTGTGAAGTTAGGGTTAGGTTATGGAGTGGTTTAGGGTTAGATTTAGGATGAAGTTGAGGGTGAGAGTGTGGGTTAGGGATTAGTTTTAGGGTTAGGGTTAGTGTTATTGTTAGGGTTAGGGTTACGATTACAGTGAGGTTGCTGGTGAGGTGAGGTTTAGCGTTAGGGTTAGCGTTAGGGTGAGGGTTAGGGTGAGGGTAAGTGTTGGGGTGTGAGTTAGGGTTAGGTGAGGTTAAGGGTTAGGGTTAGGGTTAGGTTGAGGGTTAGGGTTAGCATTAGGTTTACCTTGAGAACTAGGGTGAGGGATAGGGTTAGGTTAGGGTGAGGGTTAGGGTTAGGGTGAGCATTAGGGTGAGGGTAAGAATAAGGGTAAGGGTGAGGGTTAGGGTGAGTTTGAGGGTTACAGTAAGAGTGAAGGTTATGATGAGGGTGAGGTTTAGGGTGAGGTTTAGGATTAGGGTGAGGGTGAGATTGAGGGTTAGGGTGAGGGTAAGGGTTAGGGTTAGGGTGAGGGTAAGATAAGGTTGAGGGTTAGGGTTAGGTTTAGGGTGAGGGTTAGAGTGAGTGTGAGGTTTAAGGTTAGGGTTAGTGTTAGGGTGAGGGTAAGTGTTAGGGTTTTGTATAGGTTTACGGTGAGGGTGAAGGATAGGTTTCGGGTGAGGGTTAGGGTTAGGGTGAGGGTGAGGGTGAGGGTTAGTATAAAGTTTAGGGTTAGGGTTATTTTTAGGTTTAGGTTTAGGTTTATGATTACGTTGACGGTGAGGGTTATGGTTAGCGTGAGGTTTAGGATTAGGGTTAGTTTTAGGGTTAGGGTTAGCATGAGGTTTAGGGTAAGTGGTAGGGTTAAGGTTAGGGTGAGGGTAAGGGTTAGTTTGAGGGTTACGGTTAGAGATAGGGTGAGGGTTAGGATGAGGGTTAGGGTGAGGGTAAGTTTTAGGGTGAGGGTTAGAGTGAGTGTGAGGTTTAGGGTTATGGTTAGTGTTAGGGTGAGGGTAAATGTTACAGTTAGGTTTAGGTTTACGGTGAGGGTGAGGGTTAGGTTTAGGGTGAGGGTTATGGTTAGGTTAGGGTTAAGGTGAGGGTGAGGGTTAGGATAAAGTTTAGGGTTAGGGTTATTTTTAGAATTATGTTTATGTTTATGGTTATGTTGAGGGTGAGGGTTAAGGTTATGGTGAGGTTTAGGATTAGGGTTAGGTTTAGGGTTAGGGTTAGGATGAGGTTTAGGATGAGTGGTAGTGTTAAGGTTAGGGGGAGGGTTAGGGTTAGGGTTAGGGTTAGGGTGAGGGTTAGGATTAGTGTTAGAGTTAGGGTTAGGGTAAGGATGAGGGTTTTGGGTTAGGGTTAGGGTTAGGGTTAGTTTGAGGATTTCGGTGAGGGTTATGATTAGGGTTAGGGTAAGGGTTAGCGTTAGGGTGAGGGTTATGGTTAGGATTAGTGTTAGAGTTAGTGTTAAGGTTAGGGTGAGGGTTATGGTGAGGGTGAGGTTTAGGGTTAGGTTTAGGTTTATCATGTGGGTGAGTGACAGTGTGAGGGTTAGGGTGAGTGTTAGAGTTAGCATTAGGGTTAGGGTGAAGGTTATGGTGAGGGTTAGGTTTAGTGTGAGTGTTAGGTTTAGGGTTAGGTTTAGGATTAGTGTGAAGGTAAGAATTAGGGTGATGGTTAGGGTGAGGGTGAGGTTTAGTGTTAGGATTTGGGTTATTGTTAGTGTTACGCTGAGGGTGATGGTGAGGGTGAGGGTGAGGTTGAGTTTTAGGGTTAGGGTTAGGGTGAGGGCGAGGATGAGGGTTAGGGTTAGGGTGAGGTATAGGGTTAGGGTGAGGGTTAAGGTTAGAGTTAGGGTTAGGGTTAGGGTGAGTTTGAGGGTGGTATGAGGGTGAGGTTTAGGGTGAGGGTTAGGGTTAGGGTTAAAATTAGGGTGAGGTTTAGGGTTACTGGTAGTGTTACGGTTATGGTTAGTATTAGGGTTAATGTGTGGGTTAGGGTTAGGGTGAGGATAAAGTAAGGGTTAGGGTTAGGTTAAGGGTGAAGTTTATGGTTACTGTTTGAGTGAGGGTTAGGGTTTGGTTTAGTGTTAAGGTCAGGTTGAGGGTGAGGGTTAGGGTTAGGCTTATGGTTAAGGAGAGGGTGAGGGTGAGTGTGAGGTTTAAGGTTAGGTTTAGGGTTAGGGTGAATGTTAGGGTTAGAGTGGAGGTTAGGATTAGGGTTAGGGTGAGGGTTAGGTTTTGGGTTAGGCTGAAGGTTAAGGTTAAGATTAGGGTGAGGTTTAGGGTGAGGGTTAGGGGGAGGGGGAGGGTTAGGTTTAGAGTGAGACTTAGGGTTAGTATTAGGGTTAGGGTCAGAGTTAGGGTGACTGTGAGGTTTAGGGTGAAGTTTAGAGTGAGGGTTAAGTTTAGGGTGAAGGTGAGGGTTAGGGTAAGTGGTAGGGTTACGGTTAGGGTGAGGTTTAGGTTTAGTGTGAGAGTAAAGGTTAGGGTTAGGGTTAGGATTAGAGTGAGGGAAAGAATTAGGGTGATGGTTAGGGTGAGGGTGAGGTTTAGGTTTAGGAATAGGGATAGGGTTAGTGTTACACTGAGGGTGAGGATGAGGGTGAGGGTGAGCGTTAGGTTTAGGGTTAGGGTGAGGGCTAGGGTGAGGGTTATTAACGGTTAGGGTGAGGGCTAGGGTTAGGGTGAGGGTAAGGGTTAGGTTTAGTTTGAGGGTGGTGTGAGGGTGAGGTTTAGGGTGAGGCTTTGGGTTAGGGTGAGGGCTAGGTTGAGGGTGAACTTTAGGGTTATGATGAGGGTTAGCGTTAGGTTTAGGGTGAGGGTTAGGTTTAGTGTGAGGTTTACGGTTAAGGTTAGGTTGAGGTTGCGGGTAAGGGTTATGGTGAGGGTTCGGGTGAAGGTGAAGTTTAGGGTTATGACGAGAGATAGGGTTAGGTTTAGGCTGAGGGTGAGAGTGAGGGTGCGGGTGAGGTTTAGGGTTAGGGTTAGGGTTAGGGTGAGGGTGAGGGCTAGGGTGAGGGTCAGGGTTAGGGTGAAGGTGAGGTTGAGGATGAGGCTGAGCGTTAGGGTGAGGGTGAGGGTTTGGTTTAGGGTTAGGCTTAGGGTGAGGTTGAGGTTTAAGATTAGGTTTAGGGTTATTGTTAGGGTTAGAGTGAGGGTTACAGTTCAGTTTAGGGTGAGGGTGAACGTTAGGGTTATGGTTAGGGTTAGGGTGAGGTTTAGGGTTAGGGTTAGGGTTAGTGTTAAGATGAAGTTTATGGTGAGTGGTAGGGTTAGGGTTAAGGTGAGGGTTAGGGTTAGTGTGACGGTTAGAATGAGGGTTAGGGTTAGGGTTAAGGTGAGGGTTAGGTTGAGCGTAAGGGTTTTGGTTAGTGTTAAGGTGAGGGTGAGGGTTAGGATGAGGTTTAGGGTAAGGGTGAGGGTTAGGGTTAGGGTGGAGTTTAGGATTAAGGTTAGGGTTATGGTTAGGTTGAGAGTTAGGTTTAGGGTTAGGGTTAGGTTTACGCTGAGGGTGAGGGTTAGGGTTATGGTGAGGGTTTGGTTTAGAGTAAGGGTTAAGGTGAGGGTGAGTTTTAGGATTAGGATTAGGGTTAGGGTTAGGGTGAGGGTGAGGGTTACGGTTAGGGTTAGTGTTACAGTGAGGGTGAGGGTTAGGTTTAGGGTGAGGTTTAGGGTTAGGGTTAGGGTTAAGGTGTGGGTTTGTGTTAGGATTAGAGTTAGGGTCAGGGTTATTGTTAGGGTTAGGGTTAGTGTTAGGGTTAGGTTTAGGGTGAGGGTGAGGGTTACCGTTAGGTTTAGGTATAGTGTTAGGGTTAGGATTAGCGTGAGGGTGAGGGTGTGGGTTAGGGTTAGGGTTAATGTGAGGGTGAGGGTTAGTGTGAGGGTTAGGGTTAGGGTGAGGGTGAGGGTGAGGTTGAGGGTGAGTGTTAGGGTTAGTATGAGGTTTAGGGTTAGGGTTAAGGTTAGGCTTAGGTTGAGGGTTTGGCTTAGGTTTAGGGTTAGGCTGAGGGGTATGGTTACATTTAGGGTGAGGATTAGGTTTAGTGTGAAGGTTAGGCTTAGGGTTAGGGTGGGGTTAAGGATTAGGGGGAGTGTTAGGGTGAGGGTTAACGTTAGGTTTAGGTTTAGGGTGAGGCTTAGTGTTAGGGTTAGGGTTACTGTGATGGTGAGGGCTAGGTTTAGGGTGAGGCTTAGGGTTAGGGTTAGGGTTACTGTGATGGTGAGGGCTAGGTTTAGGGTGAGGGTTAGGGTTAGGGTTAGGCTTAGGCATATGGTTAGGATTAGGGTGATGCTGAGGGTGGGGCTTAAGGTTATGGTGATGGATAGGGTTAGGGTTAGGGTGAGGGTTAGGATGAGGGTTCGGTTTAGGGTGAGGGTTAGGATGAGAGTGACGGTAAGAGCAAAGGTGAGGGTGAGACTGAGGGTGAGGGTTATGGTAAGGCTTAGGCTTAGGGCTAGGGTGAGTGTTAGGGTAAGGGTTAGGGTTAGGGTTAGATTGAGGATTAGGTTTAGGGATAGTGTGAGGTTTAGATTGAGAATGAGGGTTAGGGTTAGAATTAGGGTTAGGGTGAGGGCTAGCGTGAGGGTGAGGGTTAGGGTTAGGGTTAAGTTTAAGATGAGTGTTAGGGTGAAGAGTAGGGTTAGGATTAGGGTTAGTGTTAGTGTTATTGTTTGAGTTAGGGTTAAGGTTATGGTGAGGGTGAGGGTTAGGGTTAGGGTTAATGTTATTGTTAAGGTTAGGGTTACGGTTACGGTGAGGGTGAGGATGAGGGTTAGGGTTAGGGTTAGGGTGAGGTTTTTAATGTTAGGGTTAGGGTGAGGTTTAGGGTTACGTTTAGGGTTTGGGTTACGGTGAGAGTAAGGTTTAGTGTTAGAGTTAGTTTTAGCATGAGGCTGTGGGTGAGGGTTAGGGTTAAGGTTAGTGTTAGGGTTAGGGTGAGGGTGAGGTTTAGGGTGAGGTTGAGTTTTAGGCTTAGGGTTAGGATTAGGATTATGGTAAAGGTTAGGGTGAGTGTGAGGGTTAGGGTTAGGGTTAGGCTTAGGCTTAGGATTAGACTGAGGGTGAAGGTGAGGTTGTAGTTTGGGGTTAGGGTGAGTGTTAGGGTTAGGCTTAGGGTTAGGATTAGGATTAGGGTAAGGGTTATGGTGAGCGTGAGGTTTAGTTTTAGAATTAAGTTAAGGGGGAGGCTGAGGTTGAAGGTGAGGGTTAGGGTTAGTGTTAGGGTAAGGTTTAGGGTTAGGGTTAGGGTGAGGGTTAGGATGAGGGTTAGGATTACGGTCAGGGTGAGGGTTAGGGGTAGAGTGAAGGATAGGGTTAGGATTAGGGTTAGGGTGAGTGTTAGGGTTAGTGTTAGGGTGAGGTTTAGGATGAGGGTTAGGATTGGGGTTAGGGTGAGGCCTAGAGTGAGGGTGAGGTTTAGTGTTAGGGTTATTGTGAGGTTTAGGGTTAGGGTTAGGGTTAGGGTGAGGGTGAGATTTAGGGTTAGAGTTAGGGTAAGGGTGAGGCTGAGGTTGAGAGTTAGGGTTAAGGTTAGTGTTATTGCTAGGGTTAGGGTGAGGTTTAGGGTGATGGTGAGGGTTATGCTTAGGGTTAGGATTAGGATTAGTGTAAGGGTTAGGGTGAATGTGAGGGTTAGGGTTAGGGTTAGGGTTCAGCTTATGGTTAGGCTGAGGGTGAGGGTTAGGGTTAGGGTGAGGTTAAGTGATAGGGTTAGTGTGAGAGTTAGGGTTCTGTTAAGTTTAGGGTTAGGGTGAAAGTTACGGTTAGGGTTACGGTGAGCGTGAGGGTTAGGGTTAGGTTGAGGTTTAGCGTTAGGGTTAGGGTGAGGGTTAGGATGAGGATTAGGTTTAAGATTAGGGTTAGGGTGAGTGCTAGGGTGAGGATTAGGTTTAGTGTTAGGGTAAGGTTTAGGGTTAGGTTTAGGGTTAGGGTGAGGGTTAGGATGAGGGTTAGCGTTATAGTGAGGTTGAGGGTTACATTAAGGTGAGGGTTAGGATTAGGATTAGGGTTAGGTTTAGGGTTAGGATTAGTGTTATTTTTAGGGTTAGCGTTTGAGTTATGGTGAAGGTGACGGTGAGGGTGAGGGTTAGGTTTAGGGTTAGGGTGAGGTTTAGGGTTAGGGTTAGGTTTAGGGTTAGGGTGAGGGTGAGGTTAAGGGTTATATTTAGGGTTTGTTGGAGGGTTAGGTCGAGGGTTGGGGTTAGGATTAATGTTAGTGTTAGGCTTAAGTTGAGGGTTAGGTTGAGGGTGATGGTTAGGGTTAGGGTTAGGATTAGGATTAGGGTAATTGTTAGGGTGAGTGAGAGGGTTAAGGTTAGGATTAGGATTAGGCTAAGTCTTCGGCTGAGGATGAGGGTGAGGGTTAGGGTTAGAGTATGGTTTAGGTTTACGGTTAGGTTGATTGTGAGGGTTAGGGTTAGGGATAGGATTAGGGTTAGGCTGAGGCTGATGGTGTGGGTGAGGGTTCGGTTTAGGTTGAGCGTTATCGTTAGGGTTATGGGGAGATTTAGGATGATGGTTAGGGTTAGGATTATGGTTAGGGTGAGGGCTAGGTGAGGGTGAGGTTTCGGGTTAGGGATAGGGTGAGGTTTAGGGTTAGGGTTAGGGTGAGGTTGAGGTTTAGGTTTAGAGTTAGGGTTAAGGTGAGGCTGAGTGTGAGGCTTAGAGTTAGGGTTAGGATTAGGATTACGGTATGGGTTAGGGTGAGTGTGAGGGTTAGGGTTAGGTTTAGTGTTCGGCTTAGGGTTACACTGAGTGTGAAGATGAGGGTAAGGGTTAGTGTTTGAGTGAGGGTTAGGGTTACGTTTAGGGTGAGAGTTAGGGTTCAGGTTAAGTTTAGGGTTAGGGTGAGGGTTAGGGTTAGGGTTACATTTTGCTTGAGGGTTAGGGTTAGGTTGAGGGTTAGGGTTAGGTTTAGGGTTAGGGTGAGGTTTAGGGTTAGGTTTAGGGTGAGGATTAGGATGAGGGTTAGGGTTACAGTAAGGGTAATGGTTAGGGTTAAAGTGAGGGTTAGGTTTAGGATTAGAGTTAGGGTGACAGTGAGGTTTAGGATGTGGATTAGGGTTAATGTTATTGTTAGGGTTATGGTACCGGTTAAGGTGAGAGTGAGTGTGAGTGTTAGGATTAGGGTTAGGGTTAATGTTATTGTTAGGGTTAGGGTTACAGTTATGGTGAGGGTGAGGATGAGGGTTAAGTTTAGGGTTAGAGTGAGGTTTTTAGTGTTAGGGTTAGGGTTAGAATTAGGGTTAGAGTGAGGGTTAGCTTTAGGGTTAGGGGGAGGGTAAGGATGAGGATTAGGGATAGGATTAGTGTTAGGGTAAGGGCTAGGGTGAGGGTGAGGTTTAGGTTTAGGGTTAGGGTGAGGTTTAGGGTTATGTTTAGGGTTTGGGTTAGGGTGAGGTTAAGGTTTAGTTTTAGTTAGGGTTAGGGTGAGGCTGAGGGTGAGGGTAAGGGTTAGTGTTAGTGTAAGGTTAGGGTGAGAGTGAGGGTGAGGGAGCGGGTTAGGGTGAGGGTGAGGGTTAGTCTTAGGATTAGGATTAGGATTACGGTAAAGGTTAGGGTGAGTGTGAGGGTTAGTGTTAGGGTTAGGCTTAGGCTTAGGATTAGACTGATGGTGAAGGTGAGGGTGAAGTTTAGGGTTAGGGTGAATGTTATGCTTAGGCTTAAGGTTTAGTTTTAGTTAGGGTTAGGGTGAGGCTGAGGGTGAGGGTTAGGGTTAGTGTTAGTGTTAGGTTAGGGTGAGAGTGAGGGTGAGGGAGAGGGTTAGGGTGAGGGTGAGGGTTAGGCTTAGGATTAGGATTAGGATTACGGTAAAGGTTAGGGTGAGTGTGAGGGTTAGTGTTAGGGTTAGGCTTAGGCTTAGGATTAGACTGATGGTGAAGGTGAGGGTGAAGTTTAGGGTTAGGGTGAATGTTATGCTTAGGCTTAAGGTTAGGATTAGGATTAGGGTAAGGCTTATGGTGAGCGTGAGGTTTAGTTTTAGAGTTAGGGTAAGGGTGAGGCTGAGGTTTAAGGTGAGGGTTAGGGTTAGTGTTAGGGTAAGGTTTAGGGTTAGGGTTAGGGTTATGGTTAGGGTTAGGCTTAGGGTGAGTGTGAGGGTTAGGGTTTGAGTAAGGATTAGGCTTAGAGTTCGGCTGAGGGTGAGGGTGAGTGAGAGTTTTAGGGTTAGAGTGAGGTTTAGGTTTAGGGTTAGTGTGAGTGTTAGGGTTAGGGATAGGATTAGATTTAGTCTGAGGGTAATGGTGTGGGTGAGGATTAGGTTTAGGGTGAGGGTTAGGGTTAGGGTTATGGGGAGGGTTAAGATGAGGGTTAGTGTTAGGATTAGGGTTAGGGTGAGGGCTAGGGTGAGAGTGAGGTTTAGGCTTAGGGTTAGGGTGAGGTTTAGGGTTAAGTTTAGGGGAGGTTGAGGTATAGGTTTAGAGTTAGGGTTAAGGTGAAGCTGAGAGTGAGGGTTAGAGTTAGGGTTAGGCTTAGGATTAGGGTAAGGGTTAGGGTGAGTGTGAGGGTTAGGGTTATGATTAGGGCTTGGCTTAGGGTTACACTGAAGGTGAGGGTGAGGTTGTGAGTTAGGGTTTGGGTGGGGGTTAGGGTTAGTTTTATGGTGAGAATTAGGGTTCAGTTTAAGTTTAGTGTTAGGGTGAGGTATAGGGTTAGGTTTAGGGTGAGGTTTAGGGTTAGGGTTAGGTTGAGGGTTAGGGTTAGGTTTAGGGTTAGGGTGAGGTTTAGGATTAGGGTTAGGGTGAGGGTTAGGGTTAGGGTGAGGGTTAGGATTGGAGTTAGGGTTAGGGTTAGGGTGAGGGTGAGTGTTAGGGTTAGTTATAGGGTGAGGTTTCAGGTTAGGGTTAGGTTTAGCATGAGGGTTCGGATGAGGGTTAGGGTTACGGTAAGGGTTATGGTTAGGGTTAAGTTGAGGGTTAGGGTTAGGATTAGGTTTAGGGTGAGAGTGAGGTTTAGGATTAGGATTAGGGTTAATGTTATTGTTAGGTTTAGGGTTATGGTTACGGTGAGGGTGAAGGAGAGGGATAGGATTAGGGTTAGTGTTAATGTTATTGTTAGGGTTAGGGTTAGGGTTACAGTGAGGGTGAGGATTATGGTTAGGGTGAGGTTTTTAGTGTTATGGTTAGGGTTAGAATTAGGGTTAGGGTGAGTGTTAGGGTTAGGGTTAGGGGGAGGGTTAGGATGAGTATTAGGAATAGGATTAGGGTTAGGGTTAGGGTAAGGGCTAGGGTGAGGGTGAGTTTTAGGGTTAGTGTTAGGGTGAGGTTTAGGTTTACGCTTAAGGTTTGGGTTAGGGTGAGGTTAAGGTTTAGTGTTAGAGTTAGTTTTAGGGTGAGGCTTAGGGTGAGGATTAGGGCTAGGGTTAGTTTTAGTGTTAGGGTTAGGGTGAGCGTGAGGGTGAGGGTTAGGGTGTGGGTGAGATTTAGGCTTAGGTTTAGGATTAGGATTACTGTAAAGGTTAGGGTGAGTGTGAGGGCTAGGGTTAAGGGTTAGGTTTAGGATTAGGATTACACTGAGCATGAAGGTGAGGGTGAAGTTTAGGGTTAGGGTGAATGTTAGGGTTAGGCTTAGGGTTAGGATTAGGATTAGGGTAAGGTTTAGGGTGAGGGTGAGGTTTAGTTTTAGAGTTAGGGTAAGGGTGAGGCTGAGGTTGAAGTTGAGGGTTAGGGTTAGTGTTAGGATAAGGTTTAGGGTTAGGGTTAGGGTGAGGGTTAGGATGAGGGTTAAGGTAATGATCAGGGTGAGGGTTAGTGGTAGAGTGAGGGTGAGGGTTAGGATTAGTATTAGGGTGAGGGTGAGTGCTAGCATTAGTTTTAGGGTTAGTGTTAGGGTTAAGTTTAGGGTTAGGATTAGCGTTATTTTTAGGGTTAGGGTTAGAGTTATGGTGAGGGTGAGTGTGAGGGTTAGGATTATGGTTATGGTGAAATTTAGGGTTCAGGTTAGGATTAGGGTTAGGGTGAGGGTGAGGTTTAGGGTTCGATTTAGGGTTATTTGGAGGGTTAGGTAGAGGGTTAGGTTTAGAGTTAGTGTTAAGGTTAAGGTTAGGATGAGGTTTAGGTTGAGGTTTAAGGTTAGGGTTAGGCTTAAGATTAGGATTAGGGTTAGGGGAGGGTGAGTGTGAAGGTTAGGGTTAGGGTGATGGTTAGGGTTAGGGTTACAGAGAGGTTTAGGATGAGGGTTAGGCTTAGGATTAGAGTTAGGGTGAGGGCTAGGGTGAGGGTGAGGGGTGGGGTAAGTGTTAGGCTTAGGCTTAGGCTTAGGCTGAGCATGAGGTTCAGGGTGAGGGTTAGGGTTAGGTTTAGGGTGAGGTTCAGTGTTAGGGTTAGGGTTAGAGTTAGGGGTAGAGTGAGGGTGAGGTTTAGGAGTAGAGTTAAGGTTAGGGTGAGGGTTAGGGTTAGGGTGAGGCTTAGGGTTAGTGTTAGTGTTAGGTTGAGAGTGAGGTTTAGATTGAGGTTTAAGGTTAGGGTTAGGGTTAGTGTGAGGGTTAGGGTTAGGGTTAGTGTTAGTGTTAGTGTGAGGGTAAGTGTTAGGTTGAGGGAATGGTTTAGGTTGAGGGTTATGGTTAGGGTGAGGGTTTGGATTAGGGTTAGGCTTATTTTTACGGTTAGGTTCATGGTTAAGGTTACTGTGAGTGTGAGGGTGAGGGTTAGGGTTAGGGTTAGGGTGAGGTTTAGGGATTGTGTTAGGGTTAGATTAAGGGTTAAGGTGAGGGTGAGTGTGAGGGTTAGGGTTAGAGTTAGGCTTAGGCTTAGGGTTAGGCTGAGGGTGAGGGTTGGGTGAGGATTAGGTTTAGGGTGATGGTTAGGGTTAGGGTTAGGTTTAGGGTTAGGGTGGGGTTTAGGGTTACGGTTAGGGTTTGGTTTAGGGTGAGGGTGAGGTTTAGGGTTAGATATAGGGTTAGGGGGAGCTTTAGGGTGAGGGTTAGGGTTAGGGTTAAGTTTAGATTTAGGGTGAGTGTGCGGGTGAGTGTGAGGGTTAGGTTTAGGTTTAGGGTTAGGCTTAGGGTTAAGCTGAGGGTGAGGGTTAGGGTTAGGGTGAGGGTTAGTGTTAGGGTTATGGTGAGGGTTAGATTGAGTTTAGGGTTAGGATTAGGGTAAGGGTGAGGGCTAGGTTGAGGGTTATGTTTAGGGTGAAGTTTAGGGTGTGGTTTATGGTTAGGGTTAGGTTTAGTGTTAGGGTTTGGGTGAGGTTTAGGGTAAGAGTTAGGGTTAATTTGAGGCTGAGGGTGAGGTTTAGGGTTAGCTTTAGGAATAGTATTAGTGTAAGGTTTAGGGTGAGTGTGATGGTTAGCGTAAGGTTTAGGGTTAGGCTTAGGGTTACACTGAGGGTGAGTTTAAGGGTTAGGGTGAGAGTTAGGGTTAGGATTAGGGTGAGAGTTAGTGTTCAGGTTAAATTTAGGGGTAGGGTGAGGGTTAGGGTTAGGGTTAAGTTGAGCTGAGGGTTAGGGTTAGGTTGAGGGTTAGGGTTAGGCTTAGGATTAGGGTGAGGTTTAGGGTTAGGGTTAGGGTGAGGTTTAGGATGAGGATTAGGGTTAAGATTAGGGTTAGGGTGGGGGCTAGGGTTAGGTTGAGGGTCAGGGTTAGTGTTAGGGTGAGGTTTAGGTTTAGGGTGAGGGTTAGGATAAGTGTTAGTGTTATGGTAAGGGTGAGGATTAGGGTTAGGGTGAGGGTTAGTGTTAGGATTAGGTTTAGGGTGAGGGTGAGAGTTAGGAATAGGGTTAGGGTTAAGGTTATTGTTACGGTTAGGGTTAGGGTTATGGTTACTGAGAGGGTGAGGGTGAGGGTTAGTGTTAGATTTAGGGTTAGGTTTTTAGTGTTAGATTTATGGTGAGACTTAGGGTTAGGGTTAGTGTAAGAGTTAGTGTTAGGGTTAGTTTTAGGGTGAGGCTGAGGATGAGGGTTATGGTTAGGGTTAGTGTTAGAGTTAGGGGTAGGGTTAGGATTAGGGTTAGGTTTAGGGTTAGGGTTAGGGTTAGGGTTAGGGTTTGGGTGAGAATTAGGGTTCGGGTTAGGTTTAGGGTTAAGGTGAGTTTTAGGGTTAGGGTTATGGTGAGCATGAGTGTTAGGTTTTGGTTGAGGGTTAGGGTTAGGCTTAGGATTAGTGTGAGGGTTAGGTTTAGGATTAGGGTCAGGGTTAGTATGAGGATTAGGGTTAGGATTAGTGTTATTGTGAGAGCTAGGGTGAGGGTAAGGGTTATTGTTAGTGTTTGGGTGAAGTTTAGGGTTAGGGTTAGAGTTTGGGTGAGGGTTAGGATGAGTGTTATATTTACAGTGAGGGTGAGGGTTAGGGTTAGGTTGAGGGTTAGGGTTAGGATTTGGGTTAGGGTGACGGTTAGTTTTAGTTTTAGATTTAGGGTTTGGGGGAGATTTATGTCCAGGGTTAGGGTTAGGTTTAGGGTTAGTGTTAGGGTTAAGATTAGGGTGCAGGTTAGTTTGAGGTTTATGATTAGGGTTAGGGTAAGAGTTAGGATTAGGTTTAGGGTGAGGGTGAGTGTGAGGGTTAGGGTTAGGGTTAAGCTTAGGCTTAGGTTTAGGTTGAGCGTGAGGGTGGGGGTGAGGATTAGGGTTAGGGTTATGGTTAGGATTAGGGTTAGGGTGAGGGTTAGGATGAGGGTTAGGTTTAGGATTAGGGTTAGGGTGAGGGCTAGGGTGAGGGTGAGATTTAGGGTGAGGTTTAAGCTTAGGCTTAGGGTTTTGGCTGACTGTGAGGTTGAGGGTGAGGGTTAGGGTTAGTGTGATCGTTAGGTTTTCGGTTAGGGTGAGTGTTAGGATGAGGTTTATGTTTTGGGTGAGGGTTTCGGTGAGGATGATGGTAAGTGTAAAGGTGAGGTTTAGGCTGAGGGTGAGGGTTAAGATAAAGGTGAGGTTTATGTTTAGGGTTAGGATTAGGGTAAGTGTTAGTGTTAGATTTAGGTTTAGGGTTAGACTGAGGATTAGGGTTAGGGTTAGGGTTAGTGTGAGTTTTATGGTGAGGATGAGGTTTATGGTTATGGTGAGGGTGAGGGTTAGAATTAGGGTTAGGGTGAGGGTTAGTGTGAGGTTGAGGGTTAGAGTTAGGGTTAGGGTGAGGTTTAGGATTAGGGTGAGGGTTTGGATTAGTGTGAGGGTTAGGGTTATGGTGAGGGTAAATGTTAGGGTGAGGGTTAGTTTTAGGGTGAGGGTTATGGTTAGGGGGAAGGTGAGGGTTAGGTTTAGCGTTAGGGTTAGGGTTGGAATTAGGATTAAGGTGAGGGTGAGGTTTAGGGGTTGAGTTAGGGTTAGGATGAGGGTTAAGTTTAGGGTGAGGGTTATGGTGGGTGTGATGCTAAGGGTAAAGTTGAGGATTAGGCTTAGGGTGAGGGTTAGGATTAGGGTTAGGTTGAGGGTGAGAGTTAGATTGAGTATTAGAGTTAGGGTTAGTGTGAAGTTTAGGGTGAGAATTAGGGTTAGGGTCCGGGTGAGGGCTAGGGTGAGGTTGAGGGTTAGAGTTAGTGTTAGGGTGAGGTTTGGGGTTAGGGTGATGTTTGGGTTAGTGTGAGTGTTAGTGTTAGCGTTTCCGTTAGTTTTAGGGTGAGGTTAAATGTTAGGGTTCGGGTGAGGTTTATGGTTAGTGTGAGGTTGAGTGTTAGAGTTATGGTTAGGATGAGGTTCAGTTTAGGGTTAGGGTTTGAGTTAGGGTTATGGTGAGGGTGAGATTAGGGGTAGTGTTAGGGTTTGTGTTAGGGTGAGGGTTAGGTTTAGGGGTAGGATTTGGCTTAAGCTTGGGCTTAGGCCGAGCATGAGGGTCAGTGTTAGGGATCAGGTTAGGGTTCAGATTAGGGTTAGGGTTAGTGTGAGTGTTAGGATGAGGTTTAAGGTTAGGATTAGGTTTAGGGTGAGGGCTAGGCTGAGGGTTAGGTTGAGGTTTAGTGTTAGGGATAGGGTTAGGTTTATGATTTGGGTTACGGTGAGGGTGAGTTGAGGGTTAGGGTTAGGGTTAGGGTTAGGGTCAGGGTGATTGTTAGTGTTATGGTTACAGTTAAGTTATGCTTAGGGTTAGGATTAGGGTTAGTGTTAGGGTTAGTGTTATTGTTAGGGTTAGGGTTAGGGGGATGGTTAGTGTGAGGTTTAGGGTTAGGGTTAGTGTTAGCGTTAGGGTGAGGGTGAGGTTTAGGTTGAGGTTTAGGGTTAGGTTTAGGGACAGGGTTAGGTTTAGAGTTATGGTGAGGGTGAGGGTGCGGGTGATTATGAGGGTTAGGGTTAGGGTTAGCATTAGGCTGAGGGTTAGGCAGAGGGTGATGGTGAGGCTGAGGGTTAGGGTTAGGGTTACGATGAAGTTTAGATTTAGGGTTAGTTTTGAGTTAGAGTTAGGGTTAGGGTTATGGTTAGGGTGAGGTTTAGGGTAAGGGTTCGGGTTATGGTTAGGGTGAGGGTTAGATTGAGGATTAGTGTTAGGGTTAGTGTGAGGTTTAGGGTGAGGATGAGGATTAGGGTTAGGCTGAGGCTGAGGGTTAAGATAAGTGTCAGGGTTAGGGTTAGGGTGAGAGTTAGGGTTAATGTAAGGTTTAGGGTTAGGTTTAGGGTTAGGGTTAGGGTGAGGGTTAGGTTGATCGTTAGGTTTTGGGTTACAGTTAGGTTGAGGGTGAGGGTTAGGGTGAGTTTTTGTTTAGGCTTAGTGTTAGGATTAGGGTGAGGTTAAGGGTTAGGGTGAGGGTTAGGGTTAGGGTGAGGGTGAGGCTTAAGATGATGGTGAGGGTTACAGTGAGGGTCAGGGTTATGGTTAGGGTCTGGGTTAGGGTGAGGATTAGGGTTAGGGTGAGGGTAATGGTTAGGATCAGGGTTAGGATCATTGTAAGTGTTATGGTTAGGTTTACATTTGCAATTAGGGTGAGGCTGAGGGTAAAGTTTAGCGTTAGGGTTAGGGTTAGTTTTAGGGTTAGGAATAGTGTTAATGTTAGGGTTAGGGTTAGAGTTACGGTTTGGGTGAGGGTGAGGGTGAGATTTAGGGTTAGGGTTATTGTGAGGTTTAAGGATAAGGTTAGGATTAGGGATAGGGTGAGGGTGAGGTTTAGAGTTAGAGTTAGGTTGAGGCTGAGGGATATGGTGACTGTTAGGGTTAGTGCTAGTGTTAGTGTTAGCGTTAGGTTTAGGGTGAGGGTTAGGTTGAGGTTTAGGGTAGGGTTAGGGTTAGGATTAGGTTTAGGGTGAGGGTGAGTGTGAGGGTTAGGATTAGTATTAGGCTTAGGCTTAGGGTAAGGTTGAGGGTGATGGTTGGGGAGAGGATTAGGCTTAGGTTGATGTTTAGCCTTAGGGTTAGGGTGAGAGTTAGGGTTAGGGTTAGGGTTAGGATTAGGGTTCGGGTGAGGGCTAGGGTGAGTGTGAGGGAAAGGGTTAGGGTTAGGCTTAGGCATAGGGTTACGATGAGGGTGATGGTGAGGGTGGGGGTTAGGGTTATAGTGATGGATTAGGTTAGGTTTAGGGTGAGGGTTAGGATGAGAATGACGGTAAGAGTAACGGTGAGGGTTAGCCTGAAGTTGAGGGTTAGGGTAAGGGTTAGGGTTAGGGTTAGACTGAGGATTTGGGTTAGGGCTAGTGTGAGGTTTAGGGTGAGGATAAGGGTTAGGGTTAGTATTAGGGTTAGGTTGAGGTCTAGTGTGAGGGTGAGCTTTAGGGTTAGGGTTATGTTTAGGGTGAGGGGTAGGGTTAAGTTTAGGATGAGGTTTAGGTTTAGTGTGAGGGTTACCTTTAGGGTGAGTGTGAGGGTGGGGGTAAAGGTTATGGTGAGGCTTAGATTGAGGGTGAGGGTTAGGGTTATGATTAGGGATAGGGTTAGGTTTAGGCTGAGGGTGAGCCTGAGGGTGAGGGTAAGGTTTAGGGTTAGGGTTTTGTTTATGGTTAGGGTGAGGTCTAGGGTGAGGGTGAGGGTTAGGGTGAAGTTGAGGGTTAGGCTGAGGGTCTTGGTTAGGTAATGGTTAGGTTAGGGTGACGATTAGATGAGGTTTAGGGTGAGGGTGAGCTTGAGCGTTAGGGTGTGGGTGAGGGTTGGGGTTAGGGTGAGGGTTCGGGTAATGGTGAGGGTTAGGGTGATGTTGAAGGTTAGGGTTAGGGTTATGTGAGGGTTAGGGTTAGGGTTAGGGATAGGGTGAGGGTGACGGTTAGGATTAGGTTTAGGGTTAGGGTGAGGTTTAGTGTGAGGGTGAGGTTTAAGGTTAGGCTTAGGTTTGGGGTGTGGGTAAGTGATAGCATGAGGGTTAGGGTGAGTGTTAGAGTTAGCATTAGGGTTAGGGTGAGGGTTAGGGTGAGGGTTAGGGTGAGGGTGAGTGTGAGAGTGAGGGTTAAGGTGAGGATTAGGGTGAGTTTTAGGGTTAGGGAGAGGGTTAGGTTTAGGGTGAGTGTTAGGGTGAGGGTTAGGTTTATGGTTATGCTTAGGGTTAGGGTGAGGTTTAGGGTTAGGATTAGGGTGAGGGTTAATGTGACGATTAGTTGAGGTTTAGGGTGAGGGTGAGCTTGAGCGTTAGGGTGTGTGTGAGGGTTAGGGTTAGGGTTCAGGTTCGGGTAATGGTGAGGGTTAGGGTGACGTTGAAGGTTAGGGTTAGGGTTATGTGAGGGTTAGGGTTAGGGTTAGGGATAGGGTGAGGGTGAGGGTTAGAAATAGGTTTAGGTTGAGGTTGAGGGTGAGGGTTAGGTTTAGGGTGAGGATTAGGGTTAGGTTGAGCCTGAGGGTGAGGTTGAGTGTGAGGGTTAAGGTTAGATTGAGGGTTAAGCTAAAGGTTAGTTTGAGGGTTAGGTTTAGGGTGATGTTTAGGTTGAGGGTGAGGGTTCGGTTGAGGGTTTGGGTTAGGGTTAGGGTGAGGGTGAGTTTGAGTGTTAGGTTTAGGGTTAGGCTTAGGCTTAGGATGAGGGTGATTGTGAGGGTTATGGTTAGGGTTATTGTTAGGCTTAGGTTTAAGCTGAGGGTGAGGGTGAGTTTGAGGGTTAGGGTTAGGGTGAGTGTGAGCATTAGGGTTAGGGTTAGGGATAGGCTGAGGGTTAGATGCGCGTGGGGGTTAGGGTTAGGGTGAGTGTTAGGCTTAGGGTTAGGGTGAGGGTTAGGTATAGGTTGATGTTTAGGGTGAGATTGAGGGTTAGGGTGAGGGTGACGGTGAGCGTGACTCTTAGGGTGTTGGTGAGGTTTAGGATTAAGTTTAGGGTCAGGGTGAGGGTTTAGAGTTAGGGTTAGGATGATGGTTAGGATGAGGGGCAGGGTTAGGGTTAGGGTGAAGTTCAGGGTTAGTTTAATGGTTACGGTTAGTGTTTGGGTTAGGGTGAGGTTTAGGGTTAGGTTTAGAGTTAGGGTGAGGGTTAGGGTGAAGATAGGTTTTAGGGTGAGGGTTAGGGTGAGTGTGAGGTTAAGGTTAGGGTGAGGGTTAGTGTTATTGTTAGGGTTAGGTTTAGGGTTACGGTTACGGTGAGGTTGCGGGTGAGGTGAGGTTTAGCGTCAGGGTTACTGTTAGGGTGAGGGTAAGTGTTTGGGTGAGGGTTAGGCTTAGGGTGAGGTTTAGGGTGAGAGTGAGGGTTAGTTTTAGGGTTAGGTTTAGGGTGAGGTTAAGGGTTACGGTTAGGGTGAGTGTTAGGGTTAGCATTAGCTTTAGGTTGAGGGCTAGGGTGAGGGTTCAGGTTAGGTTAGGGTGAGGGTTAGGGTTAGGGTGAGGGTTAGGGTGAGAGGAAGAATAAGGGTAAGGGCGAGTGTTAGGGTGAGATTGAGGGTTACGGTAAGAGTGAAGGTTATGGTGATGGTGAGGGTTAGGGTGAAGGTTAGGGTTAGAGTGTGGGTGAGGTTGAGTTTTTGTGTGAGTGTTAGGGTTAGGTTTAGGGTGAGGGTTAGGATTAGGGTAAGGGTAATGTTTAGGGTGAGGGTTAGGTTTAGGGTTAGTGTTAGGGTGTGGGATAGGCTGAGGGATAGTGTTAGGATTAGGATGAGGTTTAGGGTGAGGGTTAGGGTCAGAGTGAGGGTTAGGGTTAGGGTGAGGGTTAGCGTTAGGATTAGGGTTAGGGTCAGGTTTAGGGTGACTGTGAGGTTTAGGGTGAGGATTAGTTTTAGGGTTAAGGTGAGGGTTAGGGTAAGGGATAGGGTTACAGTTAGTGTGAGGGTTAGGTTTAGTGTGAGAGTTATGGTTAGGGTTAGGGTTAGGATTTGTGTGAGGGTAAGAATTAGGGTGATGTTTAGGGTGAGGGTGAGGTTTAGGTTTAGGAATATGGATAGGATTAGAGTTACGCTGAGGGTGAGGATGAGGGTGAGTGTGAGAGTTAGGTTTAGGGTTAGGGTTAGGGTGAGAGTTAGGGTTAGGTTTAGTTTGGGGCTGGTCTGAGGGTGAGGTTTAGGCTGAGGCTTGTGGTTAGGGTGAGGGCTAGGTTGAGGGTGAACTTTAGGGTTATGATGAGGGTTAGGGTTATGTTTAGGGTGAGGGTTAGGGTGAGGGTTAGCTTTAGTGTAAGGTTTACGGTTAAGGTTAGGGTGAGTGTTAGGGTAAGTGTTATGGTGTGGGTTAGGGTGAGGGTGAGGGTTAGGGTTATGATTAGAGATAGGGTTAGGTTTAGGCTGAGGGTGAGGGTGAGGGTGCAGGTGAGGTTTAGTGTTAGGGTTAGGGTTAGGATGAGCGCTAGTGTGAGGGTGAGGTTTAGGTTGAAGGTGAGGTTGAGCGTGAGGCTGAGAGTTAGGGTGAGGGTGAGGATTTGGGTTAGGGTTAGTGTTAGGGTGAGGGTGAGGGTTAAGATTAGGGTTAGGGTTAGAGTTATTGTTAGGGTTAGAGTGAGGGTTACAGTTCAGTTTAGGGTGAGGGTGAACGTGAGGGATATGGTTACGGTCAGGGTGAGGTTTAGGGCTAGGGTTAGGTTAGTGTTAGGAGGAAGTTTACGGTGAGGGGTAGGGTTAGGGATAGGGTGAGGGTTAGGGTATTGGCTAGGGTTAAAGTGAGGGTTCGGCTTATGTTGAAGTTTAGGGTTAAGGTTAGAGTTAGGGTGAGGGTTAGGTTTAGCAGTGGGATTGGTGTGAGGGCTAAGGTGAGGGTGAGGGTTAGGGTTAGGGTTAGGTTTAGGGTGAGGTTTAGGCTTCGGCTGAGGGTTAGGGTTAGTGGGAGGGTTGGAGTTAGGGTTAGGCTTAGTGTTAGGTTGAGGATAAGGGTTAGAGTGAGGGTTAGGTTTCAGGTGAGGGTTAGGGTTAGGGTGAGGGTCAGGGTTAGGGTTATGGTTAGGCTGAGGTTTAGGTGAGAGTTAGGGTTAGGGTTAGGGTAAGGGTTAGCGTTAGGGTGAGGGTTAGGTTTAGGATTAGTGTAAGAGTTATGGTTAGGGTTAGGGTGAGGCTTTCGGGTTAGGGTTAGGGTTAGGGTTAGGTTGAAGGTTAAGGTGAGGGTGACGGTTAGGGTTAGTTTTAGGTTTATCGTGTGGGTAAGTGATAGTGTGAGTGTTAGGGTGAGTGTTAGAGTTAGCATTAGGGTTAGAGTGAAGTTTAGGGGGAGGGATATGGTTAGGGTTAAGGTGAGCTTGAGGGTGAGGGTTACGGTTAGGGTTAGGTTTGGTTTTAGGGTTAGGGTGAGGGTTAGGGTTAGTGTTAGCGTGAGGGTAAGGGTAAGGGTGAGGGTGACGGTTAGGGTTAGAGTTAGGCTGAGGGTTAGGTTTAGTATGAGGTTTAGGGTGAGGATGAGGTTAAGGCTTATTTTGAGGTTTAGGGTAAGGGTGAGGGTTAGCGTTAGTGTTAGGGTGAGGGTTAGGGTTAGGGATAGGGATAGGGTTACGGTTAGGGTGAGGGTTAGGGTAATGGGTATGGTTATGGTTAGGGTGAGGGTTAGGTTTAGTGTAAGTATTAGGGTTATGGTTAAGGTTAGGATTAGTGTGAAGGTAAGAATTAGGGTGACGTTTAGGGTGAGGGTGAGGTTTAGGGTTAGGATTAGGGTTATGGTTAGTGTTACGCTGAGGGTGATGGTGAGGGTGAGGGTGAGTGTGAGTTTTAGGGTTAGGGTTAGGTTGAGGGTTAGGGTGAGGATTAGGGTTAGGGTGAGATTTAGGGTTAGGGTGAGGTTTAGGGTTAGGGTTAATTTGAGGGTGGTATGAGGGTGAGGTTTAGGGTGAGGGAAAGGGTTAGATTGAGGGCCTGGGTGAGTGTGAGGGTTAGGGTTAGGGTGAGGGTTTGAGTTAGGTTTAGTGTAAGTGTTATGATGAGGGGTAGGGTTAGGTTTAGGGTGAGGTTAGGTTAAGTGTGAGGGTTACTCTTAGGGTTAGGGTGAGGGTGAGGTTAGGGGTTATGGTGAAGGTTAGGGTGAGGGCGAGGGTTAGGGATAGGAATAGGGATAGTGTTAGGGTTAGGCTGAGGGTGAGGATGAGGTTGCGGGTGAATTTTTGGGTTAGGGTTATGGTTAGGGTGAGGGCTAGGGTGAGGGTGAGGGTTAGGGTGAAGGTGAGTGTGAGGGTGAGGGTCATTTTTAGGTAATGTTAGGGTTAGGGTGAGGATTGGGTGAGGGTTAGGGTGAGGGTGCAGTTTCAGGTGATGGTGAGGGTTAGGATGACGTTGAGGGTTATTAACCATAACCGGGTTAGGTGAGGGTTAGGGTTAGGGTTAGGGTTAGGAGAGGGTTAGGGTTAGGCTAAAAGTTAGGGTGAGGGTTAGGGTTAGGGGTAGGGTTAAGGTTAGCGTGAGTATTAGGGTTAATGTGAGGGTTAGGGTTAGGGTGAGGATAAAGTAAGGTTGAGAGTAAGGGTGATGGTGAGGTTTAGGGTTACTATTAGAGTGAGGTTTAGGGTTAGGTTTAGTGTTAAGGGGAGGGTTAGGGTGACGGTTAGGGTTAGGCTTAGGGTTAAGGAGAGGGTGAGTGTGAGCGTGAGGCTTAGGGTTAGGATTAGGGTTAGGGTGAACTTTAGGGTTAGGGTGGAGGTTAGTATTAGGGTTAGGGTTAGGGTTAAGGTGAGGGTTTGGGTTAGGCTTAGGGTTACGGAGAGGGTGAGGGTGAGCTTGAGGGTTAGGGTTAGGGTTAGGTTTAGGGTGAATGTTAGGGTTAGGGTGGACGTTAGTATTAGGGTTAGTGTGAGGTTTATGGTGAGGGTTAGGGTTATTGTTAGGGTGTGGGTTAGGCTGAGGGTTAGGGTTAGGATTAGAGTGAGGTGTAGGGTAAGGGTTAGGGTGAGGGTGAGGGTTATGGTTAGGGTTAGCATTAGGGTTAGGGTCAGGTTTAGGGTGACTGTGAGGTTTAGGGTGAGGTTTAGGTTGAGGTTTAGGGTTAGGGTTAAGGTGACAGTTAGGGTAACGTGTAGGGTTACAGTTAGGGTGAGGGTTAGGTTTAGTGTGAAAGTTAGGGTTAGGGTTAGGGTTAGGATTAGTTTGTGGGTAAGAATTATCTTGGTGGTTAGGGTGAGGGTGAGGTTTAGATTTAGGAATATGGATAGGATTAGTGTTATGCAGAGGGTGAGGATGAGGGTGAGGGTGAGGGTTATTTAGGGTTAGGGTGAAGGCTAGGCTGAGGGTTAGGGTTAGGGTGAGGGTTAGGGATAGGGTGAGGGTTAGGGTTAGGTTTAGTTTGAGGCTGGTGTGAGGGTGAGTTTTAGGGTGAGGCTTGGGGTTAGGGTGAGGGCTAGGTTGAGGGTGAACTTTAGGGTTATGATGAGGGTTAGGGTTATGTTTAGGGTGGGGGTTAGGGTGAGGGTTAGCTTTAATTTGAGGTTTACGGTTAAGGTTAGGGTGAGGGTGAGGGTAAGGGTTAGGGTGAGGGTTAGGTTGAGGGTGAGGGTGAGGGTTATGATTAGAGATAGGGTTAGGTTTAGACTGAGGGTTAGGGTGATGATGCGGGTGAGGTTTAGGGTTAGGGTTAGAGTTAGGGTGAGGGCTAGGGTGAGGGTGAGGGTTAAGGTGAAGGTGAGGTTGAGTGTGAGGCTGAGAGTTAGGGTGAGGGTGAGGGTTTGTGTTAGGGTTAGTGTTAGGATGAGGGTGAGGGTTAAGATTAGTGTTAGGGTTAGGGTTATTGTTAGGGTTACAGTTCAGTTTAGGGTGAGGTTGAAGGTGAGGGATATGGTTACGATTAGGGTGAGGTTTATGTTTAGGGTTAGGGTTAGTGTTAGGAGGAAGTTTAGGGTGAGGGGTAGGGTTAGGGTTAGGGTGAGGGATAGGGTTAGTGTGAGGGTTAGGGTGAGGGTTAGGGTTAGGGTTAGGTTGAGGGTTAGGGTTTTGGTTAGGGTTAAGCTGAGGGTGAGGGTTAGGGTGAGGTTTAGGTTTAGGGTTAGGGTGAGGGTTAGGGTTAGGGTGGAGTTTAGGATTAGTGTTAGGGTTATGGTTATGGTGAGGCTCAGTGTTAGGCTCAGGGTTAGTGTTAGGAGGAAGTTTAGTGTGAGGGTTAGTGTTAGGGTGAGGGTTAATGTTAGCAATAGGGTTACTGTGAGGGCTAAGGTGAGGGTGATGTTTAGGGGTAGGGTTAGGTTTAGGGTGAGGCTTAGGCTTAGGCTGAGGGTAGGGTTATTGGGAGGGTTGGTGTTAGGGTTAGGCTTAGTGTTAGGGTGAGGGTAAGGCTTAGGGTGAGGGTTAGGGTTAGGGTGAAGTTAAGGGTTAGGGTGAGGGTCAGGGTTAGGTTTAGGGGTAGGCTGAGTGTTAGGTTAGGGTTAGGGTAAGGGTTTGCATTAGGGTTAGGGTTAGGGTTAGGATTAGTGTTAGAGTTAGGGTGAGGGTTAGGGTGAGGGTTTCGGGTTAGGGTTAGGGTTAGGTTGAGGGTTACGGTGAGGGTGAGGGTTAGGATTAGGTTTAGGTTTATCGTGTTGGTAAGTGATAGTGTGAGTGTTAGGGTGAGTGTTAGATTTAGCATTAGGGTTAGAGTGAAGTTTAGGGTGAGGGTTAGGGTTAGGTTTAAGGTGATCTTGAGGGTGAGGGTTAGGGTTAGGGTTAGGGTGAGTTTTAGGGTTAGGGTGAGGGTTAGGGTTAGTGTTCGTGTGAGGGTAAGGGTGAGGGTAACTGTTAGGGTTAGAGTAAGGTTGAGGGTTTGGTTTTGTGTGAGGTTTAGGGTGAGGATGAGGTTAAGGCTTAGGGTGAGCTTTAGGGTAAGGTTGAGTGTTAGAGTTAGGGTTAGCGTGAGGGTGAGGGTTAGGGTGAAGGTTAGGGTTAGGGATAGGTTTAGGTTTAGGGTGAGGGTTAGGGTAAGGGGTAGGGTTATGATTAGGGTGAGGGTTAGGTTTAGTGTGAGTGTTAGGGTTAGGGTTAGGGTTAGGATTAGTGTGAAGGTAAGAATTAGGGTGACTTTTAGGGTGAGCGTGAGGTTTAGGGTTAGGATTAGGGTTATGGTTAGTGTTATGCTGAGGGTGATGGTGAGGGTGAGGGTGAGTGTGAGTTTTAGGGTTAGGGTTAGGGTGAGGGTTAGGGTGAGGATTAGGTTTAGGGTGAGGGAGAGGTTTAGGCTGAGGATTAAGTGTAGGGTTAGGTGAGGGTAAGGGTTAGTATGAGGGTTAGGTTTAGGGTTAGGTTGAGGGTAAGGATTAGTGTGAGGGTGAGTGTTAGGGTTAGGCGGACGGTAAGGGTTAGGGTGAGGGTTAGATTGATGGTGAGGTTTATGGTTAGCATTAGTGTTAGGGTTATGGTGAGGGTTAGGTTTGGGGTTAGGGTCAGGTCTAGGGTGAGGGTGAGGGTTATGGTTAGGGTTAGGGATAGGGTGAGTATTAGAGTTAGGATTAGGGTTAGGGTGAGCATTAAGCTGAGGGGTAGGGTTAGGGTTAGTCTTTGTCTTAGGGTTAGGCTTAGGGTGAGGGTGGGGTTGAGGATTATGGTTAGGGTGATGGTTAGGGTTAGGGTTCGGGTGAGGGTTAAGATGAGGGTTAGGGAGAGGGAAAGTGTTAAGGTGAGGGTTAGGGTGAGGGTGAGGGTTATGGTTACCATTAGGGTTAGGGTTAGAGTTAGCGTGAGGGTTAGGTTTAGGTTTAGGGTTAGGGTGAGTGTGAGGGTGAGGGTTAGGTTTAGGGTTCGGGTGAGGGCTAGGTTTAGCGTTAGGGTTAGGGTGTTGGTTACGGTTAGGGTTCGTGTGAGGGTGAGGGTGAGGTTTAGGGTGTGGGTGAGGGTGAGGTTTAGGGTTAGGAATAGGGTGGGGTTGAGTGTGAGTGTGAGGGTTAGTGTGAGGAATAGGGATAGGGTGAAGGTGAGTTTTAGGGTGAGGTTTAGGGGTAGGTTAAGGTGAGGGTTAGAGTTAGGGTGATGGTTTGTATGAGGGTTAGTTTACGGTTAAGGGTGAGGGTTAAGGTGAGGGTTCGTGTTAGGATTAGGTTAGGGTGAGGGTTAGGGTGAGCGTTAGGGTTAGCGTTAGGGATAGTGATAGGTTTAGGTTTAGGGTGAGGTTTAGGATGAGGGTTAGGATTAGGGTTAGGGTTAGGGTTAGGGTGAGGGGTAGGGTCAGGGTTAGCTTTACGGTGAGCGTAAGGGTTAGCATGAGGTTTAGGGTGAGTGTGAGGGTTAGAGTTAGCATTAGGGTTAGGGTGAGGTTTAGGGTGAGTGTTAGGGTTAGGTTTATGGTTAGGGTGAGGTGAGGGTGAGGGTCATTGTGAGGTTTATGGTGAGAGATAGGTTTAGGGTGAGGGTTAGGCTTTGGTTTAGGGTGTGGGTGAGCGTGAGGGTGACAGTGAGGCTTAGGGTGAGGGTGAGGGTGATTGTGAGGGTTAGGCTTAGAGTTAGCTTTAGGGTTAGGGTTAGTGTGAGGGTGAAGGTGAGGGTTAGGGTTAAGAGTAGGGTTAGGTTTAAATTTAGGCTGAGTGTGAGCCTGAGGGAGAGGGTAACGGTTAGTCTTAGGGTTAGGGTTGTTGTGAGGATTAGGGTGAGGGTAAGGTTAAAGGTTAGGGTGAGGGTGAGGGTTAGGGTTACTGTTAGGGTGAGGGTTAGGGTTAGGGTGAGGTTAGAGTTAGGGTGAGGTTTATTGTTAGTGTGAGGCTTAGTGTTAGTGTTAGTTTGAGGGTAAAGGTTAGGTTGAGGGTTAGGGATAAGGATAGATTTAGGGTGAGGTTTCGGGTTATGGTGAGGTTTAGGGTCAGAGTGAGAGTTAGGGTTAGCGTTATGGTTAGTGTGAGGGTTAGCGTAAGGTTAGTGTGAGGGTTAGGGTTAGGGTGAGGGTTAGGTTGAGGGTCAGAGTAATGTTAAGTGTGAGGGTTAGGATTATGGTAAGCTTGTGGGTTAGGGTGAGGGTTAGGTTTAGGTTTACAATAAGGGTGAGGGTTAGGGTGAGTGTTTGGTTTGGGGTTAGGGTTAGGGTGAGGGTGAGATTGAGGGTTGGGAATAGGGTGAGGGTTAGGTTTAGGGTGAGGGTTAGGATTAGGATTAGGTTTAGGGTGAGGGCTAGGGTGAGGGTGAGTGTTAGTGTTAGGGATAGGGATAGGTTGAGGGTTAGGGTTAGGCTGAGGATTAGGGTTAGTGTAATGGCTAGTTTTAGGTTTAGGGTTAGTGTTAATGTGAGACTAAGTTTTAGGGTTAGGTTTAGGGTTACGGTGAGGTTGATGGTTAGGTTAAGGTTGAGGGTTAGGGTTAGGGTGAGGGTGAAGGTGAGGGTTAGGATAAAGGTGAAGGTGAGGGTTAGGATAAGGACTAGGAATAGGGTTATTTTTAGGTTTAGGGTTAGGTTTATGGTTACATTGAGGGTGAGGGTGAGGTTGAGGGTTAGGGTTAGTGTGAGGTTTAGGGTTAGGGTTAGGTTTAGGGTTAGGTTTAGGATGAGGTTTAGGGTGAGGGGTAGGGTTAAGGTTAGGGTGAGGGTTAGGGTTAGTGTGAAGATTAGGGATAGGGTTAAGATGAGGTTTAGGTTGGGGTTGAGGGTTAGGGTTAGTGTTAGGTTGAGGTGAAGGTTTAGGTTGAGGTTAGGTTAGGGTTTAGATTAGGGTTAGGGTGAGTGTGAGGGTTAGGGTGACGTTAAGGGTTAGCTTAGGTTTACGGTTAGGGTGAGGGTAAGGGTTAGGGTTATTGTTAGGCTTAGGGTGAGGTTGAGGGTTAGGGTTACTGTTAGGTTGAGTTGAAGGTTTAGGTTGAGGTTTAGGGTGAGGGTGAGTGTTAGGGTTAGCATTAGTGTTAGGGTGAGGTTTAGTGTGAGTGTTTTGGTTAGTTTAGGGTGAGGTTTTGGGTTAGTGTGAGGGTTAGGGTGAGGGTAAGGTAAGGGTAAGGGTGAGGTTTTTGGTGAGGGTGAGGGTTAAGGAACGGGAGAGGGTTAGTGTTAGTGTGAGGGTTAGAGTTAGGGTTAGGAAAAGGGTTAGTGTGAGGGATAAGGTGAGGGTGAGGATTAGGGTTAGGGTTAGGTTTAGGTTGAGGGTTAGGTTTAGGCTGAGGGTTAGGATTAGTGTGAGTGTTGGTGTTAGGTTTAGGCTTAGTATTAGGGTGAGGGTTAAGTTTAGGGTGAGGGTTAGAGTTAGGGTGAGGGTGAGGGTTAGGGTTAGGGTGAGGGTAAGGGTTAAGGTAAGGTCTAGGTTTAGGGTAATTGTGGGTTTTGTTGAGGTTTAGGTTTAGGGTTAGTGTACAGGTTAGGGTTAGGGTTAGTGTGAGGATTAGGTTGACGGTTGGCTTGACGGTTAGGGTTAGTGTGAGGGTTAGGGTTAGGCTGAGGGTGAGGGTGAAGTTGAGAGTTAGGGTTAGGATTAGGGTTAGGGAGAGGTTTTGGGTTTGGTTTAGGGTTAGGATGAGGCTTAGGGTGAGGGGAAAGTTTAGGTTTAGAGTGAGGTTAGATTTATTGTGAGGGTTAGCCTTAGGGTTAGGGTCAGGGTGAGGGTGAAGATATGGTTTAGGGTGCGGGTTAGAGTGAGGGGGAGGGTTAGGGATAGGGTTAGGTTTAGGGTGACTGTTAGCTTGAGGGTTTGGTTTAGGTTTAGGTTTAAGGTTTCTGGTGAGGGTTCGGGTTCAGTTTAGGGTTAGGTTAAGGGTTTCGTGTTTGGGTTACTGTTAGGGTTAAGGTGAGGTTTATGGTGAGGGTGAGGGTTACGGTCAGGTTTAGGTTTATGGTGTGTTTAAGTGATAGCGTGAGGGTTAGGGTGAGTGTTAGAGTTATTAGTAGGGTTTGGGTGAGGGTGAGGGTGAGGGTTAGGGTTAGGGTTAGCGTGAGAGTGAGGGTGAGGGTGACGGTTAGGGTTAGAGTTAGGGTGAGGGTTAGGTTTAGTGTGAGGTTTAGGGTGAGGATGAGGTTAAGGGTTAGGGTGAGGGTTAAGGTAAAGGTGAGTGTTAGGGTTAGGGTTAGTGTTAGGGTGAGGGTTAGGGTGAGGGTTAGGGTTAGGTTTAGGGTTAGGGTGACGGGGAGGGTTAGGGTTAGGTTTAGGGTGAGGGCTAGGGTGCAGGTTAGGGTTAGGGTGAGGGTTAGGCTTAGGGTGAGGTTTAGGGTTAGGGTTAGTTTGTGGGTGGTGTGAGCGTGAGGTTTAGGATGATGGTTAGGATTAGGGTGAGGGCTAAGGTGAGGGTTAGGGTAAGCATTAGGGTGAGGGTCAGGGTTAGGTTTAGGTTGAGGTTTGGGGTGAGGGGTAGGGTTAGGTTTAGGGTGAGTTTTAGGTTTCGTGAGAGCGTTACAGTTAGGCATAGGGTGAGGGTGGGGGTAAGAGTTATGGTGAGGGTTATGATGGGTTGATGGTTAGGGTTAGGATTAGGGGTAGGGTTAGGGTAAGGCTGAGCATGAAGGTGATAGTGCGGGTGAGGTTTACGGGTAGGGTTACGTTTAGGGTGAGTGCTAGGGTGAGGGTGAGGGTTAGGGTGAAGGTGAGGGTGAGGGCCTTTTTAGATAATGGTTAGGGTTAGGCTGAGTATTAAGTGAGGGTGAGGGTGAGGGTGAGGGTTAGGCTTAGGGTTAAGGTTAGGGTGATGGTGAGGATGAGGGTTAGAGTGAGGGTTAGGGTTAGGGTGAGGGTTAGGTTTAGGGTTAGGGTTAGGGTTATTTTTAGGGTCAGATTTAGGGTGAGGGTGAGGATGAGGGTGAGGGTGAGGGTGTGGGTTAGGGTTAGGGTTAGGTTTCGGGTGAGGGTGAGGATTAGGGTTAGGGTTAATGTTAGGCTTAGGGTGATTGTTAGGGTTAGTGTGAGGTTTAGTGTTAGGGTTAGGGTTACTGTTAGGGTGATTGTAACTTTTAGGGTGAGGGTTAGGGTTAGGGTGAGGGTTAGGTTTAGGTTGAGGGTTAGGATTAGGGTTCTGGTTAAGGTGAGAGTGAGGGTGATGCTTAGGGTTAGGGTTAGGTTGAGGGATAGGGTGAGGATTAATTTTAGGGTAAGGGTTAGGTTTAGGGTGAGAGTTAGCCTTAGTGTTAATTTGAGGGTGGGGTTAGGGTCAGGTTTAGGGTGTGGGTGAGGGTTAGGGTGATGGCTAGATTAGGATGATGATTAGGGTTAGGGTGAGGGTTAAGGTTAGGTTTAGGGTGAGGGATACGGTGTGGGTTAGGGTTAGGTTTAGGGTGAGGGTTAGGTTTATTGTGAGGATTACAGTTAGGGTTAGGGTGAGGGTGAGGGTAAGGGTTTAGGGTGAGGGTTAGGGTTATGCTGAGGGTTATGTTTAGTATTAGCTTTAGAGTTAGGGTTAGGCTGAGGGTGAGGGTGAGGGTGAGTTTGAGGTTTAGGATTAGGGGTAGGGTTAGGGTGAGGGGTAGTGTGAGGGTGAGTGTTAGGTTAAAGATGAGGGCGAGGTTGAGGGTGAGGGTCTTGGTTAGGTAGAGGTTAGGGTTAGGGTGAGGATTAGGTGAGAGTTAGGGTGAGAGTGAGGGTTAGGGTTAGGGTTAGAGTGAGGGTTATGTTAGTGGTTAAGGTTAGATTTAGGGTAGGGTTAGGGTGAAGGGTACTGTTAGGGTTAGGGTGAGCATAAAGGTTAATGTGAGGGTTAGGTTTAGGGTGAGGATAAAGAAAGGGTGAGGGTTAGGTTTACTGTTAGAGTGAGGTTTAGGGTTAGGACTAGTGTTAAGGTGAGTGTAAGGGTGAGGGTTAGGGTTAGGCTTAAGTTTAAGATGAGGGTGAGGGTGAGGGCGAGGGTTAGCGTGAGGTTTATGGTTAGGTTGAGGGTTAGGTTCAGGGTTAGGGTTAGGGTTATTTGTAGGGTTAAAGTTCGGGTGAGGGTGAGGATAAGGTTGAGTGTGAGGGTTAGGATTATGATTGGGGTTAGGGTGAGCCTGAGGGTGACTGTGAGGGTTAGGGTGAGGGTTAGACTAAGGCTTACGGTGAGGCTTAGGTTTAATGTGATGTTTAGGGTGAGGGTGATGTTTAGGGTGAGAGTGAGGGTGAGGTTTGGGTTGAGGGTTTGGGATAGGTTCAGGGTGAGGGTGAGTGTGAGGGTTAGGGTTAGTGTAAATATTAAGCTTAGGTTTAGGCTGAGGGTGAGGGTGAGTGTGAGAGTTAGGGTTAGGGTGAGTGTGAGTTTTAGGTTTAGAGTTAGGGTGAGGGTTAAGGTGAGGGTTAGGGTTAGGATTAGGGTTCGGGTTAGGCTGAGGGTGAGGGTGAGGGTGAGGGTTAGGGTTACTCTGAGGCTTAGGCTTAGGGTGAGGGTGACCGTTAGGGATAGGTTGATGGTTAGGGTGAGGGTGAGTGTTAGGGTGAGGGTTAGGGTGAGTGTTATGGTGCGGGTGAGCTTAAGGGTTAGGTTTAGGGTTAGGATTAGTTTTAGGGTGAGGGTGAGTGTAAGGGTTAGAGTTAGCTTTATTGTTAGGCTTAGGATTAAGCTAAGGGTGAGGGTGAGTATGAGGCTTAGCGTTATGTTGAGTGTGAGCATTAGGGTTAGGGTTAGGGTGATTGTTAGGGTAAGTGTTAGGGTGAGGGTTAGATTTAGGGTTAGGATTAGGGTTAGGTTTAGGCTGAGGGTGAGGGTGAGGGTGAGGGTTATGATTAGGGTGAGTGTTAATCTTAGGGTTAGGGTGAGGGTTAGGGATAGGGTGATGGTTAGGGTGGGTGTGAGGGTGAGGCTTAGGGTGAGTGTGAGGGTGAGTGTTAGGGTGCGGGTAAGTTTTAGGGTTAGATTTAGGGTTAGGGTGAGGGTTAGGATGATGGTTACGATGAGGGGCAGGGTTAGGGTTATGGTGAGGTTCAGGGTTAGTTTGAGGGTTAACGTTACGGTTGGGTTTAGGGTGAAGGATAAGGTGAGGGTTAGAGTTAGTTTTAGGGTTAGGCTGAGGGTTAGGGTGAGGGTAAATTTTAGGGTGAGTGTTAGGGTGAGTGTGAGGGTTAGGTTTAGGGAGAGGTTTAGGGTTATGGAGAGGATTAGGGTTCGGTTTAGGGTGAAGGTGAGGGTGATGGTGTGGGTTAGGGTAAGGATTAGGTTTAGGGTTAGGGTTAGGGTAATTGTTAGGGTTAGGGTTAGGTTTACGGTTAAGGTGAGGTTGCGGGTGAGGTGAGGTTAAGCGTTACGGTTAGCGTTAGAGTGAGGGTTTTGGTGAAGGTAAGTGTTGGGGTGAGGGTTAGGGTTAGGGTGAGGTTGAGGGTGAGGTTGAGAGTTAGTGTTAGGGTTAGGGTTAAGGTGAGGTTTAGGGTGAGGTTGAGGGTTAGTGTTAGGGATAGGTTTAGGGTGCGATTAAGGGATAGGTTGAGGGTTAGGGTGAGTGTTAGGGTTATGTTAGGGTGAGGATTAGGGTTAGGGTGAGGTTTAGGGTTAGTGAGGGTTAGTGTTAGGGTTAGGCTTAGTGTTAGGTTGAGGGTAATGTTTAGATTGAGGTTTAGGTTTAGGGTGAGGGTTAGGGTTAGGGTGATGGTTAGGGTAAGGGTGAGGATTAGGGTGAGGTTTAGGGTTAGGGTGATGTTTAGGGTGAGGGTTAGGCTGAGGTTGAGGGTGAGGGTTGGTTTGAGGGTATGGGTTAGAGTTAGGGTGAGGTTGAGGGTGAGGGTGAGAATTAGGCTTAGGGTTAGTGTGAGGGTGAGTTTGAGGGTTAGCGTTAGAGTTACGCTTAGGCTTTGGGTTAGGCTGAGGGTGGGGTTGAGTGTGAGGGTTAGGGTTAGGGTGAGGGTTAGGGTTAGGGTTAGGGATAGGGTGATGTTTAGGGTGAGGGTTATTGTCAGAATTAGTGTTAGGGTTTCGCTTAGTGTTAGGGTGAGTGTAAGGTTTAGGTTGAGGGTTAGCATTAGGGTGAGGGTTAGGGATAGTGTGAGGGTTAGGGTTTTGGTAAGGGTGAGGTTGAGGGTGATGGTGAGGCTTAGGGTTAGGGTTTGTGTGAGGGTGAGTGTTAGTGTTAGGGTTAGGTTTAGGCTTAGGCTGAGGGTTAGGCTGAGGGTGATGGTGAGGGTGTGGGTGAGGATTAGAGTTAGGGTGAGTGTTAGGGTTAAGGTTAGCGTGAGGGTTTGGGTTAGGCTTAAGTTTAGGATGAGGGTTAGGTTGAGTGGTACGGTTACAGTTAGTGTGAGCGTTAGGTTTAGCGTTAGGGTTAGGGATAGGTTTAGGGTTAGGGTGAGGTTTAGGATGAGGTTTAGGGTTACGGTAAGGGTTAGGGTTAGGGTTAGGATGAGGGTTAGGGAGAAGGTTAGGATGAGGGTTAGGGTGAGGGTTCGGTTTAGGGTTCGGTTTAGGGTTATGGTGAGGGTGGGGGTGAGGGTGAGAGTGAAGGTTAGGGTTAGAGATAGGATGCGGGTGTGGATTAAGGTTAGGGTTAGGGTTAGGATTAGGTTTAGGCTGAGGATGTGGCTGAGGGTGTGGGTGAGGATTAGGGTTAGGTTGAGTGTTAGGGTTAGTGTTAACGTAAGGGTTTGGGTTAGGGTTAAGTTTAGGATGAGAGTTAGTTTGAGGGGTACGGTTACAGTTAGATTGAGCATTAGGGTTAGCTTTAGGGTTAGGGATAGAGTTAGGGTTAGGGTGAGGTTTAGGATGAGGGTTAGGTTTAGGGTGAGGGTTAGGGTGAAGGTTATGGTTAGGGTTAGTGTTAGGGTAAGGGATAGGGTCAGTGCGAGGGTTAGGGGTAGGGTTAGATTTATGCTGAGAGTAAGTGTTAGCGTGAGGTTTAGCGTGAGAGGGTTAGAGTTACATAAGGGTTAGGGTAGGTTTAGGGTGAGGGTTAGGGTTAGGTTTAGGTTTAGGGTGAGGTGAGAGTGAGGGTGATTGTGAGGTTTATTGTTAGGGTGAGGGATAGGTTTTAGGTGAGGGTTAGGTTTAGGGTGAAGGTGAGCGTGAGGGTGACAGTGAGGCTTAGGGTGAGGGAGAGGGTGAGTGTGAGGGTTAGGATTAGGTTTAGGTTTAGGGTTAGGGTTAGTGTGAGGGTAAAGGTGAAGGTTAGTGTTAGGAGTAGGGTTATGTTTAAAGTTATGCTGAGGGTGAGCGTGAGGGTCATAGTTAGGGTTAGGGTTAGGTTGAGGTTTAGAGTTAGTGTGAGGGTTAGGGTGAGGGTAAGGTTAAAGGTTAGGGTGAGGGTTAGGGTTAGGGTTAGGGTGAGGATTAGGGGTAGGGTTACGGTTAGGGTTAGGGTGAGGGTAAGGGTGAGTGTTATGGTGAGGGTTAGGGTTTGGATTAGGTTTAGGGTGAATGCTAGTTTGTCAGTGAGGGTTAGGGTTAGGGTGAAGGTGAGGGTTAGGTTTAGGTTAAAGTTGAGGGTTTGGGTGAGGTATAGGTTTAGAGTTAGACTGAGTGTGAGGGTGAGGGTGAGCGTGACTGATAGGGTTAGGGTTAGGGTGAGGGTTAGGGTGAGGATGAGGGTAACTGTTAGAGTGAGGCTTAGGGTTCGGGAGAGTATGAGGGTTAGGGTTTGGGTGAGGGTTAAGATTGGGTGAGTGTTAGGATGATGGTGAGGTTGAGGGTTAGGGTTGGGTTTAGGGTCAGAGTGAGGGTTAGGGTCAGGGGTAGTGTTAGGTTTAGGGTGAGGGTTAGGGTTAGGGTGAGGTTTACTATTACTGTGAGGTTTCATGTTAGGTTTAGGTTTAGTGTTAGGGTAAGAATAAGGGTTAGGTTGAGGGTTAGGTTTATGGTGAGGTTTAGGGGTAGTATGTGGGTTAGGGCTAGGGTGAGGGCAATGGTGAGGGTTAGGTTTAGGGTGATGTTTAGGGTGAGGGTGAGTATTAGGGTGAGGGTGAAGGAGAGGGTTCAGTTGTGGGTTTGGGTTAGGGTGAGGTTGAGGGTGAAGGTGAGACTTAGGGTTAGGTTTAGGGTGACAGGGAATGTGAGGATTAGGGATAGGGTCAGGCTTAGGTTTAGGGTTAGGCTGAGGGTGACTGTGAGCGTGAGGGTTAGGTTTCGGTTGAGGGTTAGAGTTAGGGTGAGGGTTAGGTTGAGGGTGAGGGTTAGGGTTAGAATTACGTTTAGGGTGAGCCTGTGGGTGAGGGTGAGGGTGAGGGTTAGGGTTAGGGTGAGGGTTAGACTATGGTTTAGGGTGAGGGTTAGGTTTAGGGTGATGTTTAGGTTGAGGGTTTTGGTTAGGGTTAGGGTGAGATTGAGACTTAGGATTAGGTTTAGGGTGAGGGTGAGTGTGAGGTTTAGGGATAGGGTTAGGCTTAGGTTTAGGGTTAGGCTGAGGGTGACTATGAGCCTGAGGTTTAGGGTTATGGTGAGCATTAGGGTTGGGGTTCGGGTGAGGGTAAGTGTTCGGGTGAGTGTTAGGGTTTGGGTGAGTGTTAGCGTTAGGCTTAGGGTTAGGGTTAGGTTGGAGGTTAAGGTTAGGGAGAGGGTTAGCGTTAGGATAAGGGTTAGGTTGAGCGTGAGGGTGAGGGTTAGGATTAGGTTTAAGGTGAGCCTGAGGGTGAGGGTGAGGGTGAGGGTTAGGGTTAGGGTGAGGGTTAAGCTAAGGGTTAGGGTGAGTTTTAGGTTTAGGGTGATGTTTAGGTTGAGGGTTTGGGTTAGGGTTAGGGTGAGTGTGAGGGTGAGTGAGAGGGTTAGGATTAGTGTCAGGGTTAGTTTTAGGGTGAGGGTGAGTGGGAGGGTTAGGTTTCGGGTTATTGTTAGGCTTAGGTTTAAGCTGACGGTGAGGGTGAGTGTGAGGGTTAGGGTTATGTTGAGTGTGAGCATTAGGGTTAGGTTTAGGGTGAGGGTGAGGTTGAGGGTTAGGGTGAGGGTTAGGGTTTGGGTTAGGGTGAGGGTTAGATGAGGGTAGGGTTAGGGTTAGGGTGAGGGTTAGGGTTAGGGTGAGGGTGAGGATTAGCGTTATGGTGAGGGTTAGGGTTCTGGTGCGGATTAGGGTGAGGGTTAGGGTGAGGGTGATGTTTAGGGTAAGCGTGAGGTTGGTTTGAGGGTTTGCATTAGGTTTAGGGTGAGGTTGATGGTGAGGGTGAGGCTTAGAGTTAGGGTAAGGGTGAGGGTTACTGTGAGGGTTAGGGTTAGGCTTTAGGCTGAGGGTTAGGCTGAAGTTGAGGGTGAGAGTGATGTTTAGAGTTAGGGTGAGGGTTAGGGTTAGGTTTGGGGTGAGGGTTAGGGATAGTGTGAGGGTTAGGTTTAGGGTGAGGTTTAGGGTTACTGTGAGGGTTCATGTTAGGTTTAGACTTAGTGTTAGGGTGAGGGTAAGGGTTAGGTTGAAGGTCAGGTTTAGGGTGAGGTTTAGGGTTAGTATGAGGTTTAGGGCTAAGGTGAGGGTAAGGGTGAGGGTTAGGTTGAGGGTGATGTTTAGGGTGAGGGTGAGGCTTAGGGTGAGGGTGAGGGTGAGGGTTCAGTTGAGGGTTTGGATTAGTGTTAGGGTGAGGTTGAGTGTGAGGTTTAGGGATAGGGTTAGGCTTAGTTTCGGGTTAGGCTGAGGGTGACTGTGAGCTTGAGTGTTAGTATTATGGTGAGCATTAGGGTTGGGGTTAGGGTGAGGTAAGTGTTGGGGTGAGTGTTAGGGTTTGGGTGAGGGTTAGCGTTAGGTTTAGGGTTAGGGTTAGGTTGGAGGTTAGGTTAGGGTGAGGGTTAGCGTTAGAGGTAGGGTTAGGTTGAGCTTGAGAGTGAGGGGGAGGGTTAGGATTAGGTTTAAGTTGAGCCTGAGGGTGAGGGTGAGGGTGAGGGTTAGGGTTAGGGTGAGGGTTAGGCTAAGGGTTAGGGTGAAGGTTAGGTTTAAGGTGATGTTTAGGTTGAGGGTTAGGGTTAGGTTGAGGGTGAGGGTGAGTGAGAGGGTTAGGTTTAGGATTAGGATTAGGTTTAGGGTGAGGGTGAGTGTGAGGGTTAGGGTTAGGGTTATTGCTAGGCTTAGGTTAAAGCTGAGGATGAGGGTGAGTGTGAGGGTTAGGGTTATGTTGAGTGTGAGCATTAGGGTTAGGTTTAGGGTGAGGGTGTGTTTTAGGGTTAGGGTTTGGGTTAGGGTGAAGGTTAGATGAGGGTGAGGGTTAGGGTTGTGGTGATGGTTCGGGTTAGGGTGACGGTGATGGTTAGTGTTAGGGTGAGGGTTAGGGTTATGGTGCAGATTAGGGTGAGTGTTAGGGTTACTCTGATGTTTATGGTGAGGGTGAGGGTTGGTTTGAGGGTTTGCATTAGTTTTAGGTTGAGGTTGGGGGTGAAGGTGAGGTTTAGGGTTAGGGTAAGTTTGAGGGTGACTCTGAGGGTTAAGGTTAGGGTTAGGCTTAAGCTGTTGGTTAGGTTGAGGGTGAGGGTGAAGGTTAGTTTTAGGATTAGGGTTAATGATAGGGTGATATTTAGGGTGAGGATTAGTGTGAGAGTTAGTGTTAGGGTTAGGCTTAGTGTTAGAGTGAGTGTAAGGGTTAGGTTGAGGGTTAGGTTTAGGGATTGGGTGAGGGTTGTGATGACAGTTAGGGTGAGGGTAAGGTTTAGGGTGAGGGTTATGGTGAGTGTGAGGGTTAGGGTTAGGGTTAGGGTGAGGGTGAGGGTGAGGGTGAGGATTCAGTTGAGGGTTTGTGTTAGGGTTAGGGTGAGGTTGAGGGTGAGGGTGAGACTCAGGGTTAGGTTTAGGGTGATGGTGAGTGTGAGGATTAGGGATAGGGTTAGGCTTAGGTTTAGAGTTAGGCTGAAGGTGACTGTGAGCGTGAGGGTTAGGGTTTTGGTGAGGGTTAGGTTTAGGTTGAGGGTTAGCGTTAGGGTTAGGGTTAGGGTTAGGTTGGAGGTTAGGTTTAGGGTGAGGGTTAGCGTTAGGGGTAGGGTTAGGTTGAGGGGGAGAGGGAGGGCTAGGGTTAGGATTAGGTTTAGGGTGATCCTGTGGGTGAGGGTGAGGGTGAGGGTTAAGGTTAGGGTGAGGGTTAGGCTAAGGGTTAGTGTGAAGGTTAGGTTTAGGGTGATGTTTAGGTTGAGAGTTTTGGTTAGGGTTAGGGTAAGTGTGAGGGTGAGTGAGAGGGTTAGGATTAGGGTTAGGCTTAGGTTTAGGGTGAGGGTGAGTGTGAGGGTTAGGGTTTGGGTTATTGTTAGGCTTAGGGTTAAGCTGAGGGTGAGGGGGAGAGTGAGGGTTAGGGTTATGTTGAGTGTGAGCATTAGGGTTAGGTTTAGGGTGAGGGTGAGGTTGAGGGTTAATTTGAGGATTAGTGTTAGGGTGAAGGTGACGGTTAGCGTTAGGGTGAGGGTTAGGTTTATGGTGCGGATTAGGGTGAGTGTTAGGGTTATGGTGATGTTTATGGTGAGGGTGAGGGTTGGTTTGAGGATTTGCGTTAGGTGTAGGTTGAGTTTGAGGGTGAGGGTGATGCTTAGGGTTAGGGTTAGTGTGAGGGTGACTCTGAGGGTCAGGGTTAGGGATAGGCTTTAGGCTGAGGGTTAGGCTGAGGGTGAGGGTGAGGGTTAGGGATAGGGTTAGGGTTAATGATAGGGTGATATTTAGGGTGAGGGTTAGTGTGAGAGTTAGTGTTAGGGTTAGGCTTAGTGTTAGAGTGAGTGTAAGTGTTAGGTTGAGGGTTAGGATTAGGGATAGGGTGAGGGTTGGGATCAGGGTTAGGGTGAGGTTAAGGTTTAAGTTGAGGGTTATGGTGAGTGTGAGAGTTAGGGTTAGGGTGAGTGTTAGGGTGAGGGTGAGGGTTCAGTTGAGGGATTGGGTTAGGGTTAGGGTGAGGTTGAGGGTGAGGGTAAGACTTAGGGTTAGGTTTAGGGTGATGGTGAGTGTGAGGATTAGGGATAGGGTTAGGCTTAGCTTTAGGGTTAGGCTGAGGGTGACTGTGAGGTTGAGGGTTAGGGTTAGGATGAGGGTTAGGTTTAGGGTGAGGCTTAGTGGTAGGGTTAGGGTTAGGGTTAGGTTGGAGTTTATGTTTAGGGTGAGGGTTAGCGTTAGGGGTAGGGTTAGGTTGAGTGTGAGGGTGAGGGCTAGGGTTAGGATTAGGTTTAGGGTGAGGGTTACGGTCAGAGTGAGGGTTAGGGTTAGGTTTAGATTTACGGTGAGAGTAAGGGTTAGCGTGAGGTTTAGGGTGAGTGTGAGGGTAAGAGTTAGCATTAGGGTTAGGGTGATGTTTAGAGTGAGGGTTAGGTTTAGGTTTAGGGTTAGGGTGAGGTGAGGGTGAGGGTGATTGTGAGGTTTATGGTTAGGGTGAGAGATAGGCTTAGCGTGAGGGTTAGGGTTAGGGTGAGGATGAGCGTGAGGGTGACAGTGAGGCTTAGGTTGTGGGTGAGGGTGAGTGTGAGGGTTAGGCTTAGGGTTAGGGTTAGGGTTAGTGTGAGGGTGAAGTTGAGGGTTAGTGTTAGGAGTAGCGTTAGGTTTAAATTTAGGCTGAGGGTGAGAGTGAGGATGAGGGTGACGGTTAGGGTTAGGGTTAGGGTGAGGGTTAGGTTTAGTGTGAGGGTTAGGGTGAGGTTAAGGCTAAAGGTTAGGGAGAGGGTGAGGGTTAGGTTTAGGGTTAGGGTGAGGGTTAGGGTGAGGTTCTGGTTTAGGGTTATGGTTAGCGTTAAGATGAGGATGAGGTTTAGGGTGAGGTTGAGGGTGAAGGTTAGTGTGAGGGTTAGGGTTAGTGTGAGGGTTATTGTTAGGTTTAGTGTTAGGGTTACGGTTAAGGTGAGGTTGCGGGTGAAGTGAGGTTTAGCGTTAGGGTTAGCGTTAGGATGAGATTTAGGGTGAGGGTAAGTGTTGGGGTGAGGGTTAGGGTTTGGCTGAGGTTTAGGGTGAGGTTGAGGGTTAGTGTTAGCGTTAGGGTTAGTGTGAGTTTAAGGGTTAGGTTGAAGGGTTAGTGTGAGGGTGAAGGTTACAGTTAGCATTAGGTCTAGTGTGAGGGTTAGGGTGAGTGTTAGGGTTAGGTTAGGGTGAGGGTTAGGGTTAGGGTGAGTGTTAGGATGAGGGTTAGGGTTGGGTTAGGGTGAGGGTTAGATGAGTGTGAGGGTTAGGGTTAGGTTGAGCTTTAGGTTTAGGGTGAGGGTTATGGTTAGGATTAGGGTTAGCATTAGGGTTAGTGTGAGGGTTAGGATGAGTGTTAGGGTTTGTTTAGTGTGAGGGTTAGGGTTAAGGTGAGGGTTAAGGTGAGGGTTAGGGTTGGGTTAGGGTGAGGGTTAGATGAGGGTGAGGGTTAGGGTTAGGATTAGGGTTAGGGTGAGGTCTATGGTGAGGATGAGGGTTAGGGTGAGGGTTAGGGTTAGGGTGAGGGTTAGGGTTAGTGTGAGGGTTAGGGTGTGGGTAAGGTTAAAGGTTAGATTGAGGGTGAGTTTTAGGGTTAGGGTTAGGGTGAGGTTTAGGCTTAGAGTTATGGTTAGGGTTAGGGTGATAGTGAGTGTGAGTGTGAAAGTGAGGCTTAGGGTCAGGGTGACTGTGAGGATGAGTGTGAGGCTTAGACTTAGGGTTAGGTTTAGGATTAGGGTTAGTGTGAGGGTGAAGGTGAATGTTAGTGTTAGGAGTAGGGTTAGGTTTACAGTTAGGCTGAGGGTGAGCGTGAGGGTGAGGGTGACGGTTAAAGTTAGGGTTAGGTTGAGTGTTAGGGTTTGTGTGAGGTTTAGGCTGAGGGTAATGTTAAAGGTTAGCGTGATCGTGAGGGTTAGGCATAGGGTTAGGGTGAGGATTAGGGTGAGGTTTAGTGTTAGGGTTACGGTTAGTGTTAGGTTGAGGGTGAGGGTTAGGTTGAGGGTAAGGGTGAGGTTAGGGTGAGGGTTAGGGTTAGAGTGAGGTTTAGGTTGAGGATGAGTGTGAGTGATAGTGTGAGGCTTAGGGTTCGGGAGAGTATGAGGGTTAGGGTTTGGTTCAGTGTTAGGGTTGGGTGAGTGTTAGGGTGACGGTGAGTGTGAGGGTTAAGGTTGGGTTTAGGGTTAGAGTGAGGGGTAGGGTGAAGGTTAGGTTTAGTGTTAGGGTTAGGGTGAGGGTTAGGGTTAGTGTGAGGGTTAGGGTTAGGGTGAGGTTTAGGGTTACTTTGAGGGTTTATGTTAGGTTTAGTCTTAGTGTTAGGGTTAGGGTTAGGGTTAGGTTGAGGTTTAGGTTTAGGGTGAGGTTTAGGGTTAATATGAGGGTTAGGGCTAGGGTGAGGGAAAGGATGAGTATTAGGGTTAGGGTGATGTTCAGGGTGAGGGTGAGGGTTAGGGTTAGTGTGAGGGTGAGGGTTAATTTGAGGGTTTGGGTTAGCGTTAGGGTGAGGTTGAGGGTGAGGGTGAGTCGTAGGGTTAGGTTTAGTGTGAGGGTGTGTGTGAGGGTTTGGGATGGCGTTAGGCTTAAGTTTAGGGTTAGGCTGAGGGTGACTGTGAGCGTGAGAGTTAGGGTTAGGGTGAGGTGTAGGGTTAGGGTGAAGGTAATGGTTGGGTTGAGTGTTAGGGTTAGGGTGAGGGTTCACGTTAGGGTTAGGGTGAGCGTTAGCGTTAGGTTGGAGGTTAGGGTTAGGGTGAGTGTTAGCGTTAGGGTTAGGGATCGGATTAGGTTGGAGATTAGGGTTAGGATGTGTGTTAGCATTAGGGGTAGGGTTAGGTTGAGGGTTAGGGTGAGGGTTAGGTTTAGGTTGAGGGTGAGGGTGAGGGTTCGGTTGAGGGTTTCGGTTAGGGTTAGAGTGAGGGTGAGGGTGAGTGTGAGGGTTAAGTTTATGGTTAGGTTTAGGTTTAGGGTGAAGGTGAGTGTGAGGTTTAGGGTTAGGGTTATTTTTAGGCTTATGTTTAAGCTGAGGGTGAGTGTGAGTGTGACTGTTATGGTTATGTTGAGTGTGAGAATTAGGGTTAGGTTTAGGGTGAGGGTGAGTTTGAGGGTTAGGGTGAGTTTTAGTTTGAGGGTTAGTGTGAGAGTTAGGTTTAGGGTTAGTGTTAGGGTTAGGGCTGGGGTTAGGGATAGGCTTAGTTATAAGCAGAAGGTGAAGGTGAGGGTGAGGGTTAGGGTTTGGGTAAGGATGAAGTTTAGGGTTAGAATTAGCATTAGGGTGAGGGTTAGTGTTAGGGTTAGGGTTAGTGTTACAATTAGGTTTAGGATGAGGGTGAGTGTGAGGGTTAGGGTTAGGATTAGACTTAGGGTGAGGGTGAGAATGAGGGTAAGGGTGAGGGTTAGGTTTAGGCTTAGGGTTCGAGTATTGGCAAAGGTGAGGTTGAGGGTTAGTGTTAGGTTTGGGGTGAGGGTTAGGGTGAGTGTGAGGGTTATGGTTAGTCTTAGTCTTAAACTTAGGCTTAGGCCGAGCATGAGTGTGAGGGGGAGAGTGTTAGGGTTAGGATGAAGGTCAGGGTTTTAGGGTTAGGGTGAGGGTTAGGATGAGGTTTAGGGTTAGGATTAGGGTTAAGTGAGGGCTACAGTGAGGGTGAGGGTTAGGGTTAGCGTTAGGTTGAGGTTTAGGGTTAGGGTTACTTTGAGGGTGAGGGTTAGTGTTAGGGTGAGCGTTAGGGTTAGGGTTAGGGTGAGGGTGAGGTTTAGGATTAGGTTTAGGGTTAGGGTTAGGTTTAGGATTAGGGTTACAGTGAGGGTGAGTGTGTGGATTAGGGTTAGGATTAGGCTTAGGCTTAGGATTAGGCTGAGGGTGATAATGGGGATGAGAATTCGCTTTTGAGTGATGGATAGGGTTAGGTTGACGGTTAGGATGAGGGTTAGGGTTAGGATTAGGGTTAGGGTGAGGGCTAGGATGAGGGTGATGTTTAGGGTTAGGGTTAGGCTTAGGCTTAGGGATAGGCCTAGGCTGAAGGTGAGGGTGAGGGTTACGGTTAGGGTGATGGTTAGGGTTACAGTTAGGGTGAGTGTTAGAATGATGATTACGGTTAGGGTGAGGGTTAGGGTGAGGGTGACAGTAAGGGTAAAGGTGAGGGTTAGTCTCAGGGTGAGTGTTATGGTAATGGTGAAGGTTAAGGGTTAGGGTGAGGGTTAGGGATAGGGTTAGTGTTAGCGTTAGGGTGAGGGTTAGTTTGAGGGTTACGGTTAGAGTTACAGTTACGATTAGGGTGAGGGTGAGGGTGGGGGTGAGGGTTCGGGTTAGTCTTAGGCTTATGCTTAGGCTTAGGCCCAGCTTGAGGTTGAGGGTCGGGGTTACAGTTAGGGTGAGTGATAGGGTTAGGGTAATGGTTAGGGTTAGGGCAAGGTTGAAGTTTAGGGTTAGGGTTAGGGTGAGTTTTAAGTTTAGGTTGATGGTTAGGGTTAGTGTAAGGGTTAGTGTTCGGGTTAAGGTGAATTTTAGTGTGAAGGTAAGTGTTAGGGTGAGGTTTAGGGTTAAGGTGAGGTTTAGGGTTAGTGTAGGGTGAGTGTTAGGGTTATGGTTAGTGTTAGGGTTAGGGTTAGCGTGAGGTTTAGGGTGGGGGTGAGTGTTAGGGTTAGGGTTAGGATTAAGATTAGGGTTAAGGTGAGGGTGAGTGTGAGGGTTAGGGTTAGGGTTAAGGTTAGGATTAGAGTTATGGTGAGGGTGAGGTGAGGGTTAGGGTTAGGGTGAGGGTTGGGGTCAGGGTTAGAGTGAGGGTTAGGGTGAGGGTTAGGTTAAGGGTTAGTTTTAGGGTTAGGGTTGGGGTTAGGGATAGTCTTAGTGTTAGGCGGAGGGTGAGGGTGAGGGTGAGGGTTAGGGTTGGGGTTTGGGTGAGGTTTATGGTTAGTGTTAGTGTTACGGTGAGAGTTAGTGTGAGGGTTACGTTAGGGTGACTGTTACTTTTAGGGTTAGGGTGAGGGTCAGTGCAAGTGTAAGGGTTAGTTTTAGTCTTAGGCTTAGGCTTAATCCAAGCCTAAGGGAGAGCGTGAGGGTTAGGGGTAGGGTCAGGGTTAGGGTTAGGATGAGGGTTATGGACAGGGTGAGGGTTAGGGTCAGGGTTAGGGTTAGAGTGAGGGTTAGAGTGAGGGATAGGGTTAGGGTTAGTGTGAGGGTTAGGGTTAATGTGAGGTTTAGGCTTAGGGTGAGTTTTAGGGATAGTGTGAGGGTTCATGTTAGGTTTAGGCTTAGTGTTAGGGTGAGGGTAAGTGTTAGGTTGAGTGTTAGGTTTAGGGTGAGGTTTAGGGTTAGTATGAGGGTTAGAGCTAGGGTGAGGGTATGGGTGAGGGTTAGGGTTAGGGTGATGTTAGGGTGAGGGTGAGACTTAGGGTTGGGTTCAGGGTGAGGGTGAGGGTTAAGTTGAGGGTTTGGGTTAGGGTTAGGCTTAGGTTTAGTGTTAGGCGGAGGGTGACTGTGAGCATGAGGTTTAGGGTTAGGGTGAGGTTTACGGTTAGGTTGAGGGTTATGTTAAGGGTTAGGTTTAGGGTTAGGTTGGAGGTTAGGTTTAGAGTGAGGGTTAGCATTAGGGGTAGGGTTAGGTTGAGGATGAGAGTGAGTTTTAGGGTTAGGAATAGGTTTAGTGTGAGCCTGTTGATGAGGGTGAGGGTGTGGGTTAGGGTTAGGGTGAGGGTTAGGCTAAGGGTTAGGATGAGGTTTAGGTTTAGGGTGATGTTTAGGTTGAGGGTTTGGGTTTGGGTTAGGGTGAGTCTCAGGGTGAGTGAGAGGGTTAGGATTAGGGTTAGGGTTAGGTTTAAGGTGTGGGTGAGTGTGAGGGTTAGGGTTAGGGTTATTGTTTGGCTTAGGTTTAAGCTTAGGGTTAGGGTGAGTGTGAGGGTTAGGGTTATGTTGAGTGTGAGCATTACGGTTACTTTTATGGTGAGGTTGAGGTTGAGGGTTAGGGAGAGGTTTAGTGTTTGGGTTAGGGTGAGGGTTAGATGACGGTGAGGGTTAGGATTAGGGTGAGGGTTAGGGTGAGGGTGAGGGTGAGGGTTATCGTTAGGGTGAGGGTTAGTGTTTTGGTGCCTATTAGGGTGAGTGTTAGGTTTACGGTGATGTTTATGGTGAGGGTGAGAGTTGGTTTGAGGGTTTGCGTTAGGTTTAGGGTGAGGTTGAGAGTGAGGGTGACGCTTATGGTTAGGGTTAGGGTGAGGGTGATTGTGAGGGTTAGGGTTAGGCTTTAGGCAGAGGGTTAGGGTGAGAGTGAGGTTGAGGATGATGATTAGGGTTAGGATGAGGGTTAGGTTAGGGTTAGGGTGAGGGTTAGGCATAGTGTGATGGTTAAGTTTAGGGTGAGGTTTAGGGTTACTGTAAGGGCTCATGTTAGGTTTAGGCTTAGTGTTAGGGTGAGGGTAAGGGTTAGGTTGAGGGTTACGTTAGGGTGAGGTTTAGGGTTAGTATGAGGGTTAGGGCTAGGGTGAGGGTAAGGTTGAGGGTTAGGGTTAGGGTGATGTTTACGGTGAGGGTTTGGGTGAGGGAGAAGGTGAGGGAGAGGGTTCAGTTGAATATTTGGGTTAGGTTTAGGGTGAGGTTGAGGCTTATGGTTAGGTTGAGGGTGAGGGTGAGTGTTAGGGTTAGGGTTAGGGTTAGTGTTATCGTTAGGGTTAGGGTTAGAATAACGTTGAGGTTGAGGATTAGGTTTAGGGTTAGGGTGAGATTTAGGCTTAATGTTAGTGATTGTGTTAGGGTTAGGGTTAGGGTGAGAGTTAGGAGGAAGGTTAGGGTTAGGGTTAGGATTAGGGTTAGGGTGAGGGTGAGTGTGAGGTTTAGGGATAGGGTTAGGCTTATGTTTAGGGTTATGCTGAGGGTGACTGTGAGCTTGAGTGTTAGGGTTATGGTGAGCATTGGATTTGGGATTAGGGTGAGGGTAAGGGTTGGTGTGAGTGATAGGGTTTGGGTGAGGGTTAGCGTTAGGTTTAGGGTTAGGGTTAGTTTGGAGGTTAGTGTTAGGGTGAGGGTTAACGTTATGGGTAGGTTTAAGTTGAGGGTGAGGGTGAAGGTTAGGGTTAGGATTAGGTTTAAGGTGAGCCTGAAGGTGAGGGTGAGAGTGAGGGTTAGGTTTAGAGTGAGGGTTCGGCTAAGGTTTAGGGTGAGGGTTATGTTTAGGGTGATGTTTAGGTTGAGCGTGAGGGTTAGGGTTAGGGTTAGGGTGAAGTTTCGGTTGAGGGTTTGGGTTAGGGTTAGGTTGAGGGTGAGGGTGAGTGAGAGGGTTAGGTTTAGGGTTAGGATTCGGTTTAGGGTGAGGGTGAGTGTGAGGGTTAGGGTTAGGTTTATTGTTAGGCTTAGGTTTAAGCTGAGGTTGAGGGTGAGTGTGAGGTTTAGGGTTATGTTGATTGTGAGAATTAAGGTTAGGATTATGGTGAGGGTGTGGTTGAGGGTAAGGGTGAGGGTAGTGTTTGGGTTAGGGTGAGGGTTAGATGAGGGTGAGGGTTAGGGTTAGGGTAAGGGTTAGGGTTAGGGTGAGGTTGAGGGTTAGCGTTAGGGTGAGGGTTCGGGTTATAGTACGGATTAGGGTGAGTGTTAGGGTTACGGTGATGTTTATGGTGAGGGTGAGGGTTGGTTTGAGGGTTTGCGTTATGTTTAGGGTGAGGTTAAGGGTGAGGGTGAGGCTTAGGGTTAGGGTTAGGGTGAGGGTGAATCTGAGGGTTAGGGTTAGGGTTAGGCTTTAGGCTGAGGGTTAGGCTGAGGGTGAGGGTGAGGGTTAGGGTTACGGTGATTATTAGGGTTAGGGTTAATGATAGGGTGATATTTAGGGTGAGGGTTGATGTGAGAGTTATTGTTAGGGTTAGGCTTAGTGTTAGAGTGAGTGTAAGGGTTAGCTTGAGGGTTAGGGTTAGGGATAGTGTGAGGGTTGGGATGAGGGTTAGGGTGAGGGTAAGGTTTAGGGTGAGGATTATGGTGAGTGTGAGTGTTAGGGTTAGGGTTAGGGTGAGGGTGAGGTTTAGGGTCATGTAAGGGCTAAGGTTAGGGTTAGGATGAGGGTTAGGGAGAGGTTTAGGATCAGAGTTAGGGTGAGGGTTCGGGTTGGGGTTCAGTTTAGGGTTATGGTGAGGGTTAGGGTTAGGTTTAGGGTCAGGGTGAGGGTGAGGTTTAGGGTTATGGTAAGGGCTAGGGTTAGGGTTAGGATGAGGGTTAGGGAGAGTGTTAGGTTGAGGGTTCGGTTTAGGGTTCGTGTTAGGGTTAGGGTGAGGGTGGGAGTGAGGGTGAGAGTGAAGGTTAGGGTTAGAGTTAGGATGAGGGTGAAGTTTAGGGTTAGGATTAGGGTTAGGGTTAGGTTTAGGCTGAGGATGAGGCTGAGGGTGTGGGTGAGGATTAGGGTTAGGTTGAAAGTTAGGGTTAGGGTTAGGGTGAGGGTTTGGGTTAGGGTTAAGTTTAGGATGAGAGTTAGTTTGAGGGGTATGGTTATGGTTAAGCTGAGCGGTAGGGTTAGCGTTAGGGTTATGGTTAGGATTAGGGTTAGGGTGAGGGTTAGGGTCAGTGTGAGGGTTGGGGTTAGTGTTAGCTTTATGGTGAGAGTAAGGGTTAGCGTGAGGTTCAGGGTGAGTGTGAGGGTTAGAGTTAGCATTAGGCTTAGGGTGAGGTTTAGGGTGAGGGTTAGGGTGAGGTTTAGGGTTAGGGTGAGGTGAAGGTGAGGATGATTGTTAGGTTTATGGTTAGGGTGAGAGATAGGTTTAGCGTCAGGGTTAGGGTTAGGGTTACAGTGAGTGTGAGCGTGAGGGTGACACTGAGGCTTAGGGTGTGGGTGAGGGTGAGTGTGAGGGTTAGGTTTAGGGTTAGGGTTAGTGTGAGCGTGAACTTGAGGGTTAGTTTTAGGAGTAGCGTTAGGTTTAAATTTAGGCTGCGGGTGGGCGTGAGGGTGAGGGTGACGGTTAGGATTAGGGTTCGGGCTAGGTTGAGGGTTAGGGTTAGTGTGAGGGTTATGATGAGGGTAAGGCTAAAGGTTAAGTTTAGGGTTACAGTGAGGGTTAGGGTTAGGGTTAGGGTTATTGTTAGTGTTAGGTTAGTGTTACATTTGCGGTGAGGGTGAGGCTGAAGGTGAAGTTTATGGTTAGGTTTAGGGTTAGGTTTATTGTTAGGGTTAAGGTTATGGTGAGGTTTAAGGTGAGGGTTAGGGTTAGGGTTAAGATTAGTGTTATGGTGCAGGTGAGGGTGAGGGTCAAGTTTAGGGTGAGTGTTGGTGTTAGGGTTAGAGTTAGCGTTAGGTTGATGGTTAGGATTAGGCTTAGGGTTAGGGTATGGGCTAGGCTGAGGGTGAGGGTTAGGGTGAGCGTTAGGTTTAGGGTTAGTGTTAGGTTTAGGGTTGGTGTGAGGGATAGGCTTAGTGTTAAGCGGTGGGTGAGGTTGAAGGTGAGGGTTAGGGTTAGGGTGCGGGTGAGGTTTAGGTTTAGTGTTAGCATTAGGGTGAGGGTTAGTGTAAGGGTTAGGGTTAATGTGAGTGTTACTGTTAGGGTTAGGGTGAGGGTGAGTGTAAGGGTAAGGGTTAGTCTTAGGCTTAAGCTTAGGTTTAAGCTGAGCCTAAGAGTGAGGGTGAGGGTTAAGGTTAGGGTGAGGGTTATGGACAAGGTGAGGGTTAGCGTTAAGGTTAGGGTTATTGGTAGGATTAGGTTTAGGTTTAAAGTTACTGTGACGGTGAGGGTTAGGGATATGGATAGTGTGAGGTTTAGGTTTAGGGATAGGGTTAGAGTTAGGGTTAGGGTAAGGGTGAGGTTTGGGGTTAGATTTAGGCTTAGTGTTAGGGTTAGGGTTAGGGTGAGGGTTAGTGTGAGTTTTAGGGTTAGGCTTAGGCTTAGGCTTAGGCCTAGCATGAGGGAGAGTTTTAGGGTTAGGGTTAGTGTGAGGGTTAGGGTTAGGGTGAAATTGAGTGTGAGGGTTAGGGTTAGTCTTAGGCTTAGGCTTAGGCCGAGCCTATGGGTGAGGGTGAGGGTTAGGGTTAGGGTCAGGGTTAGGGTTAGGGTGAGGTTTAGTGTGAGGGTTAGGTTTAAGGTTAGTGTTAGGGTTAAGGTTGGGGTTAGGGATAGTCTTAGTGTTAAGCAGAGGGTGAGGGTGAGGGTGAGAGTTAGGGTTAGGGTTAGGGTTTGGGTGTTAGGATTTGGGTGAGGGTTAGGATGAGGTTCAGGGTTAGGATTAGGGTTCGGGTGAGGGCTAGTGTGAGGATGAGGATTAGGGTTAGCATTAGGGTGAAGTTAGGGTTAGGGTTACATTGAGGATGAGTTTTAGGGTTAGGGTGAGGGTTAGGGTTAGGGTTAGGGTGATGGTGAGGGTTAGAATTAGGGATATGGTTAGGTTTATTGTTAGTGTTATGGTTAGGGGTAAGCTTATGTTGAGGGTGAGGCTGAGGGTGAGCGTTAGGGTTAGGGTTAGGGTGACGTTTAGGGTTAGGGTTAGGGTTAGTGTTAGGAGGAGGGTTTGGTTTATGGTGAGGGTGAGGGTTAGGGTTAGGGTTAGGGTTAGTGTTATCGTTAGGGTTAGGGTTGAATAACAGTGAGGGTGAGGATTAGGGTTAGGGTTAGGATGAGGTTAAGGGTTAGTGTTAGTGTTAGGGTTAGGGTTAGGGTGAGAGTTAGGAGGAGGGTTAGGGTTAGGATTAGGGATAGGGTGAGGGTGACGGTGTGGTTTAGGGTTAGGATTGGGGTTAGGCTTAGGGTTAGGCTGAGGGTGAGGTTGAGGGTGACGGTTAGGGTTAGGGTGAGGCTGAGGGTGAGGGTTAGGGTTAGGCTTAGTGTTAGAGTTAGAGTTAGGGTGAGGGTGAGGGTTAAGATTAGGGTTAGGATTAGGGTTAGTGTGAGTTGAGGTTTAGGGTTAGTGTTAGGGTTAGGCTTAAGTTTAGGCTGAGGGTGAGGGTTAGGGTGAGGGTTAGGATTAGGTTTAGGGTTAAGGTATGGGCTAGGGTGAGGGTGAGGGTTAGGGTCAGGTTTAGGGTGAGGATTAGTGTGAGGCTTAGGTTTAGGGTTAGTGTTAGGGTTAGGGTTGGGATTAGGGATAGTCTTAGTGTTAGGCGGAGGGTGAGGTTGAGGGTGAGGGTTAGGGTTAGGGTGAGGTTTAGGGTTAATGTGAGGGTTCATGTAGGGTTTAGCCTTAGAGTTAGGGTGAGGGTAAGGGTTAGGTTGAGGGTTTGGTTAGGGTGAGGTTTAGGGTTAGTATGAGGGTTAGGGCTAGGTTGAGGTTAAGGGTGAGGGTTATGGTTATGGTGATGTTTAGGGTGAGGGTGAGGGTTAGGGTGATGGTGAGGGTGAGGGTTCAGTTCAGGGATTGGGTTAGGGTTAGGGTTAACTTGAGACTTAGGGTTAGGTTTAGGGTGAGGTTGAGGTTTAGGGTTAGGGTTAGGGTGAGGGTTCAGTTGTGGGTTTGGGTTAGGGTTAGGGTGAGGTTGAGACTTAGCGTTAGGGTTAGGGTGAGGGTGAGGGTTAGGGTAAAGGTTAGGGTTAGTGTTATCGTTAGGGTTAGGGTTAGAATAACGGTGAATGTGAGGATTAGGGTTAGGGTTAGGGTGAGGTTCACGATTAAGGTTAGTGATAGTGTTAGTAACCCTAACACTAGCGTGAGAGTTAGGAGGAGGGTTAGGGTTAGGGTTACGATTAGGGTTAGGGTGAGGGTGAGTGTGAGGTTTAGGGATAGGATTAGGATTAGGTTTAGGGTTAGGCTGAGGGTGACTGTGAGCTTGAGTGTTAGGGTTATGTTGAGCATTAAGTTTGGGGTTAGGGTGAGGGTAAGGGTTGGGGTGAGTGTTAGGGTTTGGGTGAGGGTTAGCTTTAGGTTTAGGGTTAAGTTTAGGTAGGAGGTTAGTGTTAGGGTGAGGGTTAGCGTTAGGGGTATGGTTAGGTTGAGGGTGAGGTTGAGGGTTAGGGTTAGGATTAGGTTTAAGGTGAGCCTGAGGGTGAAGGTGAGGGTGAGGGTTAGGTTTAGGAGGTGGGTTAGGCTAAGGGTAATGGTGAGTGTTAGGTATAGGGTGATGTTTAGGTTGAGGGTGAGGGTTAGGGTTAGGGTGAGGGTGAAGGTTCGGTTGAGGGTTTGGGTTAGGTTTAGGTTGAGGGTGAGGGTGCGTGAGAGGGTTAGGTTTAGGGTTAGGATTAGGTTTAGGGTGAGGGTGAGTGTGAGGGTTAGGGTTAGGTTTATTGTTACGCTTAGGTTTAAGCTGAGGTTGAGGGTGAGTGTGAGGTTTAGGGTTATGTTGAGTGTGAGCATTAGGGTTAGGTTTAGGGTGAGGGTGTGGTTGAGGGTTAGGGTGAGGGTTAGGGTGAGGGTTATATGAGGGTGATAGTTAGGCTTAGGGTGAGTGTTAGGGTTAGGGTTAAGGTGAGGGTTAGGGAGAGTGTGAGAGTGAGGGTTTGGCTGAGGTTTAGGGTTACTGTGAGGGTTCATGTTATGTTTAGCCTTAGTGTTAGGGTGAGGGTAAGCGTTAGGTTGAGGATTAGGTTAGGGTGAGGTTTAGGGTTAGTATGAGGGTTAGGTCTAGGGTGAGGGTAAGGGTGAGGGTTAGGGTTAGGGTGATGTTTAGTGTGAGGGTGAGCGTTAGGGTGACGGTGAGTGTGAGGGTTCAGTTGAGGGTTTGGGTTAGGGTTAGGGTGAGCTTGGGACTTAGGGATAGGTTTAGGGTGAGGGTGAGGTTTAGGGTTAGGGTGAGGGTTAGTGTTATCGTTAGGGTTAGAGTTAGAATCAGGGTGAGGGTGAGGATTAGGTTAGAGTTAGGGTGAGTTTTAGGATAATGTTAGTGATAGTATTAGGGTTAGAGTTAGGGTGAGAGTTAGGAGGAGGGTTAGGGTTAGGGTTAGGGTTACGATTAGGGTTAGGGTGAGGGTGAGTGTGAAGTTTAGGGATAGGGTTAGGATTAGGTTTAGGGTTAGGCTGAGGGTGACTGTGAGCTTGAGTGTTAGGGTTATGGTGAGCATTAAGTTTGGGGTTAGGGTGAGCGTAAGGGTTGGGGTGAGTGTTAGGGTTTGGGTGAGGGTTAGCGTTAGGTTTAGGGTTAGGTTTAGGTAGGAGGTTAGTGTTAGGGTGCTGGTTAGCGTTAGGGGTATGGTTAGTTTGAGGGTCAGGTTGAGGGTTAGGGTTAGGATTAGGTTTAAGGTGAGCCTGAGTGTGAGGGTGAGGGTGAGGGTTAGGTTTAGTGGGTGGGTTAAGCTAAGGGTTAGGGTGAGTGTTAGGTATAGGTTGATGTTTAGGTTGAGGTTGAGGGTTAGGTTTAGGGTGAGGGGGAAGGTTCGGTTGATGGTTTGGGTTAGGTTTAGGTTGAGGGTGAGGGTGAGTGAGAGGGTTAGGTTTAGGGTTAGGATTAGGTTTAGGGTGAGGGTGAGTGTGAGGGTTAGGGTTAGGTTTATTGTTAGGCTTAGGTTTAAGCTGAGGGTGAGGGTGAGTGTGAGGTTTAGGGTTATGTTGAGTGTGAGCATTAGGGTTAGGTTTAGGGTGAGGGTGTGGTTGAGGGTTAGGGTGAGGGTTAGGGTGAGGGTGAGAGTAAGGGTTAGGGTGAGTGTTAGGGTTAGGGTGAAGGTTAGGGAGAGTGTGAGGGTTAGGGTTAGGCTGAGGTTTAGGGTTACTGTGAGGATTCATGTTATGTTTAGCCCTAGTTTTATGGTGAGGGTAAGCGTTAGGTTGAGGATTAGGTTAGGGTGAGGTTTAGGGTTAGTATGAGGGTTAGGGCTAGGGTGAGGGTAAGGGTGAGGGTTAGGGTTAGGGTGATGTTTAGTGTGAGGGTGAGCGTTAGGGTGACGGTGAGTGTGAGGGTTCAGTTGAGGGTTTGGGTTAGGGTTAGGGTGAGCTTGAGACTTAGGGATAGGTTTAGGGTGAGGGTGAGGTTTAGGGTTAGGATGAGTGTTAGTGTTATCGTTAGGGTTAGAGTTAGAATCAGGGTGAGGGTGAGGATTAGGTTAGGGTTAGGGTGAGTTTTAGGATAATGTTAGTGATAGTATTAGGGTTAGAGTTAGGGTGAGAGTTAGGAGGAGGGTTAGGGTTAGGGATAGGTTTATGATTAGGGTTAGGGTGAGGGTGAGTGTGAGGTTTAGGGATAGGGTTAGGCTTAGGTTTAGGGTTAGGCTGAGGGTGACTGTGAGCTTGAGGGTTAGGGTTATGTTGAGCATTAAGTTTGGGGTTAGGGTGAGCGTAAGGGTTGGGGTGAGTGTTAGGGTTTGGGTCAGGGTTAGGTTTCGGTTTAGCGTTAGGGTTAGTTTTTGAGGTTAATGTTAGGGTGAGGGTTAGCGTTAGGGGTAGGGTTAGGTTGAGGGTGAGGGTGAGGGTTAGGGTTAGGATTAGGATTAAGTTGAGCCTGAGAGTGAGGGTGAGGGTGAGGGTTAGGTTTAGGGTGAGGGTTAAGCTAAGGGTTAGGGTGAGTGTTAGGTTTAGGGTGATGTTTAGGTTGAGGGTGAGGTTTAGGGTTAGTGTGAGGGTGAAGTTTCGGTTCAGGGTTTGGGTTAGGGTTAGGTTGAGGGTGAGGGTGAGTGAGAGTGTTAGGTTTAGGGTTAGTATTAGGTTTAGAGTGAGGTTGAGTGTGAGGGTTAGGGTTAGGTTTATTGTTAGGCTTAGATTTAAGCTGAGGGTGGGGGTGAGTGAGAGGTTTAGGGTTATGTTGAGTGTGAGCATTAGGGTTAGGTTTAGGGTGAGGGTGTGGTTGACGGTTAGGGTGAGGGTTAGGGTTTGGTTTAGGGTGAGGGTTAGATGAGGGTTAGGGTTAGGATTTGGGTGAGGGTTAGGGTTAGGGTGAGGGTGAGGGTTAGCGTTAGGGTGAGGGTGAGGGTTATGGTGCAGATTAGGGTGAGTGTTAGGGTTACGGTGATGTTTATGGTGAGGGTAAGGGTTAATTTGTGTGTTTGTGTTAGGTTGAGGGTGAGGTTGAGGGTGAGGGTGAGGCTTAGGGTTAGGGTGAGGGTGAGGGTGACTCTGAGGGTTAGGGTTAGGGTTAGGCTTTAGGCTGAGGTTTTAGGCTGAGGGTGAGGGTGAGGGTTAGGGTTACGGTGATTATTAGGGTTAGGGTTAATGATAGGGTGATATTTAGGGTGAGGGTTGGTGTGAGAGTTATTGTTAGGGTTAGGCTTAGTGTTAGAGTGAGTGTAAGGGTTAGCTTGAGGGTTAGGGTTAGGGATAGTGTGAGGGTTGGGATGAGGGTTAGGGTGAGGGTAAGTTTTAGGATGAGGGTTATGGTGAGTGTGAGTGTTAGGGTTAGGGTTAGGTTTAGGGTGTGGGTGAGATTTAGGGTTATGGTAAGGGTTAGGTTTAGGGTAAGGATGAGGGTTTGGGAGAGGGTTAGGTTTGAGGGTTAGGGTGAGGGTTCGGGTTAGGGTTCGGGTTAGGTTTCGGATGAGGGTGGGTGTGAGGTTTAGAGTGAAGGTTAGGGTTATGATGAGGGTGAGAATTAGTTTAAGATTAGGGTTAGGGTTAGGTTTAGGCTGAGGATGAGTCTGAGGATTTGGGTGGGGATTAGGGTTAGGTTGAGTTTTATGGTTAGGGTTAGGGTGAGGGTTTTTGTTAGGGTTAACTTTAGGATGAGAGTTAGTTTGAGGGGTACGGTTATGGTTAAGATGAGCGTTAGGGTTAACGTTAGGGATAGGGATAGGTTTAGGTTAGGGTGAGGTTTAGGATGAGGGTTAGGTTTAGGGTTAGGGTTAGGGTCAGGGTTCGGGTGAAGGTTATGTTTAGGGTTAGGGTTAGGGTGAGGTTTAGGGTCAGGTTGAGGGTTAGGGTTAGTGTTAGATTTATGGTGAGAGTAAGGTTTAACATGAGGCTTAAGATGAGTGTGAGGTTTACAGTTAGCATTAGGGTTAGGGTGAGGATTAGTGTGAGGGTTAGGGTTAGGTTTATGGTTAGGGTGAGGTGAGGGTGAGGGTGATTGTGAGGTTTATGGTTAGGGTGAGAGATAGGTTTGAGGTGAGGGTGAGGGTTAGGGTTAAGGTGAGGGTGAGCATGAGGGTGACAGTGAGGCTTAGGGTGTGGGTGAGGGTGAGTGTGAGGGTTAGGGTTAGGGTTAGGTTTATGGTTAGTGTGAGGGTGAAGTTGAGGGTTAGTGTTTGGAGTAGCGTTAGGTTTAAATTTAGACTGAGGGTGAGCATGAGGGTGAGGGTGACGGTTACGGTTAGGGTTAGGTTGAGGGTTAGGGTTATTGTGAGGGTTATGGTGAGGGTAAGTCTAAAGGTTAAGTTTAGGATTACAGTGAGGGTTAGGTTTAGGGTTAGGGTTATTGTTAGTGTTAGGTTAGTGTTAATTTTATGGTGAGGATGAGGCTTAGGGTGAGGTTTATGGTTAGGTTTGGGTTAGGGTTAGGGTTAGGGTTAGGATTAGGCTTAGGGTTAAGTTATGGGCTATGGTGAAGGTGAGGGTTAGGGTGAGGGTTAGGTTTCGGGTTAGTGTTAAGTTTAGGGTTGGGGTTAGGGATAGGCTTAGTGTTAGGGGGAGGGTGAAGGTGAGGGTGAGTGTTAGGGTTAGGGACAGTGTTACTGTTAGGGTTAGGGTGAGGGTGAGTGTGAGGGTAAGGTTTAGTCTTAGGCTTAGGCTTAGGTTTAGGCTGAGCCTAAGGGTGAGGGTGAGGGTTAGGGTTAGGGTGAGGGTTATGGACAGGGTGAGGGTTAGCGTTAGGGTTAGGGTTATTGGTAGGACTAGGGTTAGGTTGAAAGTTACTGTGAGGGTGAGGGTTAGGGTTAGGGTTAGGGTGAAGTTTAGGTTTAGGGATAGGGTTAGAGTTAGGGTTAGGGTAAGGGTGAGGTTTAGGGTTAGAGTTAGGTTTAGTGTGAGGGTTAGGGTTAGGGTGAGGATGAGTGTGAGGGTGACAGTGAGGCTTAGGGTGTGGGTGAGGGTGAGTGTGAGGGTTAGGCTTAGGCTTAGGGTTAGGGTTAGTGTGAGGGTGAAGTTGAAGGTTAGTGTTAGGAGTAGCGTTAGGTTTAAAGTTAGGCTGAGGGTGAGCGTGAGGGTGAGAGTTACGCTTAGGGTTAGGGTTAGGTTGAAGGTTAGGGTTATTGTGAGGGTTATGGTGAGGGTAAGACTAAAGGTTAAGGTTAGGGTTACAGTGAGGGTTAGGGTTAGGGTTAAGGTTATTGTTAGTGTTAGGTTAGTGTTAAGTTTACAATGAGGGTGAGACTGAGGGTGAGGTTTATGGTTAGGTTTAGGGTTAGGTTTAGTGTTAGGGTTAGGGTTAGGGTTAGGATTAGGCTTAGGGTTAGGGTATGGGCTAGGGTGAGGTTGAGGGTTAGGATGAGGGTTAGGTTTCGGGTTAGTGTTAAGTTTAGGGTTGGGGTTAGGGATAGGATTAGTGTTAGGCGGAGGGTGAGGGTGAGGGTTAGGGTTAGGGTTAGGGTGCGGGTGAGGGTTATTGTTAGGGTGCGGGTGAGGTTTAGGGTTAGTGTTAGAATTAGGGTGAGTGTTAGTGTGAGGGTTAGGGTTAGGGTGAGTGTTACTCTTATGGTTAGGGTGAGGGTGAGTGTGAGGGTAAGGGTTAGTCTTAGGCTTAGGCTTAAGTTTAGGCTGTGCCTAAGTGTGAGGTTTAGGGTTAGGGTTAGGTTTAGGGTTATGGACAGGGTGAAGGTTAGCGTTAGGGTTAGGGTTAAAGATTAGTGTTAGGTTGAAAGTTACTGTGAGGGTGAGGGTTAGGGTTAGGGATAGGGTGAGGCTTAGCTTTAGGAATAGGGTTAGAGTTAGTGTTAGGGTAAGGGTGAGGTTTAGGGTTAGAGTTAGTGTTAGTGTTAGGGTTAGGGTGAGGGTTAGGGTGAGGGTTAGGGTTAGACTTAGTCTTAGGCTTAGGCTTAGGCCGAGCATGAGGGTGAGTTTTACAGTTAGGGTTAGTGTGAGGGTTAGGGTTAGGGTGAGGGTTAGAGTTAGGGTTAGGCTGAAGGTGAGTGTGAGGGTTAGGGTTAGTCTTAGGCTTAGGCTTAGGCTTAGGCCGAGCTTAAGGGTGAGGGTGAGGGTTAGGGTAAGGGTGAGGGTTAGGGTGTTAGGGTTTGGGTGAGGGTTAGGATGAGGTTTATGGTTAAGATTAGGGTTACGGTGAGGGCTAGAGTGAGGGTGAGGGTTAGGGTTAGCATTAGGGTGAAGTTAGGGTTAGGGTTAGGGTTACATTGAGGGTGAGGTTTAGGGTTAGGTTGAGGGTTAGGGTTAGGGTTAGGGTTAGGGTGATGGTGAGGGTTAGGATTAGGGATATGGTTAGGTTTATTGTTAGTGTTATGTTTAGCATTAATCTTATGTTGAGGGTGAGGCTGAGGGTGAGGGTTAGGCTTATTGTTAGGGTGACGTTTAGGGTTAAGGTTAGGTTTAGGGTTAGGAGGAGGGTTTGGGTTACGGTGAAGGTGAGGGTTAGGGTTAGTGTTAGGGTTAGTGTTATGGTTAGGGTTAGGGTTAGAATAACCGTGAGGGTGAGTATTAGGGTTAGGGTTAGGGTTAGGGTTAGGGTTAGGGTTGGGGTTAGGGTTAGTGCTAGGGTGAGAGTCAGCAGGAGGGTTAGGGTTAGGGTTAGGGTTAGGATTAGGGTTAGGGTGAGTGTGAGGGTGTGGTTTAGGGTTAGGGTTGAGGTTAGGCTTAGGGTTAGGCTGAGGGTGAGTTTGAGTGTGAGGGTTAGGGTTAGGGTGAAACTGAGGGTGAGGGTTATGTTTAGTGTTATCATTAGGTTTAGGGTTAGAATAATGGTGAGGGTGAGGAGTATGGTTAGGTTTAGGATGAGGTTAAGGGTTAGTGTTCCTATTAGTGTTAGGGTTAGGGTTATGGTGAGACATAGGAGGAGGGTTAGGGCTAGGGTTAGGTTTAGGTTTAGGGTTAGGGTGAGGGTGAGGGCGTGGTTTAGGGTTAGGTTTGGAGTTAGGCTTAGAGTTAGGCTGAGGGTGAGGTTGAGGGTGAGGGTTAGGGTTAGGGTGAGGCTGAGTGTGAGGGTTAGGGTTAGGCTTAGTGTTAGAGATAGGGTTAGGGTGAGGGTGAGTGTTAAGTTTAGGGTTAGGATTAGGGTTAGGGTGAGTGTGATGTTTAGGGTTAGGGTTAGGGTTAGGCTTAGGTTTAGGTTGAGGTTGACGGTAAGGGTGAGGGTTAGGGTTAGGGTGAGGGTTGGGGTTAGGGTTAGATAGGGTCAGGGTGAGGGTTAGGATTAGGCTTAGGGTTAAGTTATGGGCTAGGGTGAGGGTGAGGTTTAGGGTCATGGTTAGGGTGAGGGTTAGTGTGAGGGATAGGTTTAGGGTTAGTGTTAGGGTTAGGTTTGGGTTTAGGGATAATCTTAGTGTTAGGTGGAGGTTGAGGGTGAGGGTGAGGGTTAGGGTTAGGGTGAGGATGAGGTTTAGGGTTAGAGTTAGCATTAGGGCGAGGGTTAGTTTTAGGGTTAGGGTTACTGTTACAGTTAGGGTTAGGGTGAGGGTGAGTGTGAGGGTTAGGGTTATGTTTAGACTTAGGGTGAGGGTGAGGGTTAGGGTGAGGGTTAGGCTTAGACTTAGGGTTAGATTATAGACTAGGGTGAGTGTGAGGGTTAGTGTTAGGGTTAGGGTGAGGGTTAAGGTGAGTGTGAGGTTTACGGTTAGACTTAGTCTTAGGCTTACGCTTAGGCCGACCATGAGTGTGAGGGAGAGGGTTAGGGTTAGGATGAGGATTAGGGTTTTAGGGTTAGGGTGTGGGTTAGGATGAGGGTGAGTGTTAGGGTTAGCGTTAGGTTGAGGTTTAGGATTAGGGTTAGGGTTACTTTGAGGGTGAGGGTTACGATTAGAGTGAGGGTTAGTTTTAGGGTTAGGGTGAGGGTGAGGGTTAGGATTAGGTTTAGGGTTAGGTTTATTGTTAATTTTATGGTAAGGGTTAAGTTTACAGTGAGGGTGAGGCTGAGGGTGAGGGTTAGGATTAGGGTTAGGTTTAGGGTGTGGGTTAGGCTGAGGGTTAGAGTTAGGCTGAGGGTGAGTTTGGGGATGAGGATTAGCTTTTGAGTGATGGTTAGGGTTATGGTTAGGTTGAGGGTTAGGATGAGGGTTAGGGTTGGGATTAGGGTTAGGGTGAGGGCTAGGATTAGGGTGAGTGTTAGGGTTAGGGTGAGGGTTAGGGTTAGGGTAAGGGTGAGGGTTAGGGATAGTGTGAGGGTTAGGGTTAGGGTGAGGTTTAGGGTTACTGTGAGGTTTCATGTTAGGTTTAGGCTTAGTGTGATGGTGAGGGTAAGGGTTAGGTTGAGGGTTAGGTTAGGGTGAGGTTTAGGGTTAGTTTGAGGGTTAGGGCTAGTGTGAGGGTAAGTGTGAGTGTTAGGGTTAGGGTGATGTTTAGGGTGAGGTTGAGTGTTATGGTGAGTGTGAGGGTGAGGGTTCATTTGAGGGTTTGGGTTAGGGTTAGGGTGAGGTTGAGACTTAGTGTTATGTTGAGGGTTAGGATGAGGGTTAGGGTTAGGATTAGGGTTAGGGTGAGGGCTAGTATGAGGTTGATGTTTAGGGTTAAGGTTAGGCTTAAGCTTAGGGTTAGGCTGAGGATGAAGGTGAGGGTGAGGGTTAGGGTTAGGGTGACGGTTAGGGTTACAGTTAGGGTGAGGGTAAGGGTGAGGGGGACAGTAAGGGTTAAGGTGAGGGTTAGGCTGAGGGTGAGTGTTATGGTAATGTTGAACGTTAGGGTTAGGGTGACGGTTAAGGTGAGGGTTAGGTTTAGGTTTAGGGTTAGGGTTAGGGTTAGCGTTAGGGTGCGGGTTAGTTTGAGGGTTAGGGTTAGGGTTAGGGTTACGGTTAGTGTTAGGGTGAGGGTGATTGTTAGGGTTAGGGTTTGTCTTAGGCTTATGCTTAGACTAAGGCCCAGCTTGATGGTGAGGGTGGGGGTTACGGTTAGGGTGAAGGTTAGGGTTAGGGTAATAGTTAGTGTTAGAGCGAGGTTGAGGGTTAGGGTTAGGCTAGGGTGAGTTTTAAGTTTAGGGTGATGGTTAGGGTTAGTGTGAGGGTTAGTGTTCGGGTTAAGTTTAGTTTTAGTGTGAAGGTAAGTGTTAGGGTGAGGTTTAGGGTTAGGGTGACATTTAGGTTTAGAGTTAGTGTTAGGGTGCGGGTTAGGGTTAGGGTTAAGTTTAGGGTGAGGTTTAGGCTGGGGGTGAGTGTTAGGGTTAAGGTTAGGATTAGGATTAGTTTTAAGGTGAAGGTGAGTGTGAGGGTTAGGTTTAGGGTTAGGTTTAGGATTATAGTTATGGTGTGGGTGAGCTGAGGGTTAGGGTTAGGGTGAGGGTTGGGGTTAGGGTTAGAGTGAGGGTTAGGGTGAGGGTTAGGATTAGGCTTAGGGTTAGGGTCTGGGCTAGGGTGAGGGTGATGGTTAGGGTCATGGTTAGAGTGATGGTTAGGGTGAGGTTTAGGTTTAGGGTTAGTTTTAGGGTTAGGGTTGGTGTTAGGTATATTCTTAGTGTTAGGCGGAGGGTGAGGGTTAGGGTGAGGATTAGGGTTAGGGTTTGGGAGAGGTTTATGGTTAGTTTTGGTGTAAGGGTGACGGTTAGTGTGAGGGTTAGTGTTAGGGTGAGTGTTACTTTTAGGGTTAGGGTGCGGGTGAGTGGTAGGGTAAGTTTTAGTCTTAGTCTTTGTCTTAGGCTTAGACCGAGCCTAAGGGTGAGGGTGAGGGTTAGGGTGAGGGTTAGGTTTAGGGTGAGGGTTATGGAGAGGGTAAGGGTTAGGATTAGCGTTAGGGTTATTGTTAGGATTAGGTTTAGGTGTAAAGTTACTATGAGGGTGAGGGTTTGGGTTACGGTTAGGGTTAGAGTGAGAGTTAGGGTTAGGGTGAGGGTTAAGATTAGGGTGAGGTTTAGGGTTACTGTGAGGGTTCATGTTAGGTTTAGGCTTAGTGTTAGGGTGAGGGTAAGGGTTAGGTTGAAGTTTAGGTTTAGGGTAGGTTTAGGTTTAGTATGAGGTTTAGGGATATGGTGAGGTTAAGGGTGAAGGTTAGGGTTAGGGTGATGTTTAGGGTGAGGGTGAGGGTTAGGGTGAGATTGAGGGTGAGGGTTCAGTTGAAGGTTTGGGTTAGGGTTAGGGTGAGGTTGAGGGTGAGGATGAGACTTAGGGTTAGGTTTAGGGTGATGGTTAGCGTGAGGATTAGGGATAGGGTTAGGCTTAGGTTTAGGTTTAGGCTGAGGGTGACTGTGAGCATGAGGGTTAGGGTTGGGGTGAGGGTTATTGTTAGGTTGACGGTTAGGTTTAGGGTGAGGTTTAGGGTTAGGTTGGAGTTTAGGTTTAGGGTGAGGGTTAGCGTTAGGGGTAGGGTTATGTTGAGGGTGAGGGTGAGGGTTATTGTTAGGATTAGGTTTAGAGTGAGCCTGTTGGTGAGGGTTAGGATGAGGGTTACGGTTAGGGTGAGGGTTAGGCTAAGGGTTAGGGTGAGAGTTAGGTTTAGGGTGATGTTTAGGTTGAGGGTTTGGGTTAGGGTTAGGGGGAGAGTGAGGGTGAGTGAGAGGGTTAGGATTAGGTTAGGGTTAGTTTTAGGATGAGGGTGAGTGTGAGGTTTAGGGTTAGGGTTATTGTTAGGCTTAGGTTTAAGCTGAGGGAGAGGGTGAGTATGAGGGTTAGGGTTAGGTTGTGTGTGAGCATTAGGATTAGGTTTAGGTTGAGGGTGAGGTTAAGGGTTAGGGTGAGGTTTAGGATGTGGTTTAGGCTGAGGGTTAGATGAGGGTGAGGGTTAGGATTAGGGTTAGGGTTAGGGTTAGGGTGAGGGTGAGGGTTAGCGTTAGGGTGAGGGTTAGGGTTTTGGTACGGATTAGGGTGAGGGTTAGGCTAAGGGTGATGTGTAGGGTGATGGTGAGGTTTGGTTTGAGGGTTTGCTTTAGGTTTAGGGTGAGGTTGAGTGTGAGGGTGAGGCTTAGGTTTAGGGTTAGGGTGAGGGTGACTGTGAGGGTTAGGGTTAGGGTTAGGCTTTAGGCTGAGGGTTAGGCTAAGGGTGAGGGTGAGGGTGATGATTAGGGTTAGGGTGAGGTTTAGGGTTAGGTTTAGGTTGAGGGTTAGGGATAGTGTGAGGGTTAGTGTTAAGGTGAGGTTTAGGGTTACTGTGAGGGTTCATGTTAGGTTTAGGCTTAGTGTTAGGGTGAGGATAAGGGATAGGTTGAGGGTTAGGTTAGCTGAGGTTTAGGGTTAGTATGAGGGTTAAGGATAGGATGACGGTAAGGGTGAGGGTTAGGGTTAGGGTGATGTTTAGGGTGAGGGTGAGGATTAGGGTGAGGGTGAGTGTCAAGGATCAGTAGAGGGTTTGGGTTAGGGTTAGGGTAAGTTTGAGACTTGGGGTTAGGTTTAGGGTGAGGGTGAGGGTTAGGTTTAGGTTGATGTTTAGGTTGAGGTTGAGGGTTAGGGTTAGGGTGAGGGTGAAGTTTCGGTTGAATGTTTGGGTTAGGGTTAGGTTGAGGGTGAGGGTGAGTGAGAGGGTTAGGTTTAGGGTTAGGATTAGGTTCAGGTTGAGGGTGAGTGTGAGGGTTAGGGTTATCTTTATTGTTAGGCTTAGGTTTAAGCTGAGGTTGAGGGTGAGTGTGAGGTTTAGGGTTATGTTGAGTGTGAGCATTAGGGTTAGGTTTAGGGTGAGGCTGTGGTTGAGGGTTAGTGTGAGGGTTAGGGTTTGGGTTAGAGTGAGGATTAGATGAGGGTGAGGGTTAGGTTTACGGTTAGGGTTAGGGTTAGAGTGAGGGTGAGGGTTAGCTTTAGTGTGAGGCTTAGGGTTAGGGTTATGGTGCGGATTAGGGTGAGTGTTAGGGTTACGGTGATATTTATGATATTTATTTATTTATGATATTTATGATATTTGTGAGGGTGAGGGTTGGTTTAAGGGTTTGTGTTAGGTTTAGGGTGAGGTATAGGGTGAGTGTGAGGCTTTGGGTTATGGTTAGGTTGAGGGTGACTCTGAGGGTTATGGTTAGGGTTAGGCTTTAGGCTGAGGGTTAGGCTGAGGGTGAGGGTGAGGGTTAGGGTTAGGGTGAGGGTTAGGGTTAGGGTTAATGGTAGGGTGATATTTAGGGTGAGGTATATTGTGAGAGTTAGTGTTAGGGTTAGGCTTAGTGTTAGATTGAGTGTAAGGGTTCAGTTGAGGGTTAGGTTTAGGGGTAGGGTGAGGGTTGGAATGAGGGTTAGGGTGAGTGTAAGGTTTAGGGTGAGGGTTATGGTGAGTGTGAGGGTGAGGGTTAGTGTTAGGGTTAGGGTGAGGTTGAGGTTTAGGGTTATGATAAGGGTTAGGTTTAGGTTTAGGATGAGGGTTAGGGAGAGTTTTAGGATGAGGGTTAGGGTGAGGATTTGGGTTATGGTTCGGGTTAGGGTTAGGGTGAGGGTGGGGTTGAGGGTGAGATTGAAGTTTAGGGTTAGAGTTAGGATGAGGGTGAGGATTAGTTTTAGGATTAGGGTTAGGGTTAGGTTTAGGCTGAGGATGAGGCTGACGGTGTGGGTGAGGATTAGGGTTAGGTTGAGTGTTAGGGTTAGGGTTAGGGTGAGGGTTTGGGTTAGGGTTAAGTTTAGGATGAGAGTTACTTTAAGGGGTACGGTTATGGTTAGGATGAGCGTTAGGGTTAGTGTTAGGGTTAGGGATAGGGTTATGGTAGGGTGAGGTTTAGGATGAGGGTTAGGGTTAGGGTTAGGGTTAGAGTCAGGGTTCGGGTGAAGGTTATGGTTAGAGTTAGGGATAGGTGAGGGTTAGGGTCAGGGTGAGGGTTAGGGTTAGGGGTAGCTTTATGTTGAGAGTAAAGGTTAGCGTGAGGTTTAGGGTGATTGTGAGGGTTAGAGTTAGCATTAGGGTTAGGGTGAGATTTAGGGTGAGGGTTAGGGTTAGATTTAGGGTTAGGGTGACGGTGAGGGTGAGTGTGAGGGTGACAGTGAGGCTTAGGTTGTGGGTGAGGGTGAGTGTGAGGCTTAGTGTGAATGTTAGGGTTAGGGTTAGTGTTACTTTTTGGGTTAGGGTGAGGTTGATTGTGAGGGTAAGGGTTAATCTTAATCTTAGGTTAGGCTTAGTCCGAGCCTAAGTGTGAGGGTGATAGTTAGGGTTAGGGTGAGCGTTAGGGTTAGAGTGAGGGTTATGGACAGGGTGAGGGTTAGTGTTAGGGTTAGGGTGATTGTTAGGTTTAGGGTTAAATTTAAAGTTATTGTGAGAGTGATGGTTAGGGTTAGGGTTAGGTGAGGTTTAGGTTTAGGTTTAGGGTTAGAGTTAGGGTTAAGGCAATGGTGAGGTTTCGGGTTAGAGATAGGGTTATTGTTAGGGTTAGGGTTAGGGTGAGGGTTAGGGTTAGCCTTAGGATTAGGCTTAGGCTTAGGCCGAGCATGAGGGTGAGGGTTAGGGTTAGAGATAGGGTTATTGTTAGGGTTAGGGTTAGGGTGAGGGTTAGGATGAGGTTTAGGGTTAGGATGAGGTTTAGGGTTAGGGTAGGCATAGGGTTAGGGTTAGGGTTAGGGTTAAGATAATGTTTAGATTTAGGGTTATGGTGAGGATTAGGGTTAGGTTTTGGGTTAAAGTGAGAGTAAGGGTGAGAATAAGGGTTAGGGTTAGGGTTAAGGTTAGTGTAAGTTTTAGGTTTACAGTTAGGGTTAGGGTTAAGGTTAGGGTTACAGTGTAGGTTAGGTTTAGGTTTAAAGTTAGGGTTATTGTCAGTGTTATTTTTAGGGTTAAGTTTGCGGTGAGGGTGAGGCTGAGGGTTAGGTTTATGGTTAGGTTTACTGTTAGGTTTAGTGTTAGGGTTAGGGTTAGGGTGAGGTTTAAGGTGATGATTAGGGTTAGGGTTAGGATTAGAGTTATGGTGCTGGTGAGGGTGAGGGTTAGGGTTAGGGTGAGTGTTGGGGTTAGGGTTAGAATGAGGGTTAGGGTGAGTGTTAGGATTAGGTTTATAGTTAGTGTATGGGCTAGGGTGAGGGTGAGGGTTAGGGTGAGGGTTAGGGTGAGGGTTAGGTTTAGGGTTAGGGTTAGGGTTGGGGTTAGGGATAGTCTTAGTGTTAGGCAGAGGGTGAGGGTGAGGGTGAGTGTGAGGGATAGGGTTAGGGTTAGAGTATGGGTTACGGTGAGGGTGAGGGTTAGTGTTAGGTTTAGGGTGGGGGTTAGGGTGAGTGTGAGGGTTATGGTTAGTATTAGGCTTAGGCTTAGGCTTAGGCCGAGCGTGTGTGTGAGGGAGAGGGTTAGGGTTAGGATGAGGTTTAGGGTTTTAGGGTGAGAGTGAGGGTTAGGATGAGGTTTAGGGTTAGGATTAGGGTTAGGGTGAGGCCTAGAGTGAGGGTGAGGGTTAGGGTTAGCGTTAGGATGAGGTTTAGGGTTAGGGTTAGGGTTACATTGAGGGTGAGGGTTAGGGTTAGGGTTACGGTTAGGGTGGGGTTGAGGGTTAGGATTAGGTTTAGGGTTAGGGTTATTGTTAGTTTTATGGTTAGGGTTAAGTTTACAGTGAAGGTGAGGCTGAGGGTGAACGTTATGGTTAGGGTTAGGTTGAGGTTTAGGGTTAGGCTTAGGGTTAGGGTGAGGGTGAGGGTTTGGATTAAGGTTAGGGTCATGGTGATGAGGGTTAGGGTTAGGTTTAGGCTGAGGTTTAAGGTTAGGGTTAGGGTTAGGGTGAGGGTGAGTTTTAGGGTTAGAATTAGGGTTAGAGGAAGGGTTAGGGTTTGGTTTAGGATTAGGTTTACAGTGAGGTTGAGTGTGTGGATTAGGTTTAGGATTAGGCTTAAGCTTAGGATTAGGCTGAGGGTGATAGTGGGGATGAGGATTAGCTTTTGATTGATGGTTAGGTTTATGGTTAGGTTGAGGGTTAGGATGAGGGTTAGGGTTAGGATTAGGGTTAGGGTGAGGGCTAGGATGAGGGTGATGTTTAGGGTTAGGGTTAGGCTTAGGCTTAGGGTTAGGCTGAGGCTGAAGGTGAGGGTGAGGGTTAGGGTTAGGGTGATAGAGTTACAGTTAGGGTGAGCTTTAGGATGTGGATTAGGGTAAGGGTGAGGGTTAGGGTGAGGGGGAGAGTAAGAGTAAGGGTGAGGTTTAGGCTGAGGGTGAGTGTTATGGTAATGGTGAAGGTTAGGGTTAGGGTGAGGTTTAGGGTGAGGTTTAGGGTTAGGTTTAGGGTGAGGGTGAGCCTTACATTGAGGATTAGTGTTAGGGTTAGTGTGAGGTTTAGGGTGAGGATGAGAGTTAGGATTAGGGTGAGGCCTAGGGTGAGCTTGAGGTTTAGGTTTAGGGTTAGCGTGAGGTTTAGGGTTAGTGTGAGGGTTAGGATGAAGGTTAGGCTGAGTGTTAGTGTTAGGGTTAGGGTGAGGATTAGTGCGAGGGTGAGGTTTAAGGTGAGGGTTAGGGTTAGGATCATGACTAGGGTTAGGGTTAGGGTGAGGTTTATGATTAGGGTGATACTTAGGGTGAGGGTGAGGTTTAGTGTGAGGGTGATGGTGGAGGTGTATTTGAGGGTTAGGGTGAGGGTGAGGGTGAGTGTCAGAGTTAGGTTTAGGGTGAGGGTTAGGGTTAGTGTTAGGGTTACGGTGAGGGTGAGAGTTAGGGTTAGGGTGACGGTGAGGGTAAAGGTCAGGGTGAGGGCTTGGTTAAGGTTTAGGGTTAGGTTCAGGTTCAGGTTTAGGTTTAGGGTGAGTGTGAGTTTGAAGGTTTGGTTTAGGATGAGGCTTAGGTGTAGGGTTCGGCTTAGGGTGAGGGTGAGGGTGAGTGTGAGAGTTAGGTTTAGGGTGAGGGTTAGGGTTATGGTTATTTTTAGGGTGAGGGTGAAGGTGAGGGTTAGTGTTTGGGTGAGGGTTAGGGTTAGGGTTAAGTTTAGGGTGAGGATTTGGGTTAGTGTTAGTGTTAGGATGAGGATTAGGCTGAGGGTTAGGTTTAGGTTTAGGGTGAGGGTAAGTGTTAGGGTGAGGGTGAGGGTTAGGTTTAGGATTAGGGTTAGGTTTAGGGTGAGGGTTAGGGATAGGGTTAGGATTAGGGTGAAGGTTTTGTTTAGGGTTAGGTTTAGATTTAGGGTGAAGGTGAGGGTGAGGGTTAGCATTTGGATTAGGGTTAGGGTTAGGCTGAGGTTGATGTTGAGCGTGAGCGTTAGGGTTAATGTGAGGGTTGGAGTTATGGTTATCTTTAAGGTTAGGGTGAGGGTTACGGTTAGGGTTAGGATGAGCGTAAGGGTTAGGGTAAGGGTTAGGGTGAGGGTGAGGTTTAGGGTTAGGCTTAGGTTTAGGGTGAGGTTTAGGGTGAGGGTTAGTGTTAGTGTTAGGGTTAGGGTTAGGGTGAGGGATAGGGTGACGGTAAGGGTTAGGGAGAAGTTTTGGGTGAGGGTGAGGGATAGGCTTAAGGTCAGGAGAAGGGTTAGGGTCGAGGTTTCGGGTGAGGTTGAGGGTTAAAGTTAGCATTAGGGTTATGGTGAGTGTGAGGGTTAGGGTGAGAGTTAGGGTTATGTTTAGGGATATGGTGAGGATTAGGGTTAGGGTTAGGTTTCAAGTGAGGGGTAGGTTGAGGGGTAGGGTTAGGGTTACAGTTAGGGTGAGGGTTAGGGTGAGGGTGACAGTAAGGGTAAAGGAGAGGGTAAGGATGAGGATTAGGGTTAGGGTTAAGGTGAGGGTAAGGATTAGATTGAGGATTAGTGTTAAGTTTAGAGTTAGGGTGAGGGCTAGGGTGAGGGTGAGGGTTAGGGATAGGGTTAGGTTGAGGTTTAGGGTTAGGTGAAGGTTAGGGTTAGTGTGAGGGTTAGTGTTAGGACTAGGTTTACTTTTAGGGTGAGTGTAAATGTTAGGATGAGGGTTAGCGTTAGGGTGAGGATTATAGATAGGGTTAGTGTTAGTGTTAGGTTCAGGGTTATTGTTAGGGTTAGGGTTAGGGTTACAGTTACGGTGAGAGTGAGGGTGAGGGTTAGGGTTTATGTGAGGGTTAGTGTTAGGGTGAGGGCTAAGGTTAGGTTTAGGGTTTGAGTGAGGTTTAGATTTAGTGTGAGGGTGAGGCTGAGGGTCAGAGTGAGTTTAGAGTGAGGGTTAGGTTTATGGATAGGGTTAGGGTGAGAATGAGGGTTAGGGTGAGGGTGATGGTGAGGGTGAGGGTGAGGGTTAGGTTTAGGGTGAGTGATAGGGTTATGGTTACGGTTAGGGTGAGTGTGATGGTGTGGGTTATGGTGAGCGTGATGGTGAAGTTGAGAGTGAGGGTGAGGGTTAGGATTTGGGTGAAGGTTAAGTTTAGGGTTTGGGTTAATGTTAGGTTGAGGGTTAGGGTTAGGGTTAGGATGAGGATTATCCTGAGGGTTAGGTTTATGGTTAGGGTGTGGGTAAGGGTTAGGTTGAGGGTGAGGGTTAGGATTAGGATTAGGGTTAGTTTTAGGGTGAGGGTTAGGGAGAGGGTTTGGTTAGGGTTAGGTTTAGAGTTAAGGTGATGTTGAAAATTAGGGTTTGGTTTTGGATTAGGTTTAGGGTTAGGCTGAGTGTGAGGTTGAGGGTGAGGGTGACGGTTAGGGTGAATGTTAGGGTTAGGGTTAGTGTTAGGATGAGGGTTAGGCTGAGGGTTAGGTTAGGTTTCGTGTAAGGCTAAGGGTTCGGGTGAGAGTGAGGGTTAGGGCTAGGTTTAGGGTTAGGGTGACGTTTAGGGTGAGGTTTAGTTTTAGGGTTAGCGTTAGGGTTAGATTCAGCGTGAGGGTGTGGGTAAGGGTAAGGGTGAGGTTTAGGATGATGGTGAGGGATAGGGTTAAGGTGAGGGTAAGGGTTATGGCGAGGCATAGAGTGAGGCTGAGTGTTAATGTAGCATTAGGTGTACGGTGAGGGTGAGGGTTAGGGTGAAAGTTAGGGTTAGGGTTAGGGATAGGGTGAGGATTAGGGTTAGGGTTAGGTTTAGGATTACGGTGAGGCTTAGGGGTTAGGGTTAGGGTGAGGTTGAGGGTGAGGGTAAGGGTTAGGGTGAGGGTTATGGTGAGGTTGAGGTTTAGTGTTAGCATTAGGGTTAGGGTCAGGGTTTGGGTTAGGGTTAGGATTAGGGTTAGGGTGAGGGTGAGGGTTAGAATGAGGGTGAGTTTTAGGGTGTATGTGACGGTTAGGGTTAGGGTGAGGTTTAAAGTGATGGTGAGGGTTAGGGTGAGGTTGAGGGTTAGGGTTAGGGTGAGGGTTAAGTTTAGGGTGATGTTTAGGGTGAGGGTGAGGTATAGGGTGAGGATTAGTGTAAGGGGGAGGATTAGGGTTAGGGTTAGGGTGAGGGTTAGGTTTATGTTTAGGGTGAGGGTGAGGGTTAGGTTGAGGGTGAGGGTGAGGGTCAGGGTGGAGGTTTAGGTGAGGATTAGGGTTAGGGTTAATGTTAGGGTGAGGGTGAGGGTTAGAGTTAGGGTTAAGGACAGGGTTAGGGTTAGGGTGAGGTTTAGGGTTAGGGTTAGGGTGAGGGTGAGGGTTACGGTTACGGTGAGGTTTAGTATTATGGCTAGGGTGAGTTTATGTGTGAGGATTAGTGTTAGGGTTAGGGTTATGTTGAGGGTAAGGGTTAGGGTGAGGTTTAGGGTGAGAGTGAGGGTTAGGGTTAGCGTTAGGGTTAGGGTGAGGGTTAGAGTTAGGGTTAGGGTGAGGGTTAGAGTTAGGGTGATATTTAGGCTGACGGTGAGGTTTCGGCTGAGGATTAGGGTTAGGGTGAGTATTATGGTTAGGGTGAGTGTGAGGGTTAGGATTAGGCTTATGTTTAGTGTGAGGGTAAGGGTTAGGGTGAGGGTTATGGTGAGGTTGAGGTTTAAGTTTAGCATTAGGTTTAGGTTTAGGATTAGGGTTAGGATTATTATTAGGGTTAGGGTGAGGGTGAGAGCTAGTGTCATCATTAGGGTTAGGGTTACGGTTAGGGTGTGGGTGAGGGATTTGGTTAGGAAAGGATTAGGGTTAGGGTTAGGGTGAGGATTAGGGTGAGGGTGAGTTTTAAGTTGAGGATTAGGGTTAGGGTGAGGATTAGGGTTAACGTTTGTGTTTGAGTTAGGGTTAGGGTGATGTTTAGGGTGAGGGTGATGGTTAGGGTGGGGGTGAGGCTGAGAGTGAGGTTGAGGGTGTAGGTGAGTGTTAGGGTGGTGGTGATGGTTGGGGTGACGGTGAGGGTTAGGGTAAAGGTGAGGGTGAGGGTTCGGTTAGGGTTAGGGTGAGGGTTAGGGTTAGGGTTAGGGTTACTGTGAGGATAAGGTTTAGGGTGAGGGTTAGGGTGAGAGTGAGGATTAGGGTTAGCATTAAGGTTAGGGGTAGGTTTAGGATGAGGGTTAAGGTGAGGTTTAGGGTTAATATGAGGGTGAGGGTTAGAGTTAGGTTTAGGGTGAGGGTTAGGGTTAGGGTTAGGGTTAGAGTGAGGGTTAGTGTGAGGGTTAGTGTGAGCATGAGGGTGAGGTTGAGGGTGAGGGTGAGGGTTAGGTTTTAGGAGAGGGTCAGGTTTACGGTTAGGGTTAAGATTAGGGTGACGGTTAGGGTTAGGGTTAGGGTTAGGATGAGGGTTAGACTGAGTGTTAAGTTTAGTTTTAGGGTGAGGGTAAGGTTTAGAGTGAGGGTAAGGGTTACAGTGAGGGTGAGGGTTAGGTTTTGGATTAGGGTTAGGGTTAGGTTGAGGGTTTAGTGTTAGTGTTTGGATTAGGGTTAAGGTTAGGGTTAGGCTTAGGGTGAGGTTGAGGGTGAGGTTGAGGTGTAGGGTTAATGTGAGTGTTAGTGTTAGGATTAGCGTTAAGGTTATTGTGAGGGTTAGGTTTAGGTTTAGGGTTAGGATGAGGGTTAGTCTGAGGGTTAGGTTTAGGGTTCGGGTGAGGGTAAGGGTTAGGTTGAGGTTTAGGTTGAGGGTGAGGGTTAGGTTAAGGCTTAGGGTTAGGGTGAGGGTTAGGGTTATGGTTAGAATGAGAGTGAGGTTTAGGGTTAGGGTGAGGGTGAGGGTTAGTGATAGGGTTTGGGTTAGGGTCAGGGTCAAGGTTAGGGTTAGCGTTAGAGTTAGGGTGACGATGAGTGTGAGGGTTAGGGTTAGGTTTAGGTTTAGGGTTAGGGTTAGGCTGAGGGTGAGGGTGAGGGTGAGTTTTAGGTTTAGGATGAGGGTTAGAGTTAGGGTTAGGGTTAGGGTTGGGTTGAGGGTTAGGAAGTGGGTTTGGCTGAGAGTTAGGGTTATGGTTAGGGTGAGGTTTAGGGTTAGTGTGAGGGTTAGGATGATGGTTAGGCTGATTGTTAGGGTTAGTGTAAGGGTGAGGGTAAGGGTTTGGGTGAGGGTGAGGGTTAGGTTTAGGGTTAGGTTTAGGGTTAGGGTGAGGGTTAGGGATAGGGTTAGGATTAGGGTGAGGGTTACGGTGAAGGTTAGGGTTAGGGTTAGCGTTAGGATGAGGTGTAGGTGAGGGTTATGTTTAGGGTGAGGTTTAGGGTGACGGTGACGGTAAGGGTTAGGGTGAAGTTTAGGGTTTGGGATACGGTTACTCTCAGAGTTAGGCTTAGGGTTAGGGTTATTGTGAAGTTTAAGTTGAGGGGTAGGGTTAGGGTTAGGGTGAGGTATAATATTAATGTGAGGATTAGGGTTAGGGTTAGGGTTAGTGTGAGGGTAAGGATAAGAGTGAGGGTTAGGGTGAGAGTGAGGTTTAGGGTTAGCGTTAGGGTTAGGGTGAGGGTTAGTGTGAAGGTTAAGGTGAGGGTTTCGGTTAGTATGAGGGTGAGGGTTAGAGTTAGGTTTAGATTGAGGGTTACGGTTAGGGTGAGGTTTAGGGTCGGGTTAGGGTGAGGGTTCGGGTTCGGGTTCGGGTGAGTTTTAGAGTGTGGGTGACGGTTTAGGTTAGGGTGAGGGTTAGGGTTACGGTGATGATTAGGGTTAGGGTTAGGGTTATAGTGAGGGTAAGGGTTAGGATGAGTTTTAGGGTGAGGGTGAGGTTTAGGGATAGCATTAGAGTTAGGGTGAGGTTTAGGGTTAGGGTTAGGGTTAGGGTGAGGGGTAGGGTGAGGTGTAGGTTTAGGGTTAGTGTGAGGGTTAGGGTTAATGTGAGGATTAGGGTTAGGTTTAGGGTTAGTGTCAGGATAAGGATAAGTGTGAGGGTTAGGATGAGATTGAGGTTTAGTGTTAGCGTTAGGGTTACGGTGAGATTTAGGGTGAGGGTTAAGGTGAGGTTTAGTGTTAGTATAAGAGTGAGGGTTATAGTTATGTTTACGGTGAGGGTTAGGTTTAGGGTGAGATTTAGGGTCGGGTTAGGTTTCTGGTTCGGGTTCGGGTTCGGGTGAGTTTTAGGGTGTGGGTGAGTGTTAGGGTTAGTGTGAGGGTTAGGGTTATGGTGAGGATTAGGGTTAGGGTTAGGGTTATAGTCAGGGTAAGGGTTAGGATGAGGTTTAGGGTGAGGGTGAGTTTTAGGGATAGCGTTAGTTTTAGGTTGAGGTTTAGGGTAAGGGTTAGGATCCAGGTTAGGTTAGGTGAGGTTGAGGGTTATCGTTAGGTTTAGGGTTAGGTTTAGGGTGAGGGTAAGGTTTAAGGTGAGCGTTAGGGTGAGGGTGAGGTTTAGGGTTAAGTTGCGTGTTAGGGTGAGCGTTAGGGTGAGGGTTCAGTTGAGGGTTTGGGTTAGGGTTAGGGTGAGGTTGAGGGAGAGGGTGAGACTTAGGGTTAGGTTTAGGGTGAGGATGGGGTTTAGGTTTAGTGTTAGGGTGAGGGTTAGGGTGAAGGATAGGGTGAGGGTAAGGGTTAGAGGGAGGGTTAGGGGAAGGGTGAGGGTTAGGGATAGCATTAAGGTTAAGGATAGGTTTAGGGTGAGGGTTAGGGTTAGTGTTAGGGTTACGGTGAGGGTGAGGGTTAGGGTTAGGGTTAGGGTTAGGGTGAGGGTTAGGTTTAGGGTTAGGGTGACGGTGAGGGTAAAGGTTAGGGTGAGTACTAGGGTTAGGGTTAGGGTAAGGTTTAGGTTTAGGGTGAGGGTGAGAGTGAGAGTTAGTTTTAGGATTAGGCTTAGGTGTAGGGTTAGGCTTAGGGTGAAGGTGATGGTGAGTGTCAGAGTTAGTTTTAGTGTGAGGGTTAGGGTTATGGTTATTTTTAGGGTGAGGGTGAGGGTTATGGTTAGTGTTAGGATGAGGGTTAGGTTTAGGGTTAGTGTGAGGGTAAGGTTTACAGTGAGCGTGAGGCTTAGGGTTAGGATTAGGGTTTGGGTTAGGGTGAAGGTCAGGGATAGGGTTTGGATTAGAGTGAGGGTTTTGTTTAGGGTTAGGTTTAGAGTTAGGGTGAGGGTGAGGGTGAGGGTTGGCGTTTGGATTAGGGTTAGGGTTATGGTTAAGCTGATGTTGATGTTGAGGATGAGGGTTAAGGTTAATTTGAGGTTTAGCGTTAAGGTTAGGGTGAGGGTTAGGTTAAGTTTAGGATGAGGATAAGGGTTAGGGTGAGGGCTAGGGTGAGGGTGAGAGTTAGGGATAGGGTTAGGTTGAGGTTTAGTGTTCAGGTGATGGTTAGGGTTAGTGTGAGGGTTAGTGTTAGGACTAGGGTTAGTTTTAGGGTGAAGGTTAGTGTTAGGGTGAGTTATAGCGTTAGGGTGAGGGTTATGGTTAGGGTTAGGGTTAGTGTTAGCTTTAGGGTTATTGTTTGGGTTAGGGTTAAGCTTACGTTGATGGTGAGGGTGAGGGTAAGTGTTAGGGTGAGGGTTACTGTTAGGGTGAGGGTTATGGTTATGGTTAGGGTTATGATAGGTTTAGGGTTATTGTTAGGGTTAGGGTTAGGTTTAAGGTTACGGTGAGGGTGAGGTTGAGGGTAAGGTTTAGGGTTAGGTTGAGGTTTAAGTTTAGGGTTAGGGTTAGAGTTAGGGTTAGGGTGAGGGTGAGGTTTAGGTTTAGAGTTAGTCTTAGGGGGAGGGTTAGGTTGAGGCTGAGGGTTAGGGTTAGGGTTAGGGTTAGTGTTAGGATTAGGGTTAGGGTGAGGTTGAGTGTGAGGGTTAAGGTTAGGGTTAGTCTGAAGGTGAGGGTGAGGTTTAGGTTTAGATTTAGGGTGAGGTTTAGGATGAGGTTAAGGTTAGGATTAGGGTTAGGATGAGGGCAAGAGTCAGGGTGAGGGTTAGGGTTAGCATTGTGGTGAGGTTTAGGATAACTGTTAGGTTTATGGTTAGGGTGAGGGTTAGGGTTAGGGTTACATTGAGGGTAGGTTTAGGGTTAGGGTGAGGGTTAGTGTTAGGGTTAGGGTGAGGGTGAGCTTTACGGTTAGAGTGAGGTTTAGTGTTAGGGTTAGGGTGAGGGTGAGGGTTAGAGTTCGGGTTAGGCTTAGGCTTAGACAGATTGTGGTGGTGAGGGTTAGGGTTAGGGTTAGGGTGAGGGTTAGGGTTTGGTTTAGGGTGAGGGTTAGGATGAGGTTTGTGGTTATGGTTATGGTTACGGTTAGAGTTAGGGTTAGGTTTAGGGTTAGGGTTAGGCTAAGGGTTAATGTTAGTGTTATGGTTAGTGTTAGGTTTAAGTTTGCAGTGAGGGTGAGGCTGAGGGTGAGGTTTATGGTTAGGGTTAGGGTTATGGTTAGTGTTATTGTTAGGTTTAGGTTTAGAGTTACGGTTAGGGTGAGGGTGAGGGTTAGGGTTAGGTGAGATTTAGGGTGAGGTTTAGGGTTGGGGTTAGGTTGAGGGTGAGGATTATGTTTAGAGTTAGGGTTAGTGGGACGGTTAGGGTGAAGGTTAGGGTTAGGTTGATTTTTAGGGATAGGGTTAGGGTTAGGATTAGGGTTAGGGTGAGTGTGAGTGTTAGGGTTAGGGTTAGGCTTAGGTTTAGGGTTAGGCTGAGGGTGAGGGTGAGAGTGAGCATTTGAGTTACAGTGAGGGTGAGGATTAGATTTAGGGTGAGGGTTAGGTGAGGGTTAGAGTTACAGTGAGGGTGAAGGTTAGGGTTAGGGTGAGGGTTAGGGTTAGGATTAGGGTTAGGGTGAGGTTGAGGGTTAGGATTAGGGTTAGAGTTAAGTTTATTGTTAGTGTTATGGTTAAGGTTACTTTTGGTTTGAGGGTGATGCTGAGGGTGAGGGTTAGGGTTAGGTTTAGGGTTAGGGTTAGGATTAGGGTTAGGGTGAGGGTGAGTTTGAGGGTAAAAGTAAAGGTTAGGGTGAAGGTTAGTGTTACGGTTAGCTTGAAGGTTAGAATGAGGGTTAGGGATAGATTGAGTGTTAGGGTGAGGGTGAAGGTAAGGGTAAATTGAGGGTTAGGCTGTGGGTGAGGGTTAAGATAAGGGTGAGTGTTAAGGTTAGGGTAAGGGTTAGGGTAAGTGTGAAGGTTAGGGGTTAGGGTGAGGGTGGGGGTTAGATTGAGGATTAGGGTTAGGGTTAGTGTGAGGTTTAGGGTGAAGATAAGGGTTTAGGTTTAGGTGAGGATAAGAGTTAGAATTAGGGTTTGGGTGAGGGCTAGGGTGAGGCTGGGGGTTAGGGTTAGTTTTAGGGTTAGGGTGCGGTTTAGGGTTAGGATGAATATTAGGGTTAGTGTGAGGGTTAGTGTTAGGGTTATGGTTAGTGTTAGGGTAGGGGTAAGTGTTAGGGTGATGGTTAAGGTTAGGGTGAGGGTTACAGTTAGGTTGAGGGTTAGGGTTCGTGTTAGGGTTATTTTTAATTTTAGGTTTAGGGTTACGTTGAGGGTGAGGGTGAGGGTGAGGGTTAGGGTTATTGTGAGATTTAGGGTTAGGATTTGGGTTAGAGTTAGGTTTAGGGTTAGGGTGAGGTTTAGGGTTAGAGTTAGGCTTAGGGTGAGGTTTAGGTTGACGGTTCAGGTTAGGGTTAGTGTTAGTTTAGGGTTAGGGTGAGGGTTAGTTTGAGGGTTAGGGTTAGAGTTAGGGTTAGGTTTAGGATTTGGTTAGGGTGAGGGTGAGTGTGTGGGTTAGGGTTAGGTTTAGGGTAAGGCTTAGGGTTAGGGTGAGGGTGAGTTTGAAGGTGAGGGTTAGGTTTAGGTTGAGTGTTAGGATTACGGTTAGGGTGAGGGTAAGGGTGAGGGTTAGGGTTAGGATTAGGGTTAGGCTGAGGGCTAGGGTGAGGGTGAGGTTTAGGTTTATGGTTAGGGGGAGGTTTAAGGTTAGGGTTAGGTTGAGGATGAGGTTTAATTTTAGAGTTAGTGTTAGGGTGAGTGTGAGTGTTAGGGTTAGTGTTAGGGTTAATGTTAGGGTTATTGTTAGGGTTAGGTTGAGGGTTAGTGTTATGGTTAGGATTAGGATTAGGGTTAATGTGAGGGTGAGTGTGAAGGTTAGGGTGAGGGTTAGGTTGGGCTTAGGGTTAGGCTGAGGGTGATGGTGAGGGTTAGGGTTAGGGTTAGGGTGAGGATGAGATTTAAGGTTAGAGTTAGTGTTAGTGTGAGGGTAAGTGTGAGAGTGAGTGTTAGGGTTAGGTTGTGGGTAAGGGTTAGGATTAGGTTGATGCTAAGGGTTATGGTCAGAGTGAGGGTTAGGATGAGGGTTAGGGATAGTGTGAGGATTAGGGTGAAGGTGACAGTAAGGGTAAAGGTGAGGGTTAGGCTGAGAGTGAGGATTACTGTAAGGGTGAGGGTTAGGGCTAGAGGATTACTGTAAGGGTGAGGGTTAGGGCTAGGGTGAGGGTTAGGTTTAGGGTTAGGGTTAGGGTGTGGTTTAGATTGAGGATTCGTTTTTGGGGTTAGTGTGAGATTTAGGGTGAGGATGATGTTTAGGGTTAGGGTTAGGGTGAGTGTTAGGTTTTGGGTGATCGTTAGGGTTAATGTGAGGGTTAGTGTTAGGGTTAGGGTTAGTGTTGGGTTGAGGATTATGGTTAGGGTTAGGGTTAAGTGTTAGGTTTAGGGTCATTTTTAGGGTTAGGGTTAGGGTTAATGTTACGGTGAGGGTGAGGGTGAAGGTAAGGTTTAGGTTTAGGTTGAGGTTTAGGTATAGGGTTAGGGTTAGAGTTTGCGTTAGGGTGAGGGTGAGGTTTAGGCTTAGAGTTAGTGTTGGGGGAGGGTTAGGGTGAGGGTTAGGGTTAGGGTTAGTGTTAGGATTAGGGTTAGGGTGAGGTTGAGTGTGAGGGTTAGGGTTAGGGTTAGTCTGAGGGTGAGGGTAAGGGTTAGGTTTAGGATTAGGGTGAGGTTTAGGATGAGGTTAAGGTTAGGATTAGGGTTAGGATGAGGGCAAGTGTGAGGGTGAGGGTTAGGGTTAGCATTATGGTGAGGTTTAGGATTAGGGTTAGGGTTATGGTTAGGGTGAGGGTTAGGGTTAGGGTTACAGTGAGGGTGAGGTTTAGGGTTAGGGTGAGGGTTAGTGTTAGGGTTAGGGTGAGGGTGAGGTTTAGGGTTAGAGTTAGGGTTAGTGTTAGGGTTAGGGTTAGGGTGAGTGTTAGGGTGAGGATTAGGGTGAGGTTTGGATTTCGGGTTAGGCTTAGGCTTAGGCTTAGGCCGAGCGTGGGAGTGATGGTTAGGGTTAGGGTTAGAGTGAGGGTTAGGGTTAGGTTTAGGGTGACTGTTAGGATGATGTTTGTTGTTATGGTTAGGGTTAGGTTTAGTTTTAGGGTTACGATTAGGGTTAGGTTTAGGGTTTGGGTTAGGGTTAGGGTTTGGTTTAGGGTTAGGGTTAAGTTTAGGATTAGGGTTAGGGTTAGGGTTATTGTTAGTGTTATGGTTAGTGTTAAGTTTGCGGTGAGGGTGAGGCTCAGGGTGAGGGTTATGGTTAGTGTTAGGGTTTGGGTTAGGGTTAGTATTATTGTTAGGGTTAGGGTTAGAGTTACGGTCATGGTGAGAGTGAGGGTGAGGGTTAGGGTGAGGTTTAGGGTGAGGTTTAGAGTTAGGGTTAAGGTTAGGTTTAGGGTGCTGGTGAGGTTTAGGGTTAGAGTTAGGGTGAGGGGGAGGGTTACGGTGAGGGTTAGGGTTAGGTTTAGTGTTACCATTAGGGTTAGGGTGAGGGTTAGGTTGAGGTTTACGGATGGGGTTAGGGTTAGGATTAGGGTGAGGGTGAAGGTGAAGGTTAGGGTTAGGCTTAGGCTTAGGGTTAGGCTGAGGGTGAGGCTGGGGGTGAGTATTAGGGTTAAGGTGATGGTTAGGGTTAGGGTTAGTGTTATTGCTAGGGTTAGGGTTACAGTTAAGGTGAGGGTGAGGGTGCACGTAAGGTTAGGGTTAGGGTTAAGCTGAGGTTTAGGCTTAGGTTTAGAGATAGGGTTAGGGTGAGTGTGAGGTTTAGGGTTAAAGTTAGGGTTAATGTTAGGGTTAGGCTTAGGGTTAGAATGAGGCTGAGCTTGGGCGTGAGGATTAGGTTTAGGGTTAGGGTTAGAGTTAGGGTTAGGTTTAGGGTTAGGGTTAGGCTAAGGGTTAATGTTAGTGTTATGGTTAGTGTTAGGTTTAAGTTTGCAGTGAGGGTGAGGCTGAGGGTGAGGTTTATGGTTAGGGTTAGGGTTATGGTTAGTGTTAATGTTAGGGTTAGGTTTAGAGTTACGGTGAGGGTAAGGGTGAGGTTGAGGGTAAGGCTTAGGTGAGATGGGTGAGGTTTAGGGTTAGGTTTAGGTTGAGGGTAAGGATTATGTTTAGAGTTAGGGTTAGTGGGAGGTTAGGGTGAGGGTTAGGGTTAGGTTGATTTTTAGGGATAGGGTTAGGGTTAGGATTAGGGTTAGGGTGAGGGTGAGGGTGAGGGTTAGTGTTAGGTGTAGGCTTAGGCTTAGGATTAGGCTGAGGGTGAGGGTGGGAGTGAGCGTTTGTGTTACAGTGAGGGTGAGGATTAGAGTTAGGGTGAGGGTTAGAAGGGGGGTTAGGGTTACAGTGAGGGTGAGGGTTAGGGTTAGGGTGAGGGTAACGTTTAGGATTAGGGTTAGGGTGAAGTTGAGGGTTAGGGTTAGGGTTAGGTTTAGGGTTAGGGTTAGGGTTAGGGTTAGGGTTAGGGTTAGGGTTAGGGTTAGGGTTAGGGTTAGAGTTAGGTTTATTGTTAGTGTTATGGTTAAGGTTACTTTTGGAGTGAGGGTGAGGCTGAGTGTGAGGGTTAGGGTTAGGATTAGGGTTAGGGTTAGGATTAGGGTTAGGGTGAGGGTGAGATTGAGGATGAGGTTGAGGGTTAGGTTTAGGTTTAGGGTGAGATTTAGGTTTAGGATTAGGGTTAGAGTTAGGGTTAGGGTTAGGATGAGGGTAAGTGTTAGGGTGAGGTTTAGGTTTAGGTTTAGGTTTACAGATAGGTTGAAGGTTAGGTTTCCTGCTAGTGTTCATTTTAATTTTAAGTTTATTGTTACGTTGAGGGTGAGGGTGAGGGTGAAGGTTAGGGTTAGGTTTAGGGTGAGGTTTAAAGTTAGGATTAGGGTTAGAGTTAGTGTTAGGTTTAGGTTGAGGTTTAGGGTTAGAGTTAGGCTTAGGGTGAGGGTTAGTGTGAGGGTTAGGGTTAGGGTTAGTGTTAGGTTAGGGTTAGGGTGAGGGTTAGTGTGAGGGTTAGGGTTAGGTTTAGGTTGAGGTTTAGGTATAAGGTTAGGGTTAGAGTTAGGGTTAAGTTGATCGTGAGGTTTAGGGTTAGAGTTAGAGTTAGTGTTAAGGTTAGGTTTAGGGTGAGGGTTAGGGTGAGTGTTAGATTTCGGGTTAGGCTTAGGCGGATTGTGAGTGTGAGGGTTAGGGTTAGGGTGAGGGTTAGCGTTAGGTTTAGGGTGAGGGTTTGGATGAGGTTTTTGGTTATGGTTAGGGTTAGTGTTACTTTTAGGGTTAGGGTTATGGTTAAGTTTAGGTTTATTGTTAGGGTTAAGGTGAGGGTTAGGTTTAGGGTTACGCTTAGGTTTAAGGTTATGGTTATTGTTAGTGTTATGGTCAGTGTTAAGTTTGCAGTGAGGGTGAAGCTCAGGTTGAGGGTTATGGTTAGTGTTAGGGTTAGGGTTAGGGTTAAGGTTAGTGTTATTGTTAGGGTTAGGGTTAGAATTATGGTCACGGTGAGAGTGAGGGAGAGGGTGAGGGTGAGGGTTAGGGTGAGGTTTAGGGTGAGGTTTAGGTTTAAGGTTAGGGTTAGGGTGCTGGTGAGCTTTAGGTTTATAGTTAGGGTTAAGGGGAAGGATAGGGTGAGGGTTAGATTTAGGGTTAGTTTTATAGATAGGTTGAGGGTTAGGGTTCCTGCTAGGGTTATTTTCAATTTTAAGTTTAGGGTTACGTTGAGGGTGAGGGTTAGGGTTTGGGTTAGGGTGAGGGTTAAGGTTAGGATTAGGGTTAGAGTTAGGATTAGGGTTAGCGTGAGGTTTAGGGTTAGAGTTAGGCTTAGGGTGAGGGTTAGTGTGAGGGTTAGGGTTAGGGTTAGTGTTGGGTTAGGGTTAGTGTGAGGGTTAGTGTGAGGGTTAGGGTTAGGTTTTGGTTGAGGTATAGGTATAGGGTTAGGGTTAGAGTTAGGGTTAGGTTGATCGTGAGGTTTAGGGTTAGAGTTAGGGTTAGTGTTAGGGTTAGTTTTAAGTTGAGGGTTAGGGTGAGAGTTAGAGTTCGTGTTAGGCTTAGGCGAAATTTGGGGGTGAGTGTTAGGGTTAGGGTGAGGGTTAGCGTTAGGTTTAGGGTGAGGGTTTGGATGAGGTTTTTGGTTATGGTTAGGGTTAGTGTTACTTTTAGGGTTAGGGTTAGGGTTAGGTTTATGGTTAGGGTTAAGGTGAGGGTTAGGTTTGGGGTTAGGCTTAGGGTTAATGTTAGGGTTATTGTTAGTGTTATTGTTAGTGTTAAGTTTGCAGTGAGGGTGAGGCTCAGGTTGACGGTGATGGTTAGTGTTAGGGTAAGGGTTAGGGTTAAGGTTAGTGTTATTGTTAGGGTTAGGGTTAGAGTTACGGTCACGGTGAGAGTGAGGGTGAGGCTGAGGGTTAGGGTGAGGTTTAGGGTGAGGTTTAGGTTTAAGGTTAGGGTTAGGGTGCTGGTGAGGTTTAGGTTTAGAATTAGGGTTAAGGGGAGGGTTAGGGTGAGGGTTAGGTTTAGGTTTAGTGTTAGCATTAGGGTGAGGGTGAGGGTTAGGTTGAGGTTCAGGGATAGGGTTAGGGTTAGGGTTAGGTTAGGGTCAGTGTGAGGTTGAGGGTTAGGGTTAGGGTTAGGCTTAGGCTTAGGCTAAGGGTGAGGATGGGAGTGATTATTAGGCTTAGGGTGATGGTTAGGCTTAGATTAGTGTTATTGTTAGGGTTAGGGTTAGAGTTACGGTGAGGGTGAGGGTGCGGGTGAGGTTTAGGGTTAGGGTTAAGGTAAGGTTTAGGGTTAGGTTAAGAGATAGAGTTAGGGTGAGGGTGAGGTTTAGGGTTAGAGTTAGTGTTAGTGTTAAGGTTAGGCTTAGGGTTAGGCTGAGCCTGAGGGTGGGGGTGAGGATTAGGGTTAGGGTTAGGGTTAGAGTTAGGGTTAGGGTTAGGGTTAGGGTTAGGGTTTGGGTTATTTTTAGAGTTAGGGTTAGGATTAAGTTTAGAGTGAGAGTGAGGCTGAGGGTGAGGTTTATGGTTCGGTTTAGGGTTAGGATTAGGGTTAGGGTAAGGGTGAGTGTGAGGGTTAGGGTTAGGGTTAGGCTTAGGCTTATGGTTAGGCTGAGGGTGAGGGTGGGGGTGAGGGTTAGTGTTATGTTGAGGGTGAGGATTAGGGTTTGGGTGTTGGTCAGGATGAGGGTTAGTGTTATGGTGAGGGTAAGGTTTAGAGTTAGGGTGAGGGTTTGGGTTAGGATTAGGTTGAGGGTGAGGGTGATAGTTAGGGTTAGGGTTAAGGTTAGGGTTATTGTTAGTGTTATGGTTAAGGTTACCTTTGCAGTGAGGGTGAGGCTGAGGGGGAGGTTTAGGGTGAGGATTAGGGTTAGGGTGAGGTTGAGGGTTAGGGTTAGGTTTAGGGTGAAGTTTAGGATTAGGGTGAGGGTTAGGGTTAGTGTGAGGGTTAGTGTTAGGGTTATGGTTAGGGTTAGGGTCTGGGTTAGTGTTAGGTTCAGGGTTAGGGTTAGGGTTAGTGTTAGGGTTAGGGTTAGGTTGAGGGTTAGTTTGAGGTTTAGGGTTGGGCTTAGGTTTAGGATTAGGTTTGGGTGAGGGTGAGTGTGAGGGTTAGGGTTACGCTTTGGCTTAGGCTGAGGGTGAGGGTGGGGGTGAGGATTAGTGTTTGGTGATAGTTAGGTTTAGAATTAGAATGACGGTTAGGATGAGGTTTAGGGTTACGATTAGGGTGAGGGCTAGGGTGAGGGTGAGGGTTAGTGTTAGGGTTAGGGTTAGGCTGAGGTTTAGGCTGAGGGTGAGATTGAGGGTGAGGCTTAGGGTTAGGTTGATGGTTAGGGTTCGGTTAGCTTGAAGGTTAGAATGAGGTTTAGGGATAGGGTGAGTGTTAGGGTGAGGGTGATGGTAAAGGGAAAGTTGAGGGTTAGGCTGTGGGTGAGGGTTAAGATAAGGGTGAGGGTTAGGGTTAGGGTGAGGTTTAGGGTAAGTGTGAGGGTTAGGGGATAGGGTGAGAATGAAGGTTAGGTTTAATGTGAGGTTTAGGGTGAGCATGAGGGTTAGGGTTAGGTGAGGTTAAGGGTTAGAATTAGAATTAGGGTGTGGGCTAGGGTGAGGGTGAGGTTTAGGGTTAGGGTTAGGGTAAGGTTTAGGATTAGGGTGAGTGTTAGGGTTAGTGTGAAGGTTAGTGTTAGGGTTAGGGTTAGTGTTAGGGTGAGGGTAAGTGTTAGGATGATGGTTAGGGTTAGGGTTACAGGTCGGGTAAGGTTTAGGTTTAGTGTTAAGGTTATTTTTAATTTTAGGTTTAGGGTTACATATAGGGTGAGTGTCAGGGTGTGGGTTAGGGTTAGGGTTAGGGTGAGCTTTAGGGTTAGGATTAGTGTTAGAGTTAGGGTTAGGATTAGGGTGAGGTTTAGGTTTAGAGTTAGGCTTAGGGTGAGGGTTAGTGTGAGGTTTAGGGTTAGGGTTAGTGTTATGTTACGGTTAGAGTGAGGGTTAGTGTGAGGGTTAGGGTTAGAGTTAGGGTTACGGTTAGGATTAGGGTTAGGCTGAGGGTGAGTGTGTGGGTTAGAGTTAGGTTTAAGTTTAGTCTAAGGGTTAGGCTGATGGTGAGGTTGAGGGTGAGGGTTAGGTTTAGGGTGAGGGTTAGGATTAGGGTTAGGGTGAGGGTTAGGATGAGGGTTAGGGATAGGATGAGGGTTAGGGTGATTGCTGGGGTGAGGGTGATGTTTTGGGTTAGGGTTAGGGTGAGGTTTAGGGTTAGGTTGAGGGTGAGGTTTAGGGTTAGGTTGAGGGTGAGGTTTAATTTTAGAGTTAGGGTTAGGGTGAGGGTTAGGGTTAGGGTTAGTGTTTGGGTTAGGGTTAGGTTTAGTGTTAATGTTAGGTTGAGGGTCAGGGTTATGGTTAGGATTAGGTTTAGGGTGAGGGTGAGGGTGAGTGTGAGGGTTAGGGTTATGGTTAGGCTTAGTGTTAGGCTGAAGGTGTGGGTGAGGGTTAGGGTTTGGGAGATGTTTAGGGTTAGAGTTAGTGTTAGTGTGAGCGTTAGTGTTAGGGTTAGGTTGTGGGTGAGGGTTAGGGTTAGGGTGATGCTTAGGGTTACGGTCAGGGTGAGGTTTAGTATGAGGGTTAGGGTTAGTGTGAGGGTTAGGGTGACGGTGACAGTAAGGTTAAAGCTGAGGGTTAGGCTGAGAGTGAGGATTACAGTAAGGGTGAGGGTTAGGGTTTCAGTGAGCGATAGGTTTAGGGTTAGGGTGAGGGTGTGGTTTAAATTGAGGATTAGGGTTAGGGTTAATATGAGGTTTAGGGTGAGCATGAGGGTTAGGGTTTGGTTGAGGGCTAGAGTGAGGGTGAGGTTTAGGATTAGGGTTAGCATGAGTGTTAGCCTTAGGGTGATCATTAGGGTTAGTGTGAGTGGTAGTGTTAGGGTTAGAGTTAGTGTTAGGGTGAGGGTAAGTGTTAGGTTGAGGTTTAGGGTTAGGGTGAGGTTTATGTTTAGAATGAGTGTTAGGGTTAGGTTTAGGATAATTTTTAGGGTTAGGGTTAGGGTTAGGATGAGGGTCAGGGTTAGGTTTAGGGTTAGGCTGAGGCTGAGGGTGAGGTTGAGTGTTAGGTTTAGCATGATGGTTAGGGTTATGGTTAGGGTAAGGGTTAGGATGAGGTTTAGGGTTAGGGTGAGGATTAGGATGAGGTTTAGGGTTAGGATTAGGGTTAGGATGAGGGCAAGGGTGAGGTTGAGGTTTTGGGTTGGCATTATGGCAAGGTTTAGGATTAGGGTTAGGTTTAGGGTTAGGGTGAGTGTTTGGGTTAGGGTTACGGTGAGGTTGAGGTTTGGGGTTAGGGTGAGAGTTAGGGTTAGGGTTAGGGTTAGGGTGAGGGCTTGGGTTAGGTTTAGGGTTACAGTGAGGATGAGGGTTAGGGTTAGTGTTAGGGTTAGGTTTATTTTTAGGGTTAGGGTTAGAGTTATGGTGAGGGTGAGGGTGAGGTTTAGGGTTAGGGTGATGGTGAGGTTTCTGGTTAGTGTTAGGGTTAGGGGTAGAGTTAGGGTGAGGGTTAGTATTAGGTTTAGTGTTAGGGTTAGGGTTAATGTTAGGAGTAGGGTTAGGGTTATGGTGAGGGTGAGGGTTAGGCTTAGGCTTAGGGTTTGGGTATAGGCTAGTTTGAGGGTGAGGATTAGGGTTAGGGTTAGTGTGACGGGTAGGGTGAGGGCTAAGTTTAGTGTTAGGGTTAGGGTTGGGGATAGGGTGAGTTTTATTGTGAGTTTGAGGGTTAGTGTTAGACTTTGGATTAGGGTTAGGTTTAAGGTGAGGGTGAGTGTGAGGTTTAGGATTAGGGTTAGGGTTAGGTTTAGAGTTAGGGTGAGGGTGAGGGTGAGTGTTACGGTTATGGTGAGTGTTGGGGTTAGGGTTAGAGTGAGGGTTAGGGTGAGGGTTAGTCTTAGGCATAGGTTTTGGGTATGGGCTAGGTTGAGGGTGAGGGTTAGGGTTAGGGTTAGGGTGAGAGTTAGGGTGAGGGTTAGGGTTAGTGTTAGGGTTGGGGTTGGGGATAGGGTGATATTTAGTGTGGGGTTGAGGGTTAGTGTTAGGGTTAGGATTAGGGTTAGGGTTAAGGTGAGGGTGAGTGTGAGGTTTAGGGTTAGGGTAATATTAGAGTTAAGGTGAGGGTGAGGGTGAGGGTTACAGTTAGGGTGAGTGTTGGGGTTAGGTTTAGAGTGAGGGTTAGGGTGAGTGTTAGGCTTAGGCTTAGGTTTTGGGTATGGGCTAGGGTGAGGATGAGGGTTAGGGTTAGGTTTAGGGTGAGCGGTAGGGTGAGGGTTAGGGTTAGTGTTAGGGTTAGGGTTGAAGTTAGGGTTAGGCTTAATGTTAGGCGGAGGGTGAGGGTGAGGGTGAGGTTTAGGGTTAGGGTCAGGGTGAGGATTAGGATAAGAATTAGGGTTAGGTGGCGGGTTTTGTGAAGGTTAGGGTTAGGTTTAGTGTTACGGTTAGGGTTAGGGTGATGTTGAGTGTGAGGGTCAGGATTAGACTTAGGCTGAGGCGGAGGCTTAGGCGGAGCGTGAGGGTGAGGGTGAGTGTTAGGGTTAGGGTTTTAGGGTTAGGGTGAGTGTTAGGATGAGGTTTACGGTTAGCATTAGGGTTAGGGGGAGGGCTAGAGTTAGGGTGAGGGTTAGGGTTAGCGTTAGGGTAAGGTTTAGGGTTAGGGTTAGGGTTATGGTGAGGGTGAAGGTTAGGTTTAGGGTTAGGGTTAGGGTGTGGCTGAGGTTTAGGATTAGGATTAGGGTGAGGGTTTGTTTTAGGGTTAGAGTTACCGTGAGGATCAGGGTTTGGGTTAGGTTTAAGGTTAGTGTTATAAGTTAAGTTTAGGCTTAGAATTACATTAAGTGTGAGGGTGAGGGTGAGGGTTAGGATCAGGGTTAGGGTGAGGTTTAGTGTTAGGATTATGGTTAGAGTGAGGGTGAGGTTTAGGGTTAGAGTTAGGGTTAGGGGGAGGGTTAGGTTGAGTGTTAGGGTTAGGGTTAGTGTTAGGGTTAGGGTGAGGGTTAGGTTGAGGTTTAATGTTAGGGTTAGATTTAGATTTAGGATTAGGGTGAAAGTCAGGGTGAGTTTGAGGGTTAGAGTTAGGGTTTGGCTTAGGCTTAGGGTTAGGCTGAGGTATGGGTGGAGGTGAGGATTAGGTTTAGAATGATGGTTAGGGTTATGGTTAGGTTAAGGGTTAGTATAAGTGTTAGTGTTAGGATTAGGGTTAGGGTGAGGGCTAGGGTGAGGGTGAGGGTTAGGGTTGGGGTTAGGCTTAGGCTTAAGTTTAGGCTGAGGCTGAGGGTGAGGGTGAGGGTTAGGGTTAGGTTGATGGTTCAGGTTGCCGTTAGGGTGAGGGTTAGGATGAGGATTTATGTTATGGTGAGGGTTAGGGTGAGGGTGAGCATTACGGTAAGGTGAGGGTTAGGATTAGGGTGAGGTTGAGGTTTAGATTCAGGAATTGTGTTAAGGTTAGAGTGATGTTAACGGTGAGGATGAGGTTTAGTGTTAGGTTGAGGGCTAGGTTGCGGGTGAGAGATAGGGTTAGGGTGAGGTTTAGGGTTAGGGTGATGTTTAGGGTTAGTGTTAGGGTGAGGGAAACTGTTAGGGTGATAGTTAGGTTTAGGGTGAAGTTTATGGTTAGGATGAGGGTTAGGGTTAGGGTTAGGTTTATTGTTAGGTTTAGGGTTAGTGTTAGGGTTATGTTGAGAGTGAGTGTGAGAGTGAGGGTTAGGGTTAGGATGAGGTTTAGGTTTCAGATTAGGGTTAGAGTTAGGGTTAGTGTGAGGGTGAGGTTTAGGGTTAGAGTAAGGGTTAGTGTTAGTGTTACGATTAGGGTGAGGGTAAGTTTGAGGGTTAAGGTTAGGGTTAGGTTTAGGCTTAGGGTTAGGCTCAGGTGTAGGTGGGGATGAGGAATAGGTGTAACGTGATGGTTAGGGTTAGCGTTAGGTTTAGGGTTAGGGTTAGGGTTACGGTTAGGGTTAGCGTTAGGTTGAGGGTGAGGGTTCGATTGAGGGTTAGGGTTATGTTGAGCGTTATGTTTAGGGTGAGGGTTAGGTTTTGTGTTAGGGTTATTGTTAGGGTTAGGGTTAGGGTTACAGTGAAGTTGAGGGTGAGGGTTAGGTTTACAGTTAGGGTGAGGTTTAGTTTTATGGTTAGGGTTAGAGTTAGGTTTAGGGTGATGGTGAGGTTTAGGTTTAGTGTTAGGGTTATTGGTAGGGTTAGGATTAAGGTGAGGGTTAGTGTGAGGGTTAGGGTGAGGGTAAGGGTTAGGTTTAGGGTGAGTGTTAGGATGAGGTTTAGGTTTAGATTTAGGGTTAGTGTTAGGTTTAGTGTTAGGGTTAGGATTAGGTTTAGGTTTAGGGTTAGGGTTTTGGTGAGTGTTAGGGTTAGGGTAAGGGTTAGGCTTAGGCTTAGGCTTAGGTTTAGGATTATTGTTAATGTTATGTTTAGTGTTAATTTTGCGGTGAGGGTGAGGCACAGGGTGAGGTTTATGGTTATTGTTAGAATTAGGGTTAGGGTTACTGTTATTGTTAGGGTTAGGGTTAGAGTTACTGTCACTGAGAGAGTGAGGTTGAGGGTGAGGGTTAGGGTGAGGTTTACGGTGAGGTTTAGGGTTAGGGTTAGTTTTAGGGTGCTGGTGAAGTTTAGGGTTAGAGTTCAGGTTAGGGGGATGGTTTAGGGTGAGGGTTAGGTTTAGGTTTAGTGTTAGCATTACGGTGAGGGTGAGGGTTAGGTTGAGGTTTAGGGATAGGGTTTGGGTTAGGATTAGGGTTAGGGTGAGAGTGAGGGTGAGGGTTAGTGTTAGGGTTAGGATTAGGCTAAGGGTTAGGCTGAGGGTGAAGGTGGGGGTGAGGATTAGTGTTAGGGTGATCATTAGGTTTAGGGTTAGTGTCATTGTTAGGGTTAGGGTTAGAGTTATGGTGAGGCTGAGAGTGCGGTTGAGGGTAAGTGTTAGGGTTAATGTGAGTGTTAGGATGAGGATTAGGGTTAGGATTAGTGTTAGGGTGAGGGCTAGGATGACTGTGAGTGTTAGGGTTAGGGTTAGGCTGAGGTTTAGGGTTAGGGTTAGGGTGAGGGTGACGTTTAATTTTAGAGTTAGGGTTAGGGTGAGGGGTAGGGTTAGTGTTTGGGTTAGGGTTAGGGTTAGTGATAGGGTTAGGTTGAGGGTTAGGGTTAGGGTTAGGATTAGGTTTAGGGTGAGGGTGAGGGTGAGTGTGAGGGTTAGGTTTAGGGTTAGACTTAGTGTTAGGCTGAGGGTGAGGGTGATGGTGAGGCTTAGGTTGAGTGTGAGGTTTAGGGTTAGAGTTAGTGTTAGTGTGAGGGTTAATGTTAGGGTTAGGTTGAGTGTGAGGGTTCGTATTAGGGTGATGCTAAGGATTACAGTCAGGGTCAGGTTAGGATGAGGGTTAGGGTTAGTATGACGGTTAGGGTGAGGTAGACAGGACAGTAAAGGTAAAGTTGAGGGTTATCTGAGAATGAGGATTACGGTAAGGGTGAGGGTTAGTGTTAGGGTGAGTGTTAGGTTTAGGTTTAGGGTGAGGGTGTGGTTTAAATTGAGGATTAGTCTTAGGGTTAGTGTGATGTTTAGGGTGAGGTTGAGGGTTAGGGTTAGGTTGAGGGCTAGGTTGAGGTTGACATTTAGGGTTAGGGTTAGCGTGAGTGTTAACCTTAGGGTGATCATTAGGGTTAGTGTGAGTGTTAGTGTTATGGTTAGGGTTAGTGTTATGGTGAGGGTTAGGTTTAGGGTTAGGGTTAGGGTTAGGGTTAGGGTTAGGTTTAGGGTTGTTTTTAGGGTTAGGGGTAGGGTTAGGATGAGGGTCAGGGTTAGGATTAGGGTTAGGGTGAGGGCTAGGTTGAGGGTGAGGATTAGGGTTAGGGTTAGGCTTAGGCTTAGGTTTAGGCTGAGGCTTAGGGTGAGGTTGAGGGTTAGGGTTAGCATGATGGTTAGGGTCATGGTTAGGGTGAGGGTTAGGATACGGGTTAGGGTTAGGGTGAGGTTTATGGTGAGGGTGACAGTAAGTGTCATGGTGAGGGTTAGGGTGAGGATTAGGGTTAGGGTTAGGGTGAGGGTGAGGTTAAGACTGAGGATTAGTGTTAAGGTTAGAGTGAGATTTAGGGTGATAATGAGGGTTAGGGTTAGTGTGAGAGCTAGGGTGAGGGTGAGGATTAGGGATAGGTTTAGGTTGAGTTTTAGGGTTAAGGTGATGGTTAGGGTTAGTGTTAGGGTTACTGTTAAGACTAGGGTTAGTTTTAGGGTGAGGGTTAGTGTTAGGGTGAGTTATAGCATTAGAGTGAGGGTTATGGTTAGGGTTAGGGTTAGTGTTAGGTTTAGGGTAATTGTTAGGGTTAGGGTTAGCATTAAGGTTACGGTGAAGGTGAGGGTGAGAGTAAGGGTTAGGGTTAGGTTGAGGCTTAGGTTTAGGGTTAGGGTTAGAGTTAGGGTTAGGTTGAGGGTGAGGTTTAGGTTTAGAGTTAGGGTTAGGGTGAGGGTTAGGGTGATTGTAAGGGTTAGGGTTAGGGTTAGGTTTAGTGTTAGGATTAGGGTTAGGGTGAGTTTGAGTATGAGGGTTAGTATTAGGATTAGGCTGAGTTTGAGGTTGAGTGTTAGGGTTAGGGTGAGGGATTGGGTTAGGGTTAGGATTAAGGTGAGGGTTAGGATGAGTTTTAGTGTAAGGATTAGGGTTAGGATGAGGGCAAGGGTTAGGGGGAGGGTTAGGGTTAGAATTATGGCGAGATTTAGGATTATGGTTAGGTTTAGGGTTAGGGTGAGTGTTAGGGTTGGGGTTAGTGTTAGGGTGAGGGTGAGGGTTAGGATTAGGTTTAGGGTTAGGGTTTTTGTTAGTGTTATGATTAATGTTAAATTTAAGGTGAGGGTGAGGCTGAGGGTGAGTTTTAGGTTTAGGGTTATGGTGAGGTTTAGGGTTAGGGTTAAGGTTAGGTTTAGGGTGAGGTCTTGGGTTAGGGTTAGGGTTAGGGTGAGGGTGAGGGTTAGGGTTAGGGTTTGGGTTAGGGTTATTCTAGGGTTTGGGTAACGGTTAAGCTGAGGGTGAGTGTGAGGGTTAAGTTAGGGTTAGGGTGAGGTTTAGATTTAGAGTTAGGTTTAGAGTTAGGTTTAGGGTGATGGTGAGGTTTAGGGTTAGAGTTAGCGTTAGTGTTAGGGTTAAGGTTAGTGTGAGGGTTAGGGTGAGGGTTAGTGTTAGGGTTAGGGTTAGGTTTAGGATGAGGGTTAGGGCTATGTTTAGGGTGAGGTTTAGGATGAGGTTTAGGATTAGGTTGAGGGTTAGGGTTAGTTTTACGGTTAGGATTAGGGTTAGGGTTAGGGTGAGGGTTAGGTTTAGGGTAAGGGTTAGGGTTTGGCTTAGGGTTAGGGTTAGGGTTATTGTTAGTGTTATGGTTAGTGTTAAGTTTGCGGCGAGGGTGAGGCTCAAGGTGAGGGTTATGGTTAGTGTTAGTGTTTGGGTTAGGTTTAGTATTATTATTAAGTTTAGGCTTAGAGTTTCGGTCATGGTGAGTGTGAGGGTGAAGGTTAGGGTGAGGTTTAGGGTGAGGTTTAGGGTTAGGGTTAGGGTTAGGTTTAGGGTACTGGTGAGGTTTAGGTTTAGAGTTAGGGTGAGTGGAGGGTTAGGGTGAGGGTTAAGGTTAGGTTTAGTGTTAGTATTAGGTTGAGGGTGAGGGTTAGGTTGTGGTTTAGGGATAGGGTTAGGGTTAGGATTAGGGTTAGGGTGAGGGTGAGGGTGAGGGTTATGGTTAGGCTTAGGCTTAGGGTGAAGCTGAGGGTGAGGCTGGGGGTGAGGATTAGGGTTAGGGTCATTGTTAGGGTTAGGGTTAGTGTCATTTTTAGGTTTAGGGTTAGAGTTACTGTGACGGTGAGGGTGCAGGTAAGGTTAGGGTTAGGGTTAGGCTGAGGTTTAGGGTTAGTTTTAGAGATAGTGTTAGCGTGAGGGTGAGGTTTAGGGTTAAATTTAGGGTTAATGTTAGGGTTAGGCTTAGGGTTAGGATGAGGGTGAGGGTGGGGGTGAGGACTAGGGTTAGGGTGAGGGTTAGAGTTAGGGTTAGGGTTAGGGTAAGGGTTAATGTTAGTGTTATGGTTAGGTTTAAGTTTGCAGTGAGAGTGAGGCTTAGGGTAAGGTTTATGGTTAAGGTTAGGGTTATGGTTAGTGTTATTGTTAAGGTTAGGTTTAGAGTTTCGGTGAGGGTGAGGGTGAGGGTTAGGGTTACGGTGAGATTTAGGGTAAGGTTTAGTGTTAGTGTTAGGTTGAGGGTGAGGATTAGGTTTAGAGTTAGGGTTATTGGGACGGCTAGGTTTAGGGTTAGGGTTAGGTTGATTTTTAGGGATAGGGTTAGGTTTAGGATTAGGGTTAGGGTGAGGGTGAGTGTGAGGGTTATCTTTAGTGTTAGGCTTAGGCTTAGGGTTTGTCTGAGGGTGATGTTGGGGGTGAGGGTTAGTTTTACAGTGAGGGTGAGGATTAGGGTTAGGGTGAGGGTTAGAATGAGGGTTAGGGTTACAGTGAGGGTGAGGGTTAGGGTTAGGGTGAGGGTTAGGGTTAGGTTTAGGGTTATGGTGAGGTTGAGGGTTAGGATTGGCATTAGGGTTAGGTTTATTTTTAGTGTTATGGTTAAGGTTACTTTTGGAGTGAGGGTGAGGCTGAGGGTGAGGGTTAGGGTTAGGATTAGGTTTAGGGTGAGGTGGAGGTTTAGGATTGGGGTTAGGTTTATGTTTATTGTTAGTGTTATGGTTAAGGTTACTTTTGGAGTGAGGGTGAGCCTGAGGGTGAGGGTTAGGGTTAGGATTAGGGTTAGGGTGAGGTGGAGGGTTAGGATTGGGGTTAGGGTTAGGTTTATTGTTAGTGTTGTGGTTAAGGTTACTTTTGGAGTGAGCATGAGGCTGAGGGTGAAGTTTAGGGTTAGGATTAGGGTTAGGGTTAGGATTAGGGTTAGGGTGAGGGTGAGATTGAGGGTGAGGGTTAGGGTTAGGGTGATGGTTAGTGTTTTGGTTAGCTTGAACTTTAGGATGAGGTTTAGGGATAGACTGAGTGTTAAGGTGAAGGTGAAGGTAAGGGTAAATTTCAGGGTTAGGCTGTAGGTGAGGGTTAAGATAAGGGTGAGGGTTAGGGTTAGAGTGAGGGTTAGGGTAAGTGTGACGGTTAGGGGTTAGGGTGAGGGGGAGGGTTAGATTGAGGATTAGGGTTCGGGTTAGTGTGAGGTTTAGGGTGAGGATAAGGGTTGAGGGTTAGGTAATGGTAAGAGTTAGAATTAGGGTTAGGTTGAGGGCTAGGGTGAGGTTGATGGTTAGGGTTAGGGTTAGGGTTATGGTGAGGTTTAGGGTTAGTGTGAGGGTTAGTGTTAGGGTTAAGGTTAGTGTTAGGGTGATGGTTAGGGTTAGGGTGAGGGTTACAGTTAGGTTAAGGCTTAGGGTTCGTGTAAGGGTTATTTTTAATTTTAGGTTTAGGGTTACGTTGAGGATGAGGGTGAGGGTTAGGGTTAGGGTTAGGGTGAGGTTTAGGGTTAGGATTAGAGTTAGAGTTAGGGTTAGGGGTAAGGTGAGGTTTAGGGTTCGATAGGCTTAGTGTGAGGGTTAGGTTGACGGTTACGGTTAGGGTTAGTGTTAGGGTAGGATTAGGATGAGGGTTAGTGTGAGAGTTAGGGTTAGGGTTAGGTTTAGGATTAGGGTTAGGGTGAGGGTGAGTGTGTGGGTTAGGGTTAGGTTAAGGGTTAGGCTTAGGGTTAGGCTGAGGGTGAGGTTGAGGGTGAGGGTTAGGTTTAGGGTGAGTGTTAAGATTAGGGTTAGTGTGAAGGTTAGGTTGAGGGTTAGTGTTACGATTAGGGTTAGGCTGAGGGCTAGGGTGAGGGTGAGGTTTAGGGTTAGGTTTAGGGTGAGGTTTATGGTTAGGGTTAGTTTGAGGGTGAGGTTTAATTTTAGAGTTAGGGTTAGGGTGAGTGTTAGGGTTAGGATTAGTGTTAGGGTTAATGTTAGGGTTAGTGTTAGGGTTAGGGTGAGGGTTAGGGTTATGGTTAGGATTAGGATTAGGGTTACTGTGAGGTTGAGTGTGATAGTTAGGGTGAGGGTTAGGGTTAGGCTTAGGGTTAGGCTGAGGTTGAGGGTGAGTTTGAGGGTTAAGGTTAGGGTGAGGGTGAGGTTTAGGGATAGAGTTAGTGTTAGTTTGAGGGTTAGTGTGAGAGTGAGTGTTAGGTTTAGGTTGTGGGTGAGGGTTAGGATTAGGGTGATGCTTGCTTAGGGTTATGGTCACAGTCAGGGTTAGGATGAGGGTTAGGGTTAGTGTGAGGGTTAGGGTGAGGTTGACAGTAAAGGTAATGTTGAGGGTTAGGCTGAGAATTAGGATTACAGTAAGTGTGAGGGTTAGGGTTAGGGTGAGGTTTAGGGTTAGGGTTAGGGTGTGGTTTAGATTGAGGATTAGTTTTTGGGGTTAGTGTGAGGTTTAGAGTGAGGATGAGGGTTAGGATTAGGTTGGGGTGTAGGGTGAGGATAAGGGTTAGGTTTAGGGTTAGGGTGAGTGTTAGGGTTAGGGTGATCGTTAGGGTTAGTGTGAGGGTTAGTTTTAGGGTTAGGGTTAGTGTTAGGGTGAGGGTAATTGTTAGGGTGAGGTTTAAGTTTAGGGTGAGTGTTATGGTGAGAATGAGGGTTAGGGTTAGGTTTAGGGTTATTTTTAGGGTTAGGGTTAGGGTTAGGATGAGGGTCAGGGATAGGATTAGGGGTAGGGTGAGGTCTAGGGTGAGGGTGAGGATTAGGGTAGAGTTAGGCATAGGCTTAGCGTTAGGCTGAGGCTGAGGGTGAGGTTGAGGGTTAGGGTTAGCATGATGGTTAGGTTCATGGTTAGGGTGAGGTTTAGGATGAGGATTTGTGTTAGGGTGAGGGTTAGGTGAGGGTGACAGTAAGGGTCAAGTTGAGGGTTACGGTGATTATTAGGTTTAGGGTTAGGGTGAGGGTGAGAATTAGATTGAGGATTAGTGTTAAGGTTAGTGTGAGGGTTAGTCTTAGGACTAGGGTTAGTTTTAGGGTGAGGGTTAGCTTTAAGGTGAGGGTTATGGTTATGGTTAAGGTTAGTGTTAGGTTTAGGGTTTTTGTTAGGGTTAGGGTTAGGGTTAATGTTGCGGTGAGGGTGAGGGTAAGGGTAAGGTTTAGGGTTAGGGTGAGGTTTAGGTTTAGGGTTAGGGTTAGGGTTATTGTTAGTGTTATGGTTAAGTTTTCGGTGAGGGTGAGGCTGAGGGTGAGGGTTAGGGTTAGGGTTAGGGTTAGGGTGAGGGCTTGTGTTAGGTTTAGGATTATGGTGAGGATGAGCGTTAAGGTTAGTGTTAGGGTTAGGGTTATTGTTAGGGTTAGGGTTAGAGTTATGGTGAGGGTGAGGCTGAGGCTGAGGTTTAGGGTTAGGGTGAGGGTGAGGTTTAGTGTTAGAGTAAGGGTTAGGGAGAATGTTAGGGTGAGGGTTAGGTTGAGGTTTAGTGTTAGGGTTAGGGTTAGATTGAGGGATAGGTTGAGGTTTAGGGTTAGGGTTAGGGTTAGGTTTAGGATTAGGGTTATGGTGAGGGTGAGTGTGAGGGTGAGGGTTAGGGTTAGGCTTAGACTTAGGGTTAGGCTGTGGGTGAGAGTGGGGATGAGGATTAGGTTTTGGGTGATGGTTAGGGTTAGTGTTAGGTTTAGGGTTATGATTAAGGTTAGGGTTAGGATTAGGGTTAGGGTGAGGACTAGGGTGAGGGTGAGGGTTAGTGTTAGGTTTACCCTTAGGCTTTAGGGTTAGGCTGATGGTGAGGTTGAGGGTCAGGGTTAGGGTTAGGGTGATGCTTAGGATTATGGTCAGGGTGAAGGTTAGGAAGAGGGATATGGTTAGGGTGAGGGATTTGGGTGAGGGTGACGATAAGGGAAAATCTGAGGGTTAGGCTGAGAGTGAGGATTAAGGTAAGGTCTAGGGTTAGGGTTAGGGTTAGTGTGAGGGTGAGGTTAAGATTGATGATTAGGTTTAGGGTTAGTGTGAGGTTTAGAGTGAGGATGAGGGTTAGGGTTAGGGTGAGGGCTAGGTTGAGGGTGAGCGTTAGGGTTAGGCTTAGGGTGAGGTTTAATGTTAGGGTGATGGTTAGGGTTAGTGTGAGTGTTAGTGTTACGGTTAAGGTTAGTGTTAGGGTGAGGGTAAGTGTTAGTTTGAGCGTTAGGTTTAGGGTGAGGGTTATGATTAGAATGAGGGTTAGGGTTAGGGTTAGGGTTATTGTTAGGTTAGAGTTAGTGTTACATTTACGGTGAGGGTGAGAGTTAGGGTTAGGTTTAGGGTGTGGTTTATGTTTAGGGTTCGGGTTAGAGTTAGGTTTAGGGTGAGGGTGAAGTTTAGGGTTAGAGTTAGCGTTAGTGATAGTGTTAGGTTTAGGGTGAGTGTCAGTGTTAGGGTTAGGCTTAAGCTTAGTGTTAGGCTTAGGCTTAGACCGAGTGTGAGTGTGAGGGTTAGGGTTAGGGTTAGGGTGAGGTTTAGGTTTAGGGTTACGGTGAGGGTTAGGGTTAGGGTTAGTGATAGTGTTAGAGGTAGGGTTAGGGTGAGGGTGACAGTAAGGGTAAAGGTGAGGGTTAGGTTTAGGATCAGGTTTAGATTGAAGGTGAGTGTGAGGGTTACGGTTAGGGGTAGGGTTAGGCTTAGGGTTAGGGTGAGAGTTAGGGTTAGGGTTAGGGTTAGTGTTGCTGTTAGGGGTAGGGGTAGGGTGAAGGTTATGGTGAAGGTGAGGTTTAGGGTTAGGATTAGGATTAGGACTAAATTGATGGTGAGTGTGAGGGTTAGTGTTAGGGTTAGGGTTAGGGAGGGCTTGAGGGTTAGGGTTAGGGTTAGGGTGAGGGTTAGGTTTAGGGTTAGTGTTAGTGTTAGGGTTAGGGTGAGGGTTAGGGTTAGGGTTAGGGTTAGTGTTAGGGTTGGGGTTAGGGTGAGGATTAGGGTTAGGGTTAGTGTTAGGGTTGGGGTTAGGGTGAGGGTTAGGATGAGGGTGAGGGTTAGGGTTAGGGTTAGGATTACGATTAGGGGTAGTGTTAGGGTGAGTGCTTGGGTTAGGCTTAGGGTTAGGATTAGTCTTAGCATTAAGCTGAGATTGAGGTTGAGGGTTAAGGTTAGGGTTCAGGTTAGGGTTAGCATTTGGGTGACAGTTATGGTTCGGTTTAAGTTTAAGGTTAGGGTGAAGGTTTTGAGTTAGGTTTTCAGTTAAGGATTAGGGGGAGAGTTAGGATGAGGATTAGGTTTAGGATTAGGGTTAGGGCGAGGGCTAGGGTGAGGGTGAGGGTTATTTTTATGGTGAGGTTAAGGGTTAGTGTTAGGGTTAGGGTGAGGGTTAGGATGAGGGTTAGGGTTATGGTGAGGGAGAGGGTTAGGGTTAGGGTTAGAGTTAGGTTGAGGATGAGGGTTAGGTTGAGGTTGAGGGTTAGGATTAGGGTTAGGGTTAGGCTTATTGTTAGTGTTATGTTTCTGGTTACCTTGGCAGTGATGGTGAGGCTGAGGGTGAGGGTTAGGGATAGGATTAGGGTTAGTTTAAGTTTCACGTTAGGATTAGTGTTATTGTTAGGGTTACGGTTAGAGTTAAGGTGAAGGTGAGGGTGAGGGTAAGCGTTAGGGTTAGGGTTAGGGTTAGGGTGAGGTTTATTGAAAGGGTTAGGATTAGGGTTAGGGTGAGGTTGAGTATGAGGGTTAGGGTTAGGGTTAGGATTAGGCTTCGATTTAGGCTGAGGGCGATTGTGAGTGTGAAGGTTGGTGTTAGTTTGAGGTTTAGGGTTAGTATTACATTGAGTGTCAGGGTTAGCATTAGTTTGAGGGTTACAATTAGTTTTAGGATTAGGGTGAGGTTTAGGGATAGTGTTAGGGTTTGGGTTAGAATGAGGTTTAGGGTTACAATTAGGGTTAGGGTGAGGGCTAGGGTGAGGGTGAGGTTTAGTGTTAGGGTTAGGGTGAGGTTTAGGTTTAGGCGTAGGGTTAGGGGGAGGGTTAAGTTTCGGGTTACATTGAGGGTGAGGGTTAGGTTTGAGGTGAGGGTTATGTTGAGGACTAAAGTGAGGGTGAGGGTTAGGGTTAGGGTTAGGGTGAGGGTTAGGTTGAGGTTTAGGTTTATGGTTAGAGTTAGGGTTAGGATTAGGATTAGGTTAGGCTGAGGCTGAAGTCGAGGGTGAGGGTTAGGGTTAGGGTGATGGTTAGGGTTACGGTTAGTGTGAGGGTTAGAATGAGGGTTAGCTTTGGGGTGAGGGTTAGGATGAGGGTGACAGAGTAAAGGTGAGGGTTAGGCTGAGGGTGAGGGTTATTGTAAGGGTGAGGGTTCTGGTTAGGGTTAGGGTGAGGGTGAGGGTTAGATTGAGGATTAGTGTTAGGGTTAGTGTGAGGTTTAGGGTGAGGATGCGTGTTAGGTTTAGGGTGAGGGCTAGGGTGAAATTGAGGGTTAGCGTTTGGGTTAGGGTGAGGTTTAGGTTTAGGGTGATTGTTAGCGTTAGTGTGAGTGTTAGTGTTAAGGTTAGTGTAAGTGTTAGGGTGAGGGTAAGTGTTAGGGTAAAGTTTAGGTTTAGGGTGAGGTTTAAGATTAGGGTTAGGGTTAGGGTTAGGGTGAGGGTGAGGTTTAGGGTTAAAGTTAGTGTTGGGGTGAGGCTGAGGTTTAAGGTTAGGGTTAGGGTTAGTGTTAGGGTTAGAGTTAGGGTGAGGTTTAGTGTGGGTGTGAGGGTTAGTGTTAGGGTTAGGATTAGGGTTAGGGTTAATGTGAGGGTGAGTGTGAGGGTTAGGGTTAAGGTTAGGGTTAGGTTTAGAATAGGGTGAGTGTGAGGGTGAGGGTTACGGTTAGGGTGAGTGTTGGGGTTAGGGTTAGAATGAGGGTTAGGCTTAGGCTTAGGGTTTGGGTATGGGCTAGGTTGAGGGTGAGGGTTAGGGTTAGGGTTAGTGTGAGGGGTATGGTGAGGGTTAGGGTTAGTGTTAGGGTTAGGGTTGGGGATAGGGTGAGTTTTAGTGTGGGGTTGAGGGTTAGTGTTAGTTTGGATTAGGGTTAGGGTTAAGGTGAGGGTGAGTGTGAGGGTTAGGGTTAGGGTTAAGGTTAGGTTTAGAGTTAGGGTGAGGGTGAGGGTGAGGGTTACGGTTAGGGTGAGTGTTGGGGTTAGGGTTAGAGTGAGGGTTAGGATGAGGGTTAGGCTTAGGCTTAGGGTTTGGGTATGGGCTAGGGTGAGGGTGAGGGTTAGGGTTGGGGTGAGGGGTAGGTTGAGGTGTAGGGTTAGTGTTAGGGTTAGGGTTGGGGTTAGGGTTAGGCTTAATGTTAGGCAGATGGGGAGGGTGTGGGAGAGGTTTAGGGTTAGGGTGAGGGTGAGGTTTAGGGTTAGAGTTAGCATTAGGGTAAGGGTTAGTGTGAGGGTTAGGGTTAGGGTTAGTGTTACTGTTAGGGTTAGGATGAGGGTGAGTGTGAGGGTTAGGGTTAGTCTTAGACTGAGGCGGGGGCTTAGGCAGAGCGTGAGGGTGAGGGTTAGGGTTAGGGTTTTAGGGTTACGGTGAGTGTTAGAATGAAGTTTAGGTTTAGCATTAGAGTTAGGGTGAGGGCTAGAGTTAGGGTGAGGGTTAGGGTTAGCGTTAGGGTGAGATTTAGGGTTAGGGTTAGGGTAAGGGTTAAGGTGAGGCTGAGGGTTAGGATTAGGGTTAGAGATATGATGAGGGTCAGGGTTTGGGTTAGGGTTAGCGTTAGGGTGAGAGTTAGGGTTCAGGTTTAGTTTAGGGTTGGATGAGGTTTAGGGTTCAGGTTACAGTGAGGGTGAGGGTTAGGGTTAGGGTTTGGATTAGGGTTAGGGTGAGGTTTAGGGTTAGGTTTATGGTGAGGTTTAGGATGAGGATTAGGGTTAGGATTAGGTTTAGGGTGAGGGTGAGGGTTAGGGTTATTGTTATGGTGAGGTTTAGGTTTAGGTTTAGGGTTAGAGTTAGGGTTAGGATGAGGGTTAGGGTTATGGTGAGGGTGAGGGTTAGGGTTAGGGTGAGGGTTAGGGTGAGGATGAGGGTTAGGGTGAGTGTGAGGGTTATGGTGAGGGTTAGGGTTAGGGTTAGAGTGAGGGTTAGGGTTAGGATTAGGGTTAGGGTGAAGGCTAGGGTGAGGGTGAGGGTTAGGGTTATTGTTAGGGTGAGGGTTAGGGTTATGGTGAGGTTAGGGTTAGGGTTAGAGTGAGGATTAGGGTTAGGTTTAGGGTTAGGGTGAGGGTGATTGTTAGGATTAGGGTTAGGTTTAGCAGTATTAGTGTTATGGTTCTGGAAACTTTTGCAGTGATGGTGAGTCTGAGGGTGATGGTTATGGATAGGATTAGGGTTAGGTTTAGTTTTCGAGTTAAGATTATTGTTATTGTTAAGGTTAGGGTTACAGTTACGGAGAGAGTGAGGGTGAGGGTAACGGTGAGGGTTAGTGTTAGGGTTAGGGTGAGATTTAGTGTCAGTTTTAGGATTAGGGTTAGGGTGAGTGTGAGGTTTAGGGTTAGAGTTAGAGTTAGGGGGAGGGTTAGTGTGAAGGTTAGGGTTAGGGTTAGTGTTATGGTTAGGGTTAGGTTGAGGGTGTGTGAGGGTCAGGGTTAGTCTTAGGCTGAGGCGGAGGCTTAGGCGGAGCATGAGGGTGAGGGTGAGTGTTAGTGTTAGGGTTTTAGATTTAGGGTGAGTGTTAGGATGATGTTTAGGGTTCGCATTAGGATTAGGGGGAGGGCTAGAGTTAGCGTGAGTGTTAGGGTTAGCGTTAGGGTGATGTTTAGAGTTAAGGTTAGGGTTATGGTGAGGGTGAGTGTTAGGGTTAGGGTGAGGGTTAGGGTTAAGATGAGGCTGAGGGTTAGGATTAGGATTAGGGTGAGTGTTTGTGTTAGGGTTAAAGTTACGATGAGGTTCAGGGTTTGGGTTAGGTTTAGGATTAGTGTTATAGTTAAGGTTAGGGTTAGAGTTACAGTAAGGGTGAGGGTGAGGGTGAGGGTTAGGATCAGGGTTAGGGTGAGGTTTAGTTTTAGGATTATGTTTATGGTGAAGGTGAGGTTTAGGGTTAGAGTTAGGTTTAGGGGGAGGGTTAGGTTGAGTGTTAGGGTTACTGTTAGGGTTAGGGTGAGGGTTAGGTTGAGTTTTAATGTTAGGGTTAGGGTTAGGGTTAGGATTAGGTTGACGGTAGGGTGAGTGTGAGGGTTAGGGTTAGGGTTTGGCTTAGGCTTACGGTTAGGCTGAGGGTTTGGGTATGGATGAGGATTAGGTTTAGAATGATTGTTAGGGTTATGGTAGGTTAAGGGTTAGGATGAGGTTTAGGGATAGGATTAGGTGAGGGTGAGGGTTAGGGTTAGGGTTAGGCTTAGGCTTAGGCTTAGGGTTAGGCTGAGGCTGAGGGTGAAGGTGAGGGTTAGGGTTAGGGTGACTGTAAGTGTAAAGGTGAGGGTTAGGCTGAGGGTGAGGGTTATGGTAAGGTGAGGGTTAGGGTTAGGGTGAGGTTGAGGGTTAGATTCAGGATTAGTGTTATGGTTAGTATGAGGTTAAGGGTGAGGATGAGGGTTATGGTTAGGTTGAGGGATAGGTTGAGGGTGAGAGTTAGGGTTAGGGTGAGGTTTAGGGATAGGGTGATGGTTAGGGTTAGTGTAATGGTTAGGGTTAGTGTTAGGGTGAGGATAAGTGTTAGAGTGAGGGTTAGGGTTAGGGTGAAGGCTATGGTTATGATGAGGGTTAGGGTTAGGTTTAGGGTTATTGTTAGGGTTAGGGTTAGGGTTATGTTGAGGGTGAGGGTGAACGTTAGGGTTAGGGTAGGTTTAGGTTTCAGATTAGGGTTAGAGTTAGGGTTAGGTTGAGGGTGAGGTTTAGGGTTAGAGTTAGGGTTAGTTTTAGTGTTAGGGTTAGGTTATGTTTAGAATTAGGGTTAGGGTTAGGATTAGGGTTAGGGTTAGGGTGAGGGTTACGGTGAGGGTTAGGGTTACGTTTAGGGTTAAGGTGAGGGGGAGGGTTAGGGTTAGGGTTAGGGTGAGGGTGAGGGTTAGATTGAGGGTTAGAGTTAGGGTTAGGGTTAGGATTAGGGTTAGGGTATGTGCTAGCATGAGGGTTAGGGTTAGGTTTAGGGTTAGGGTGACGTTTAGCGTTAGTTTTAGTGTCAGAGTTAGGATTAGGGTGAGGGTTTGGGTTATGGTTAGAGTTACGGTGAGGGTGAGGTTTAGGGTTAGGTTTATTCTTAGGGTTATACTTAGGGTTAGGGTTAGGGTTAAGGTTAAGGTAAGGGTGAGGTTGAGGGTGATGTTGAGTGTTAGGGTTAGGGTTAGGATGAGATTTTCAGTTAGGGTTAGGGTTAGGGTTAGGGTCAGGGTGAGGTTTAGGGTTAGAGTTAGGGTTAGGGTTAGGGTTAGTGTGAGTGTTAGGGTTAGGGTTAGTGTTACAGTTAGGGTTATGGTGAGGGCTAGTGTTTGGGTGAGGGTTAAGGTTAGCATTAGGCTTTGGCTTTGGGTTAAGATGAGGGTGAGGGTGAGGGTGAGGGATAGGGTAAGGGTGAGGGTGAGATTTAGGGTTAGAGTTAGTGTTAGGGTGATAGTTAGAATTAGGTTTAAGGTGAGGGTCATGGTTATGGTAAGGGTGAGGCTTAGGTTTAGGGTGAGGGTTAGGGTTAGGATGAAGGTTAGGATGAGGGTGAGGGTTAGGATTAGGGTTAGAGTTAGGATTATTGTAAGTGTTATTGTTCTGGCTACCTTTGCAGAGACGGTGAGACTGAGGGTGAGGGTTTGGTATAGGATTAGGGTTAGGGTTTGGTTTAGGGTTAGGATTAGCGTTATTGTGAGGTTTAAGGTTAGAGTTACGGTAAGGGTGAGGGTGAGGGTAAGGGTTAGGGTTAGGATTAGGGTTAGGGTGAGGTTTAGGGTCAGGGTTAGGATTTGGGTTAGGGTGAGTGTGAGGTTTAGGGTTAGAGTTAGGGTTAGGGGGAGGGTTCGCGTGAGGGTTAGGGTTAGGGTTAGTTTTAGGGTTAGGGTTAGGGTGAGGCTTAGGGTTAGGATTAGGGTTAGGGTGAGGGTGAATGTGAGGGTTAGGGTTAGGGTTTGGGTTAGGCTTAGTGTTAGGCTGAGGGTGAGATTGAGGTGAGGGTTATGGTTAGGGTGAGGGTCGGGGTTAGGGTTAGGGTGAGGGTGAGGTTTAGGTTGAGGATTAGTGTTTGGGTTAGTGTGAGGTTTAGGGTGAGGATGAGTGTTAGGGTTAGGTTGAGGGCTAGGGTGAAGGTGAGGGTTAGCTTTAGGGATAGGGTGAGGTTTAGGTTTAGGATGATTGTTAGCGTTAGTGTGAGGGTTAGTGTTAGGGTTAGTGTTAATGTTAGGGTGAGGGTAAGTGTTAGGGTAAGGTTTAGGTTTAGGGTGAGGGTTAGGATTAGGGTTAGGGTTAGGGTTAGGGTGAGTGTGAGGGTTAGGATAAGGGTTAGGGTTAGGGTTAGAGTTAGGGTGAGGTTGAGGGTGAGAGTTACGGTTAGGGTGAGTGTTGGGGTTAGGTTTAGAGTGAGGGTTAGTGTGATGGTTAGGCTTATGCTTAGGGTTTGTGTATGGGCTAGGGTGAGTGTGAGGGTTAGGGTTAGGTTTAGGGTGAGGTGTAGGGTGAGGATTAGGTTTAGTGTTAGGGTTAGAGTTGGGGTTAGGGTTAGGCTTAATGTAAGGCAGAGGGTGAGGGTCAGGGTGAGATTTAGAGTTAGGGTGAAGGTGAGGTTTAGGGTTATAGTTAGGGTGAGGGTTAGTGTGAGGGTTAGGGTTAGGGTTAGTGTTAGGGTTAGGGTTAGGGTGATGGTGAGTGTGAGGGTCAGGGTTTGTCTTAGCCTGAGGGAGAGGCTTAGGCAGAGCATGAGGGTGAGGGTGAGTGTTAGTATTAGTGTTTTAGGGTTAGGGTGAGTGTTAGGATGAGGTTTAGGGTTAGCATTAGGGTTAGGGGCAGGACTAGAGTTAGGGTGAGGGTTAGGTTTAGGTTTAGTGTGAGGTTTAGTGTTAAGTTTAAGGTGAGGCTTAGGGTTAGGATTAGGATTAGGGTGAGGGTTTATGTTAGGTTTAGAGTTAGGGTGAGGTTCAGGGTTTGGGTTAGGTTTAGGGTTAGTGTTATAGTTAAGGTTAGGGTTAGAGTTACAGTAAGAGTGAGGGTGAGGGTGAGGGTTAGGATCAGGGTTAGGGTGAGGTTTAAGGTTAGGATTATGGTTAGGGTGAGGGTGAGGTTTAGGGTTAAAGTTAAGGTGAGGGGGAGGGTTAGGTTGAGTGTTATTGTTAGGGTTAGTGATAGGGTTAAGGTGAGGGTTAGGATGAGGTTTAGGATTACGTTGAAGGTGAGGGTGAATGTGAGGGTTAGCGTTAGGGTTTGGCTTAGGCTTACGGTTAGGCTGAGGGTATGGGTGGGGATGAGGATTAGGTTTAGTATGATGGTTAGGGCTATGGTTAGTTTAAGGGTTAGGATGAGGGTTAGGTTTAGGGTCAGGGTGAGGTTTAGGGTTAGGTTTAGAGATAGGGTTAGGGTGAGGGTGAGGTTTAGGGTTAGAGTTAGGGTTAGTGATAGGGACAGGCTTAGGGTTAGGCTGAGGGTGAGGGTGGGGTTGAGGATTAGGTTTAGTGTTAGTGTTAGGGTTAGGGTTATAGTTAGGGTTACAGTTAGGTTTAGGGTTAGGATTAATATTAAGTTTAAGGTGAGGGTGAGTGTGAGGGTTAATGTTATTGTTAGGGTTAGGATTAGGGTTAGGGTGAGGGTGAGTTTTAGGGTTAGGGTTAGGTTTAGAGTGAGGTTTAGGGTGAGGGTTAGGGTTAGGGTTAGTTTTAGGGTTAGGTTTGGGGTTAGTGTTAGGTTTAAGGTTACTGTGACTGTGAGTGTGAGGCTTAGGGTTAGGGTTAGTGTTAGGCTGAGGCTGAGGGTGAAGTTGAGGGTTAGATTTAGGGTTACGGTATGGTTTATGTTTAGAGTGAGGGTTAGAGTGAGGGTTAGGGTTAAGATTAGGGTTAGGGTATGTGCTAGGGTTAGGTATAGGGTTAGGGTTTGGGTTAGGGTGACTTTTAGTGTTAGGTTTAGTGTCAGAGTTTGGGTTGGTGTGAGGGATTGGGTTAGGGATAGAGTTACCGTGAGGGTGAGGTTTAGGGGTAGGTTTAGGGTTAGGGTAATTCTTAGGGTTAGGGTTATATTTAAGGTTAAGGTAAGGGTAAGGGTGAGGGTGATGTTGAGGGTTAGGGTTAGGGTTAGGATGAGGTTTAGAGTTAGGGTTAGGGTTAGGGTCAGGGTGAGGTTTAGGTTTAGAGTTAGGGTTAGGGTTAGGGTTAGTGTGAGTGTTAGGGTTAGGGTTAGTGTTACAGTTAGGGTTATGGTGAGGGCTAGTGTGAGGGTGAGGGTTAGGGTTAGTGTTAGGCTTTGGCTTTGGGTTCAGCTGAGGGTGAGGGTGAGGGTTAGGGTGAGGGTTACTGTTAGTGTTAGTGTTAGGGTTAGGGTTAGTGTTAGTGTTAGGGTTAGGGTGAGGGTTAGGATGAGGGTAAGGGTTAGGGTTAGGGTTAGGATTAGGATTAGGGTTAGTGTTAGTGTGAGTGCTTGTGTTAGGCTTAGGGTTAGGGTTAGGCTTAGCATTAAGCTGAGGGTGAGGGTGAGGGGTTAGGGTAAGTGTTCCGCTTAGTGTTATGATTTGGGTGAGAATTATGGTTCGGGTTAATTTTAGGGTTAGGGTGAGGGTTAGGGTTAGGGTGAGAGTTAGGGTTCTGATAAGTTTAGGGTTAGGGTGAGGATTAGGGTTAGGATTAGGTTTAGGGTTGGGGCTAGGGTGATGGTGAGGGTGAGGGTTAGTTTTAGGGTAAGGTTTATGGTTAGGGTTAGGGTTTGGGTGAGGGTTAGGATGAGGGTTAGCATTAGGGTGAGGGTGAGGGTTAGGGGTAGGTTGAGGGTTAGATTTAGGATTAGGGTTAGGTTGAGGGTGAGTGTTAGGATTATTGTTAGGATTAGGATTTGGATTAGGGTTAGGGTGAGTGTGAGGTTTAGGGTTAGGGTTAGGCTTAGGTTTAGTCTGAGGGTGATGGTGAGGGTGAGGGTTATTGTTAGGGTGAGGGTTAGGGTTAGGGTTAGGGTGAGAGTTAGGGTTCGGGTTAAGTTTAGGGTTAGGGTGAGGTTTAGGGTATGGGTTACAGTGTGGGTGAGGGTTAATGTTAGTGTGAGGAGTAGGATGAGGGTTAGGGTTAGGATTAGTCTTAGAATGAAGGCTAGGGTGAGGTTGAGGTTTAAGGTTAGAGATAGGGTTAGGGTGAGGCTGAGGGTGAAAGTTAGGGTTAGTGTTAGTGTTAGATTTAGGGTTTTGGTGAGGGTTAGGGTGAGGGTGAGTGTTAGCCTTGGTGTTAGGAATAGGATTAGGGTAAGGGTTAGGGTGATTGTAAGGGTTAGTGTCACGGTGAGCGTGAGTGTTAGGGTTAGGTTGAGGGTTAGGTTTAGGCATACGATTAGGGTGAGGTTGAGAGTGAGGATTAAGGTTAGGGTAAGGGTTTGGGGTAGGGTTAGAGTGAGAGTTAGGGTTCGAGTTTAGGGTTAGGGTGTGATTTAGGGTTAGGATTACGTTGGGTTTGAAGGTTAGGCTTAGTTTGAGGGTTAGGGTTAGGCTTAGGATTAGGGTGAGGGTTAGGGTTAAGGTTAGGCTGAGGTTTAGGGTGAGGTTTTGGATTACGGTTAGGGTTAGTGTTAGGGTGAGGGTGAGGTTTTGGGTTAGAGTTAGGTTTAGGGGCAGGCTTAGGGAGAGTTTTTGGGTTAGAGTTAGTGTTATGGTTAGGGTGAGGGTTAGGGTTTGGGTTAGGGTTATTGTTAGTGTTATGGTTAGGGTTAAGTTTGTGGTGAGGGCGAGGCTGAGGGTGGGAGTTATGTTTAGTGTTAGGTTTAGGGTGAGGTTTAGTGTTTGGGTTAGGGTAAGGTTTAGGGTGAGTGTGAGGTTTAGGTTTAGATTTAGGGTTAGGGTTAGGATTAGGGTTAGGGTGAGGGTTAGGGTGAAGGCTAGGGTGTCGTTGAGGGTTATGGTAAGTGTTAGGGTTAAGTTTAGGGTGAGGGTTAGCTTGAGGTTTAGGGTTAGGGTTAGGATTAGGGTTAGGGTGAGGATTAGGGTGAGTGTGAGGTTTAGGTTTAGGGTTAAGCTTAGGTGTAGGCTGAGGGTTAGGTTGAGCGTGAGGTTAGGGTTAGGGGTTAGGGTTAGGGTGAGGGTTAGGGGTAGTGTTTGGGTGAAAGATAGGGTTCAAGTTAAGTTTTGGGTTAGCGTTAGGTTTACGGTGATGGTTAGGATGAGGATTAGGGTTAGGATTAGGTTTAGGGTGAGGGCTAGGGTGAACGTGAGGGTTAGGATTAGTGTTTTGGTGAGGTTTAGGGTTAGGGTTAGTGTTAGGATGAGGGTTAGGGTTACGGTGAGGGTGAGGGTTAGGGTTAGGGTAAGGGTTAGGGTAAGCATTTGGGTTAGTATTAGGGTGAGTTTTAGGGTTACATTTAGGGTTAAGTCGAGGGGTAGGGTTAAGTTTAGTGTTAGGGTTAAGGTTAGGGTGAGTGTTAGCTTGAGGTTTAGGGTTATTTTTAGGGTTAGGGTTAGGATTAAAGTTAGGGTGAGGGTGAGTGTGAGGGTTAAGTTTAGGGTGAGTGTTAGCTTGAGGTTTTGGGTTAGGCTGAGGGTGAGGGTGGCGTGAAGATTAGGGGTAGGGTGAGGGTGAGTGTGAGGGTTAGGGTTAGGGTAAGTCTTAGGCTTAGGGTTCGGCTGAGGGTGAGGGTGGGGGTGAGGATTAGGGTTAGGGTGATGGTTATGGTTAGGGTTAGGGTGAGGGCTGGGATAAGGATTAGGTTTAGGATTAGGGTTAGGGAGAGGACTAGGGTGAGGGTTAGGGTAAGGGTTAGGCTTAGGCTTACGGTTAAGCTGAGCGTGAGGTTGAGGGTAAGTTTTAGGTTTAGGGTGATGGTTAGGTTTACGGTTAGGGTGAGGGTTAGGATGAGGTTTAGGGTTAGGGTGAGGATGATGGTAAGTGTAAAGGTGAGGATTAGGCTGAGGGTGAGGGTTAAGATAAAGGTGAGTGTTAGGGTTAGGGTTAGGGTTAGGGTGAGTGTTAGATTGAGGTTTAGGTTTAGGGTTAGGGTTAGTGTGAGGTTTAGGGTGAGGATGAGGGTTAGGGTTAGGGTGAGGGTGAGGATTAGACATCGGTTTAGGGTGAGGGCTTGGATGAGGGTTAGGGTTAGAGTTAGGGTTAGCGTTAGGGTGAGGTTTAGGATTAGGGTGAGGATTAGGGTTAGTGTGAAGGTTAGTGTTAGGGTTAGGGTTAGTGTTACAGTGAGGGTAACTGTTAGGGTGAGGGTTAGGGTTAGGGTGAGGCTTATGGTTATGGTGAGTGTTAGGGTTAGGGTTAGAGTAATTTTTAGGCTTAGGATTACTGTTACAGTGAGCTTGAGAGTTAGGGTTAGTGTTAGGGTGAAGTTTAGTGTTAGGGTTAGTGTTAGAGTTAGGGTTAGGGTGAAGTTGCGGTTTAGTGGTAGGATTAGGGTTAAGGTGAGGGTTAGGGTGAGGGTTAGGGTTAGGGTGAGGGTTAGGGTGGGGGTGACGGTAGGGGTAAAGATGAGGGTTAGGCTGAGGGTGAGCGTTACGGTAAAGGTGAGGGTTAGGTTTAGGGTGAGGGTTAGGTTTAGAGTTAGGGTGAGGCTGAGGGTTAGATTGAGATTTAGTGTTAGGGTTAGTGTGAGGTTTATGGTGAGGATGGGTGTTAGGGTTAGGGTGAGTGCTAGGGTGAGGTTCAGGGTTAAGTTTAGTGTTAGGATGGGGTTTAGGGTTACGGTGATTGTTAGGGTTAGTGTGAGCATTAGTGTTAGCATTAGGTTTAGTGTTAGTGTGAGTGTAAGTATTAGGATGAGGGTTAGGGTTAGGGTGAGGGTTATGATTAGGGTGAGGGTTAGGGTAAGGGTTAGGGTTATTGTTAGGGTTAGGGTTAGGTTTAGGGTTATATGGTTACGGTGAGGGTGATCGTGTGGGTTATTTTTATGGTTAGGATGAGGTTTAGGTTTCAGGTAAGGGTTAGATTTAGGGTTAGGGTGAGGGTGAGGTTTAGGGTTAGAGTTAGCATTAGTGTTAGGGTTAGGGATAGGGTGAGGGTTAGGGTTAGGCTTAGGCTTAGGCTTGGGCCGAGCATGAGGAGGAGGGTTAGGGTTCGGGTTAGGGTGAGGTTTAGGGTTAGGGTTAGGCTGAGGGTTAGGTTTAGGTTTAGGGTTAGGATTAGGTTTGGGGTGAGGGCTAGTGTGAGGGTTAGGGTGAGGGTTAGGTTTAGGATAGGGTTAGGTTTAGGATTTGGGTTAGGGTGAGTGTGAGTGTGAAGGTTAGGTTTGGGTTAGGCTTAGGGTTAGTGTGAAGGTTAGGGTTAGGGTTTGGCTTAGGGTGAGGGTGAGGCTGAGGATTAGTGTTAGGTTTAAGGTTTGGTTTAGGGTTAGGGTTTCTGTTAGGTTTAGGGTTAGGGTTAGGGTTACAGTGAGGGTTAGGTTTAGGGTTAGGGTTAAGTTAGGGTTAGGCTGAGGGTGAGGGTGGGGGTGAGGAATAGGGTTATGGTTAAGGTTAAGGTTATTGTTAGTGTTGTGGTTAGGGTTAAGTTTGCAGTGAGGGTGAGGCTGAGGGTGAGGTTTATGGTTAGGGTTACGTTTAGGGTTAGGGTTACTGTTATTGTTAGTGTTGGGGTAAGAATGACTGTGAGGTTGAGAGTGAGGGTGAGGGTTAGGGTTAGGGTGAGGTGTAGGATTAGGGTTAGGTTTAGGGTTAGGGTGAGGGTGAGGTTTCGGGTTAGAGTTAGTGTTTGGGGGAGGGTTAGGGTGAGGTTTAGGGACAGGGTTAGTGTTAGGGTTAGGCTGAGGTTGAGGTTTAGGTTGGGGATTAGGGATAGGGTTAAGTTTAGTTTTAGCATTAGGTTGAGCGTGAATGTGAGGGTTAGGTTGAGGGTTAGGCTTAAGCTTAGGGTTAGGCTGAGGGCGAGGGTGGGTGTGAGGATTAGGGTTAGGGTGATTGTTAGGTTTATGTTTAGTGTTATTGTTAGGGTAACGGTTAGAGTTAAGGTGAGGGTGAGGGTGTGGGTGAGACTTAGATTCAGGGTTAGGGTGTGTTTTAGGGTTAGGATTAGGGTTAGGGTGATGGTGAGGGTTAGGGTTAGTGTGAGGGTTAGGGTTAGGTTTTTCGTTAGGGTTAGAGTTACTGTGAGGGTTAGGGTACGTGTGAATGTGAGGGTTAGGGTTAGGTTTAGGGTTAGGGTTAGGGTTAGGGTGAGGGCTGGGGTGAGGGTGAGTTTTAGGGTTAGGGTTAGGGTTTGGTTTAGGGTTAGGTTTAGGGTTAGGTTTAGGGTGAGTGTGAGGTTTAGTGTTAAAGTTAGGGTTAGGGTGAGGCTGAGGGTCAGGGTTAGGGTGAGGGTTAGCATTAGGGTTAGGGTGAGAGTTAGGTTTCAGTTTAGTTTAGGGTTAGGGTGAGGATTAGGGTTAGGATTAGGGTTAGGCTGAGGGCTAGGGTGAGGATGAGGATTAGGGTTAGTGTTAGGGTAAGGTTTAGGGTTAGGGTTCGGGTTCGGGATAGGATGAGGGTTAGGGTTTCGGTCAGCGTGAGCGTTAGGATTAGGTTGAGGGTTAGGGTTAGGATTAGTTTTAGGGTGAGGGTGACTGTTACGATTAGGGTTAGGATTAGGAGTAGGGTTAGGTTTATGGTTAGGATTAGTGTTATTTTTAGGGTTTGGGTTATAGTTATGGTGAGGGTGAGGGGAGGGTTAGGATTAGGGTTAGGGTTATTGTCCGGTTCAGGATTAGGCTTAGGATTAGTGTTAGGGTGAGGGTGAGGTTTAGTTTTAGATTTAGGGTTAGTTGGAGGTTTAGATGGGGGTTAATGTTAGGGTTAGTTTTATGGTTAAGGTTAGGGTGAGGGTTAGGTTGAGGTTAAGGGTTAGGGTGAGGGTTAGTGTTAGGATTAGGGTTAGGGTGAGGGTTAGTGTGAGGGTTAGGCTTAGGATTAGGCTTAGGCTTAGGGTAAGGCTAAGAGTGAGTGTGGGGGTGTGGATTAGGTTTCGGGTGATTGTTAGGTTTAGGCTTAGCGTGAGGGTTAGGATGAGAGTTAGGGTTAGGATTAGGGTTAAGGTGAGGGCTTGGGTGAGGGTGAGGGTTAGGGTAAGTGTTAGGCTTAGGCTTAGGGTTAGGCTGAGAATGAGGTTGAGGGTGAGGATTAGGGTTAAGGTGAGATTTAGTGTTAGGGTTACGGTTAGAGTTAGGATTCGGGTGAGGGTGAGGTTTAGGGGTAGAGTTAGGGTTAGGGTGAGTGTTAGGTTTAGGGTGACGGTTAAGGTGGGAGTGATGGTAAGGTAAAGGTGAGGGTTAGGCTGAGTGTGAGGGTTATTGAATGGGTTAGCGTTAGTGTTAGGGGGAGGGATAGGATTAGGCTGAGTGTGAGGGTGAGGGTTAGATTGAGGATTAGTGTTAGGGTTCGTGTGAGGTTTAGGGTGAGGATGAGGGTTAGGGTTAGGGTACGGACTAAGGTGAGGATGAGGGTTAGGGTTAGTGTTAAGGTGAAGTTTATGGTTAGGGTTAGGGTTACGATTAATGTTAGAGTTAGCCTTAAGTTGAGGGTTAGGGTGAGGGTGAGGTTTAGGGTTAGGGTTAGGATTAGGATGAGGTTTAGGGTTAGGGTAAGTGTGACTTTTAGGGTTAGGGTTAGGGTTACGCTTAGGTTTAGTCTGAGGGTGATGGTGAGGGTGAGGGTTATTGTTAGGGTGAGGGTTAGGCTTAGTCTTAGGTTGAGAGATAGAGTTCCGGTTATGTTTAGGTTTAGAATGAGTATTGGGTAAGGGTCACAGTGAGGGTGAGGGTTAGGGTTAGGTTGAGGTTTCGGGTTAGGGTTTGGTTTAGGGTGAGGGTGAGGGTGAGGGTAAGGGTTAGGGTTAGTGTTACGGTAAGGGTTAGGATGAGGGTTAGGGTTAGGGTTAGGGTTAGGGTTAGAGTTAAGGTTAAGTTGAGGGTGAGGGTGAGGGTTAGGGTTAGGGTGGGGGTTAGGGTTAAAGTTATTGTTAGGGTTAGGGTTAGAGTTAAGGTTAGGTTGAGGGTGAGGGTGAGGGTTAGGTTTAGGGTGAGGTGTAGGGTGAGGTTTAGGGTTAGGGTTAGGGTTAGAGTTAGCGTGAGGGTGAGGTTTAGGGGTAGAGTTAGGGTTAGGGGGAGGGTTAGAGTCAGGTTTAGGTTTAGGGTTTGGGTGAGGATGAAGGTTAGGTTGAGTTTTAGGGATATGTTTAGGTTTAGGATTAGGTATCGTGTGAGGGTGAGTGTGAGGGTTAGGGTGATCGTTAGGCTTAGGGTGAGGGTTAGGCTGAAGGTGAGTGTGGGGGTGACGATTAGGGTTAGGGGGATAGTAAGGGTTAGGGTTAGTGTTATTGTTAGGGTTAGAATTCGAGTTACTGTGAGGGTGAGGTTGGCGGTGAGGGTTAGGGTTAGGGTTAGGGTGGGGTTTAGGTTTAGGGTTAGTGTTAGGGTTAGTGTGATGTTGAGGGTTAGGTTGAGGTTTAGGGTTAGGGTTAGGGTTATTGTGAGGGTTAGGGTTAGGGTTAGAGTTAGGTTTAGGGTTACGGTAAGTGTTAGGGTGAGGGTTTGGGTTAGGGTGAGTGTTCTGTTTAGGGTGAGGGTTAGAGTTAGGTTTATTTTTAGGGTTAGGGTTAGGGTTAGACTTAGGTTTAGGCTGAGGGTGAGGGTGAGGGTGATGGTTAGGGTTAGAGTGAAGGTTAGGGTTAGGTTTAGGGAGAAAGATAGGGTTTGGGTTAAGTTTAGGGTTAGGGTTAGTTTGAGATTTAGAGTTAGGGTTAGGGTGAGGGTGAGGGTTAGGATTAGGATGAGGGTTAGGATGAGGATTAGGGTTATGATTAGTGTTAGGGTGTGGGCTAGGGTGATGGTGATTTTTAGGGTTAGGGTTTGGGTCAGGTTTAGTGTTAGGGTTAGGGTTAGAGTGAGTGTTAGGATGAGAGTTAGTGTTACCATGAAGTTAGGGTTAGGGTTATGGTGAGGTTGAGGGTTAGAATTAGACGTAGGGTGAGGGTGAGTGTTAGGATTAGGGTTAGTGTTAATTTAGGTTTAGGATTAGTGTTATTGTTAGGGGTAGGGTTAGACTTATAGTGAGGGTGAGGGTGAGGGTGAGGGTTAGGGTTAGGGTGAGTGTTAGGATTGGGGTTATGGGGAGGGTTATGATGAGGGTTAGGTTTAGGATTAGGTTTAGGGTGAGGGTTACGCTTACGGAAGGGTGAGGCTTAGGGTTAGGGTTAGGATTAGGGTTAGGGTTAGGGTTATTGTTAGGGTTAGGGTTAGGGTTATGGTTACGCTGAGGGTGAGGGTTAGGGTTAAGTTTAGGGTGAGGTTTTTAGTGTTAGGGTTAGGGTTAGAGTTAGGGTTAGTGTGAGGGTGATGTTTAGGGGTAGAGTTAGGGTTACGGTGAGGGTCAACATGAGGGTTAGGGTTACGGTGAGGGTTAAGATGGGGGTGATGGTAAGGGTAAAGATGAGGATTAGGCCTAGGGTGAGGGTTATGGTAAGGGTGAGGGTTACGGTTAGGGTGAGGATGAGAGTTAGGTTTAGGGTGAGTGCTAGGGTGAGGGTGAGGACTAGGTTTAGTGTTAGGGTGAGGTTAGGGTTAGTGAGGGGTATGGTTAGGGTTAAGGATAGGGTTAGGTTTAGGTTTATTGTTAGGGTTAGGTTTAGGGTTAGGGTAGTGTTAAGGTTAGGGTTAGGGTTATTGTTAGGGTTAGGCTTAGGATGAGGTTTAGGTTTAGGGTTCGGGTTAGAGTTAGGCTTAGTGTAAGGGTGAGGTTTAGGGTTAGAGTTAGGGTTAGTGTTAGGGTTAGGGTTAGCATGAGGGTTCGGTTTAGGGTTAGGCTTAGGCTTTGGTTTAGGCTTAGGCCCCGCATGTGGGTGAGGGTTAGGGTTAGGGTTAGGGTGAGGGTAATTGATACGGAAGGGTGAGGGTTTGGGTTTGGGTGAGGGTTAGGGTTAGAATTAGGGTTAGGGTGAGGGTGAGGGTTAGGATTAAGGTTAGGGTTAAGGTTATTGTTAGGGTTAGGGTTAGGGTTACGGTGAGGGTGACGGTTAGGGTTAAGTTTATGGTGAGGTTTTTAGTGTTAGTGTTAGGGTTAGGGTCAGGGTTAGGGTGAGGTTTAGGGGTAGAGTTAGGGTTAGGGTTATGGTTAGGGTGAGGGTTAGGGTTAGGGTGAGGGTTAAGGTGGGGTGACGGTAAGGGTAAAGATGAGGGTTAGGCCTAGGGTGAGGGTTATGGTAAGGGTGAGGGTTAGGGTTAGGGTTAGGATTAGGGTGAGAGTCCGTGTTCAGGTTAAGTTTAGTGTTAGGATGAGGTTTAGGGTGAGGATGAGGGTTAGGGTTAGGGTGAGGACTAGGGTGAGAGGGAGGATTAGGATTAGTGTTAGGGTGAGGTTAGGGTTAGGGTGAGGGTTATGGTTATGGTTAGGGTTAGGGTTAGGGTTAGGTTTAGTGTTAGGGTTAGGGGTAGGATTAGGGTAGGGTTAAGGTTAGGGTTAGGGTTATTGTTAGGGTTAGGGTTAGGATGAGGTTTAGGTTTAGTGTTAGGGTTAGTGTTAGGGTTAGGGTAAGGGTGAGGTTTAGGGTTAGAGTTAGGTTTAGTGTTAGGGTGAAGTTTAGGGTCAGGGTTAGCCTTCAGCTTTGGTTTAGGCTTAGGCCCAGCATGTGTGTGAGGGTTAGGGTGAGGTTTAGCGTGAGGGTTAAGGTTAGGGTTCAGGTGAGGTTTAGGATGATTTTTAGGGGTAGGATTAGAGTTAGGGTGAGGGCAAGTTTTAGGGTTAGGATGATTATTCGGGTTAGGGATAGGGTTAGATTTAGGATTAGGGTTAGGGTGAGGGTTAGTGTGATGGTTAGGGTTAGCATTAGGGTTAGGCTTAGGGTTAAGGTGAGGGTTAGGGTTAGGGTTTGGTTAGGGTGAGGGTGAGGCTGAGGAGTAGGGTTAGGTTGAGGTTTAGGTTTAGGGTTAGGTTTAGGGTTAGTTTTAGTGTTATATTTAGTGTTAAGGTTAAGTTTATGGTTAGGATTAGTGTTATTGTTAGGGTTAGGGTTACAGTTAAGGTGAGGTTGAGGGTGAGGGTGAGGTTTAGGTTTAGGGTGAAGTTTAGGGTTAGGGTTATGGTTAGGGTTAGGGTGAGGTTTAGGGTTAGAGTTAGATTGAGGGGGGAGGGTTAGGGTGAAATTGAGTGCTAGGTTTAGTGTTAGGGTTAGGTTGAGGGTGAGGTATAGGTTGAGGTTTAAGGATAGGGGTAGGTTTAGGATTAGTGTTAGGGGGATGGTGAGTTTGAGGGTTAGGGTGAGGGTTAGGCTTAGGCTTAGGTTTAGGCTGAGGGTGAGGGTGGGGGTAAGGATTAAAGTTAGGGTGATGATTAGGGTTAGGGTTAGTGCTGTTGTTAGGTTTAGGGTTAGAGTTACAGTGAGGTTGAGGGTGCGGGTGAGGGTTAGCGTTAGGGTTAGGGTGGGGTTTAGGGTTAGGCTTAGTGTTAGGGTTAGGTTGAGGTTTAGGGTTAGATATAGGGTTAGGGGGAGGGTTACGGTGATGGCTAGGGTTAGGGTTAGTGTTAGGGTTAGGGTGAGGGAGAGGGTTAGGTTTAGGTTTAGGGTTAGGCTTAGGGTTAGGCTGAGGGTGATGGTGAGGGTGATGGTTAGGGTTAGGGTGAGGGTTAGGGTAAGGGTTATGGGGAGGGTTATGATGAGGGTTAGGGTTAGGATTAGGGTTAGGGTGAGGGTTAGGATTACGGAAGGGGGAGGGTTAGGGTTAGGGTGAGGGTTAAGTTTAGGATTAGGGTTAGGGTGAGGGTTAGGTTTAGGAATAGGTTTAGGGTTAGGGTTATTTTTAGGGTTAGTGTTAGGGTTATGGTTACTGTGAGGGTGAGGGTTAGGGTTAAACTTAAGGTGAGGTTTATAGTGTTAGGCTTAGGGTTAGAGTTAGGGTTAGGGCGAGGGTGAGATTTAGGGTTAGAGTTAGGGTTAGTGTTAGGGTTAGGGTTAGGGTGAGGGTTAGTGTTAGGTTTAGGCTTAGGCTTTGGTTTAGGGTTAGGCCCAGTATGTGGGTGACGTTAAGGGTTAGGGTTAGGTCGAGGGTTAGTGTTATTGGTAGGTTTAGTTTTAGATTTGCGGTGAGGTTGAGGCTGAGGTTTAGGGTTAAGTTTAGGGTGAGGTTTTTAGTGTTAGTTTTAGTGTTAGAGGTAAGGTTAGGGTGAGGGTGAGGTTTAGGGGTAGATTTAGGGTTAGGGTGAGGTTTAGGTTGAGGGTTAGGGTTAGGGTGAGTGTTAGGGTTAGGGGTAGGGTGAGAGTGAAGGGTAGATTGAGGATTAGTGTTCGGTTAGTGTGAGGTTTAGGGTGAGGGTTAGGTTTAGGATTAGGGTGAGGTTTAGGGTTAGGGTGATGGTTAGTGTTAGAGTGATTGTTAGTGTTAGGATTAGGGTTAGTGTTAGGGTGAGTGTAAGTGTTAGGGTGAGGGTTAGTGTGAGGATGAGGGTTATGGTAAGGGTGAGGTTTAGGATTAGTGTTAGGGTTACTGTTAGGGTTAGGGTTAGGATTTGGGTTGCATTGAGGTTGAGTGTGAGGGTTAGTGTTAGTGTTACTGTGAGGTTTAGGGCTTGGGTTAGGGTAGAGTTAGGTTTAGGGTGAGGGTGAAGTTTAGGGTTAGACTTAGGGTTACGGTGAGGGTTAGGATGAGGGTTAGGTTTACGGTTAGTTTTATGGTTTGGTTAGTGTTAGGCTTAGGCTTAGGACGAGCATGTGTGTGAGGGTTAGGGTTAGGGTTAGGGTGAAGGTTAGGTTTAGGGTTAGGGTGAGTGTTAGGGTGATGTTTATCGTTAGGATTAGGTTTAGGGTGAAGGTTAGGGTGAGGCTTTGGTTGAGGGTTAGGGTTAGGTATAGTGTTAGGTTTAGGATTAGGGTTAGGGTGAGTGTGAGTGTGAGGATTAGGGTTAGGGTTTGGCTTAGGTTTAGGGTGACCATTATGGTTATGGTTAGGGTTAGGGTGAGGTTAAGTCTGAGGATTAGGGTTAGGTTTAGGGTTACGGTTAGGGTTAGTGTTATTTTTAGGGTTAGGGTTAGAGTTACGGTGAGGGTGAGGGTGAGCGTTAGGGTTAGTATTAGATTGGGGTTTAGGGTTAGGGTTAGGGTTAGTGTTAGTGTGAGGGTGAGGTTTAGGGTTAGATATAGGGTTAGGAGGAGGGTTAGCGTGAGGGTTATGGTGAGGGTCAGTGTTAGGGTTTGGGTTAGGGGGAGGGGGAGGCTGAGGATTAGTGTTAGTTTTAGGGTTTGGTTTAGGGTTACAGTTTGTGTTAGGTTTAGGGTTAGGGTTAGGGTTACGGTGAGGGTTAGGGTTTGGGTTAGGGTTAAGTTAGGGTCAGGCTGAGGGTGAAGGTGGGGGTGAGGATTAGGTTTATGGTTATGGTTAGGGTTAGGGTTATTGTTAGTGTTATGTTTAGGGTTAAGTTTGCAGTGATGGTGAGGCTGAGGGTGAGGGTTTGTTTAGGGTTAGGGTGAGGGTTAGGGTTACTGTTATTTTTAGGGTTACAGTTAGAATTACAGTGTGGTTAAGTTTGAGGGTGAGGGTTAGGGTTAGGGTTAGAATGAGGTTTAGGATTAGGGTTAGGGTTAGGGTGAGGGTGAGGGTGAGGTTTAGTGTTAGATTTAGGGTTTGGGGTAGGGTTAGGGTGAGGTTTAGCGTTAGGGTTAGAGTTAGGGTGATGGTGAGGTTTAGGTTGAGGTTTAGGGATAGGGCCACATTTAGGTTTAGGCTTTGGGTGAGCGTGAGTGTGTGGGTTAGGTGGAGAGTTAGGCTTAGTCTTAGGGTTAGGCTGAGGGTCAGGGTGGGGTTGAGGATTAGGGTTAGGGTGATGTTTAGGGTTAGGGTTAGTGTTATTGTTAGGGTAAGGGTTAGAGTTACAGTGAGGGTGAGGGTGCTGGTGAGAGTTAGGTTTAGGGTGGGGTTTAGGTTTTGGGTTAGAGTTAAGGTGAGGGTGAGGGTTAGGGTTAGTACTAGCGTTAGGGTTAGAGTGAGTTGTAGGCTTAGGTTTTGGGTTAGGGTTAGAGTTACTGTGAGGGTGAGGGTGCGGTTGAGTGTGAGGGTTAGGGTTAGGTTTAGATTTATGGTTAGAGTTAGGGTGAGGGCTATTGAGAGGTTTAGGGTTAGAGTTAGGGTGAGGTTTCGAGGTAGGGTTAGATTTAGGGTTAGGGTGAGTGTGAGGTTTAGGGTTAGATTTAGTGTTAGGGTGAGGATGAGGGTGAGGTTTAGGGTTAGGGTTAGTGTGAGGCTGAGGTTTAGGATTAGTATTAGGGTGAGGTTTAGGGTGAGGGTGAGGTTTAGGGTTAGGTTTAGTCTTAGGGTTAGGTTTAAGGTGAGTGGAGGGTTAGGTTTAGGGTTAGGGTTAGGGTTAGTGTTAGGGTTAGGGTTAGGATTAGGGTTAGGGTTAGGGTGAGTGTGAGGGTTAGGGATAGGGTTAGGGTGAGGGTTAGGGTTAGGGTTAGGGTGAGAGTTATGTTTCAGTTAAGTTTAGGTTTAGGGTGAGGATTAGGGTTAGGATTAGGTTTAGGGTGGGGGCAAGGGGGATGGTGAGGGTTAGGGTTAGTTTTAGGGTAAGGTTTACGGTTAGGATTAGGGTTCGTGTGAGGGTTAGGACGAGGGTTAGGGTTACGGTGAGGGTGAGGGTTAGACTTAGGTTGAGGTTTAGGGTAAGGCTTAGGCTTAGGGTTAGGCTGAGCATGAGGTTGAGAGTGAGGGTTAGTGTTAGGGTGTTGTGTAGGTGTTAGGGTGATTGTAAGGATGAGATTTAGGGTTAGGGTGAGGTTTAGGGTAATTATGATGGTAAGAGTAATGGTGAGGTTTAGGCTGAATTTGAGGTTTAAGAGAAGGGTGAGGGTTAGGGTAAAGTTTAGGGTTAGGTTAAGGTTTAGGGTTAGGCTTAGGGTGAGGTTTAGATTGAGGATTCGGTTTAGGGTTAGTTTGAGGTTTAGGGTGAGGATGAGGGTTAGGATTAGGGTGAGGGTGAGCATTAGAATTAAGTTTAGGGTGAGGGCTAGGGTGAGGGTGAGGGTTAGGGTTAGGGTTAGGCTGAGGGCTAGGGTGATTTTTAGGGTGAGTTTTAGGGTTAGTGGTAGGGTTAGGTTTAGGGTTAGAGTTAGGGATAGGGTCAGGTTTACGGTGAGGCTTAGTGTTAGGGATAGGGTTAGGCTTAGGGTTAGGCTGAAGGTGAGGGTGGGGGTGAGGATTAGGGTTAGGGTTAGTTTTAGGGTTATCGTTAGTGCTATGGTTAGGGTTAAGTTTGCCGTGAGGTTGAGGCTGAGGGTGAGAGTTATGGTTAGGGTTAGGGTTAGGTTTTAATGTTATTGTTAGGGTTAGCGTTAGAGTTATGTTTAGGTTGAGGGTGAGGGTGAGGGTTAGGGTTAAGGTGAGGTTTAGGGTTAGGGTTAGGTTTAGGGTGAGGGTAAGGGTAAGGGTTAGGGTATGGATGGGTTTAGGTTTGAGTTAGTGTTAGGGGGAGTGTTAGGGTGAGGTTTAAGTTTTGGGGTAGTGTTAAGGTTAGGGTGAGGGTGAGGGTGAGGGTTAGGTTGAGGTTTAGGTTTAGGGTTGGGTTTAGTGTTAGGGTTAGTGCGAGGGTTAGGGTGAGGGTTAGGTTTAGACTTAGGGTTAGGCTGAGGGTGAGGGTTGGGGTGAGGATAGGGGTTAGGTTGATGGTTAGGGTTAGTGTTAGTGTTATTTTTAGGGTTAGGGTTAGGGTTATGATGAAGGTGAGGGTGCAGGTGAGGTTTCGGGTTAGGGTTAATGTGGGCTTTAATGTTAGTGTTAGGGTGAGGGTGAGGGTTAGATTGAGGATTAGTGTTACGGTTAGTTTGAGTTTTACTGTGAGGATTAGTGTTGGGGTTAGGGTTAGTTCTAGGGTTAGGTTGAGGTTTAGGGTTAGTGTTAGGGTGAGGTTTAGGGTTAGGGTGATGGTTAGTGTAAGTGTGAGGCTTAGTGTTCAGGTTATGGTTAGTGTTAAGGTGAGGGTAAGTGTTAGGGTGAGGGTTAGGTTTAGGGTGAGGGTAATGGTTAGGGTGAGGGTTAGGATTAGGGTTTTTGTTAGGATTATGGTTAGGGTTACGGTTACTGTGAGGGTGAGTGTTAGGGATAGCGTTAGGATTAGTATTAGGGTTAGTGTTAGGGTAAGGGTAAGTGTTAGGGTGAGGGTTAGGTTTAGGGTGAGGTTTATGATTAGGGTGAGGGTCAGGGTTAGGGTTAGGGTTACATTGAGTGTTAGGATTATGGTTAAGTTGAGGGTTAGTGTTAGGGTTAAGGTTAGGGTGAGTTTAGGGTTAGGGTTAGTGTGAGGGTTATTGTTAGGGTCAGGGTTACTGGTAGGGTGAGGGTAAGTGTTAGTGTGAGGTTTAGGTTTAGGCTGAGGTTTATGGTTAGGGTGAGAGTTAGGGTTATTGTTAGGGGTAGGTTTAGGGTTAGAGTTAGGGTTAGGGTGAGGGTGATATTGAGTGTTAGAGTTAGGGTGAATGTTAGGGTTAGGGTGAGGTTTAGGGTTAGGGTTAGGCTTAGGCTTAGGCTTAGGCCGAGCATGAGGGTGAGGGTTAGGGTGCGGGTTAGGGTTAGGGTTAGGCTTATGGTTTGTGTCAGGTTTAGGATGAGGTTTAGGGTTAGGGTTAGGGTTAGGGTGAGGGCTAGGGTGTGGGTTAGGGTGAGGGTTAAGGTTAGGGATAGGGTTAGGTTTAGGATTAGGGTTAGGGTGAGGGTGATTGTGAGGCATAGGGTTAGGGTTATGATTAGGCTTAGAGTTAGGGTGAGGGTTAAGGTTAGATTTTGGGTTAGGGTGCAGGTGAGGCTGAGGATTAGGTTTAGCTTTATGGTTAGATTTAGGTTTAGGTTTAGTGTTAGGTTTAGGGTTACGGTGAGGGTTAGGGTAACGGTTAAGGTTAGGCTTAGGGTTAGGCTGAGGGTGTCTGTGGGGGAGAGAATTAGAGCTAGGGTTAGGGTTAGGCTTAGGGTTAGGTTTATTGTTAGTGCTATGGTTAGGGTTAAGTTTGCAGTAAAGGTGAGGCTGAGGGAAACGGTGAGGGTTAGGGTTAGGGTTAGGGTTAGTGTTATTGTTAGTGTTAGGGCTAGAGTTACGTTGAGGTTGAGGGTGAGGGTGAATGTTAGGGTTAGGGTGAGTTTTAGGGTTACGGTTAGGGTTAGGGCAAGGGTGAGTTTTAGGGTGAAGGGGAGGTTTAATGTTAGGGTTAGGGTGAGAGTTAGGGTAGGGTTAGGGTGAGAGAAGGATTCAAGTTAAGTTTAGGGTTAGAGTGTGGGTTAAGGTAAGAGTTACGGTGAGGTTGAGGGTTAGGGTTAGGTTGAGATTTAGGGTTAAGATTAGATTTAGTGTTAGGGTGAGGGTTAGGGTAAGGTTTACGGTGAGGGTGAGGGTTAGGGTTAGGGTTAGAGTTAGGATTTGTGTTAGGGTGAGGGCTAGGGTGAGGCTGAGGGTTAGGGTAAAGGTTTGGCTTAGGCTTAGGTTTAAGCTGAGCGTGAGGTTGAGGGTGAGGGTTATGGTTAGGGTTAGTGTGAGGTTTAGTGTTAGGGTTAGGGTTAGAGTTAGCATTAGGGTGAGGTTTAGGGGTAGAGTTAGTGTTAGGGTGAGGTTAGGGTTAGGGTGAGGGTTGGGTTGTGGGTGACTGTAAGGGTAAGGTGAGGGTTAGGCTGAGGGTGAGGGTCATGGTAAGGGTGAGAGTTAGGGTTAGGGTGAGGGTTAGGGTTACGGTTAGGGTTAGGGTGAGGGTTAGATTGAGGATTAGTGTTAGCTTTAGTGTGAGGTTTACCGTGAGGATGAGTATTAGGTTTAGGGCTAGGGTTAGGTTAAGGTTTAGGGTTAGTGTTAGCGTGAGGTTTAGGGTTAGGGTGATTGTTAGATTTAGTGTGAGGCTTAGTGTTCGGGTTAAGGTTAGTGTTAATGTGAGAGTAAGTGTTAGGGTGAGGGTTAGGTTTAGGGTGAGGTAATGATTAGGGTGAGGTTTAGGGTTGGGTTTAGGGTTTTTGTTAGGTTTAGGGTCAGGGTTGTTGTTAGTGTTATGGTTAGGGTTCCGGTTAAGGTGAGGGTGAGGTTTAGGGTTAGGGTTAGGATTAGGGTTAGTGTTAGGGTGAGGGTAAGTGTTAGGGTGAGTGATAGGGTTAGGGTGACGGTTATGGTTAGGGTGAGGATCAAGGTAAGGTTTAGGGTTATTTTGAGCGTGAGGGTTAGGGTTATGTTGAGGGTTAGGGTTAGGGTTAGGGTTAGGGTGAGTTTAGGGTTAGGGTTATTGTGAGGGTTAGTGTTAGATTTAAGGTTAGGGGTAGGGTGAGGGTAAGTGTTAGGGTGAGGTTTAGGGTTAGGGTGAGGATTATGGTTAGGGTGAGGGTTAGGGTTATTGTTAGGGTTAGGGTTAGGTTTAGATTTAGGGTTAGGGTGAGGGTGAGATTTAGGGTTAGAGTGAGGTTTATTTTAGGGTTATTGTTAGGGTGAGGGTTAGGGTTAGGTTTAGGCTTAGGCTTAGGCTTAGGCCGAGCATGAGGGTGAGGGTTAGCTTTCGGGTTAGGGTTCGGGTTAGGGTTATGGTTAGTGTCAGGTTTAGGATGAGGTTTAGGGTTAAGGTTAGGGTTAGGGTGAGGGCTAGGCTGAGGGTTAGGGTTAGGGATTGGGTTAGGTTTAGGATTACGGTTAGGGTGAGGGTGAGTGTGAGGCTTAGGGTTAGGGTTAGGGTTAGGCTTAGAGTTAGGGTGAGGGTTTTGGTTAGGGTTTGGGTTAGGGTTAGGGTTAGGGTTACCGTGAGGGTCAGGGTTCGGTTAGGGTTAGTCTTAGGATTAGGCTTATTGTTAGTGTTATGGTTAGGGTTAAGTTTGCAGTGAGGGTGAGGCTGAGGGTGAGGGTGAGGTTTAGGGTTAGGGTTAGGGTTAGTATTATTGTTAGTGTTAGGGCTAGCGTTACGGTGAGGTTGAGGGTGAGGTTGAAGGTTAGGGTTAGGGTGAGTTTTAGGGTTAGGGTTAGTGTTAGGGTGAGAGTGAGGTTTAGGGTTAGAGTTAGGCTTAGGGTTAGGGTTAGGGTGAGGTTTAGGGTTAGGGTTAGGTTTGGGGTTATGGTAAAGTTGAGGTTTAGGGTTAGAATTAGGGTTAGAATTAGGGTTAGGGTGAGGCTGAGGGTGAGGGTTAGGGTTAGGGTTAGTGTTAGCTTTAGGGTGAGGGTTAGGGTGAGGGTGAGGGTTAGAGTTAAGGTTAGGATTAGGATTAGTGTAAGGGTTAGGGTGAGTGTGAGGTCTAGTGTTAGTGTTAGGATTAGGGTTAGGCTTAGGGTTAGCCTGAGGGTTAGGGTGAGTGTGAGGGTTAAGGTTAGGGTGAGCGTTAGGGTTAGGATTATGGGGAGGGTTAGGATGACTGTTAGGGTTAGAATTAGGGTTAGCATGAGGGGTAGGGTGAGGGTGAGGTTTAGGGATAGGGTTAGGGTTAAGGTAAGTGTGAGGGTGAGGGTGAGGGTTAGGGTGAGGATTAGGATTAGGGTAAGGGTTAGGGTGAGTGTTAGGGTTAGGGGAGGATTAGGTTTATGGTTACACTGAGGTTGAGGGTGAGGGTGAGGGTAAGGGTTAGGATTAGGGTTAGGGTGAGCGTGACTGTGTGTGTTTGGGTTAGTTTTAGGTTTAGGCTTAGGGTTAGGGTGACGGTGAGGTTCAGGGTGAGGGTTAGGGTTAGGGTGAGGTTTAGGCTAAGGGTTAGGGGTAGGGTTAGGATGAGGGTTAGGGTTAGGATTAGGGTTAGAGTGAGGGCTAGGGTGAGGTTGAGGGTTAGGGTGAGGGTTAGGGTTAGGGTTAGGGCGAGAGTTAGGATTTGGGTTAAGTTTATGTTTAGGGTGAGGTTTAGGATAAGGGTTACGGTGAGGTTGAGGATTAGGGTTAGGTTGGGGGTTAGGGTTAGGATTAGGGTTAGGGTGAGGGTGAGGTATAGGGTTAGTGTTAGGATGAGAGTTAAGATGAGGTTTAGGATTAGGGTTAGTGTGAGGGTAGGCTGAGGTTGAGGTTTAGGATTAGGGATTTTTGAAGTTTAGGGTTAGGGTTATGGTTAGGGGTAGGGTGAGGGTGAGGTTTAGGGTTAGAGTTAGGGTAAATGTGAGGCTGAGGTTGAGGGTTAGGTTTAGGGTTAGTGTTAGAGTAAGGGTTTGGTTGAGCATTAAGGTGAGGGTGAGGGTTAGGCTTAGGGTTATAATTAGGATTAGGGTAATGGTTAGGGTGAGTGTGAGGGTTAGGTTTAGGCTTAGGCTTAGGGTTAGGCTGAGGGAGAGGGTGAGTGTGAGGGTTAGCTTTAGGTTGAGGGTTAGGGTTAGGGTTAGCTTGAGAGTTAGGGTTCAAGTTATGTTTAGGGTTAGGGTTAGGGTTACAGTGAGGGTTATGTTTAGGGTTAGGTTGAGGGTTAAGGTTAGGGTTAGGGTGAGGGTTAGGATTAGAGTTAGGGTGAGGGTTATGATTAGGATTAGGGTTACAATTAGGGTTAGGATGAGGGCTAGGGTGAGGGTGAGGATTAGGGTTAGTGTTAGGGTAAGGTTTAAGGTTAAGTTTAGGTTTACAGTGAGAGTTAGTATAAGGGTTAAGTTTACGGTGAGGGTGAAGGTTAGGGTTAGGGTGAGGGTTAGGGTTAGGATTAGGGTTATGGTGAGGGTGAGTTTTAGCATTAGGGTTAGGGTTAGGGTTAGGTTTAGGGTTAGGATTAGTGTTAGTGTTAGGGTTAGGGTTAGAGTTAAGGTGAGGGTGAGGGTGGGGGTGAGGGTGAGGGTTAGGTTTAGGGTTAGGGTGAGGTTTAAGTTTAGGGTTTGGATTAGGGTTAGGGTGAGTGTGAGATTTAGGGTTAGGTTTCGTGTTAGTTGGAGCGTTAGGTAGAGGGTTAGGTTTAGTTTTAGGGTTAAGGTTAGGGTGAGGCTTAGGTTGAGTTTTAGGGTTAATTTTAGATTTAGGGTTAAGATTAGGGTTAGGCTGAGGGTGAGTGTTAGGGTTAGGGTTAGGCTTAGGCTTAGGCTTAGGGTTAGGCTGAGGGTGAGGGGGGGGTGAGGATTAGAGGTAGGGTGATGGTTAGGGCTAGGGTTAGGGTGAGGGTTAGGATGACGTTTAGCGTTAGGATTAGGGTTAGGGTGAGGGCTAGGGTGAGGGTGTGGGTAAGGTAAGTGTTTGGCTTAGGCTTAGGCTTAGTTTTAGGCTGAGGGTGAGGGTGGGGGTGAGGATTAGAGTTAGGCTGATTGTTAGGGTTAGGGTTTGGGTGAGGGTTAGGATGAGGGTTAGGGTTAGGATTAGGGTTAGGGTGAGGGTTAGGGTGAGGGTGTGGGTAGGGTAAGTGTTAGGCTTAGGCTTAGGGTTATGCTTAGCTTTTGGTTGAGGATAACGGATGGGGTTAGGGAGAGGGTGTGTTTTAATGTTAGGGTTAGGGTTAGAGTTAGGGTTAGGGTGATGGTGAGGTTTAGGGGTAGAGTTAGTGTTAGGGTGAGTGTTAGGGTTAGGGTGAGGGTTAGGTTGTGGTTGACCGTAAGGGTAAAGGAGAGCGTTAGGTGAGGTGGAGGTTGAGGGTGATGGTAAGGGTGAGGGTGAAGGTTAGGGTGAGGGTTATGGTTAGGGTTAGGGTTAGAGTCATGGTGAGGGTTAGATTGAGGATAAGTGTTCGGGTTAGTGTGAGGTTTAGGGTGAGGATGAGGGTTAGGGTTAGGTTGAGGGCTAAGGTGAGGGTGAGGATTAGGGTTAGTGTTAGGGTGAGATTTAAGGTTTGGTGATGTTTAGGTTTAGTGTGAGTGTTAGTGTTAGGGTTAGGGTTAGGGTGAGGGTAATTGCTAGGGTGAGCTTAGGTTTAGGGTGAGGATTATGGTTAGGGTGAGGGTTAGGGTTAAGTTTAGCGTTATTGTTAGTGTTAGGGTTAGGGTTACGGTTATGGTGAGGGTGAGGGTGAAGGTTAGGGTTAGGGTTAAGATTAGGATTAGGGTTAGTGTTAGGGTGAGGGTAAGTGTTAGGATGAGGGTTAGGGTAAGGGTGAGGGTTATGGTTAGGGTTAGGGTTACGTTGAGCGTAAGGGTTACTGTTTGGTTGAGGGTTAGGGTTACGGTTAGGGTTAGGGTGAGGTTAGGGTTAGGTTTAGTGTGAGGTTTCGTGTTTGGGTTAGAGTTAGTGTTAATGTGATGGTAAGTGTTAGGTTCAGGATTTGGGGTAGGGTGAGTGTTATGGTTACATTGAGGTTAAGGATTAGGTTTAGGGTTATTGTTAGGGTTATGTTTAGGGTTAAGGTTACAGTGTGGGTGAGGGTGAGGGTTAGGTTTAGGGTTAGGGTGAGGGTTAGGGTTAGGGATAGGATGAGAGTTAGTGTTCGGTTTAAGTTTAGTGTTAGGTTGAGGTTTAGGGTGAGGGTTATGTTGACGGTGAGGGTTAGGATTAGGTTGAGGGTTAGGGTTACGATTAGGTTTAGGGTGAGGGTGAGGGTGAGGGTTAGGGTTAGTGTTAGGGTGAGGATTAGGATGAGGGTTAGGGTTAGGATTAGGGTTAGGGTTAGGGTTAGCGTGAGTGTGAGGTTTAGGAATAGGGTTAGGGTTAGCCTTAGGTTTAGGCTGATGGTGAGGGTGAGGGTGTGGGTTAGGGTTAGGGTGAGGGTTAGGGGTGGGCTTAGGGTGAAAGTTAGGGTTCAGTTTAAGTTTAGGGTTAGGGTAAATGTTAGGTTTAGGATTACGGTGAGCATGATGATTAGGGTTAGGTTGAGGGTTAGGTTTAGGCTTAGGATTAGGGTGAGGGTTAGGGTTAGGGTGAGGGTTAGGATGAGGATTAGGGTTAGGGTTAGGATTATGTTTAGGGTGAGGGCTAGGTTCAGGGTGAAGTTTAGGGATAGAATTTGGTTTAGGATGAGGGTTTGGGTTACTGTGAGGGTGAGGTTTAGGGTTAGGGTGAGGGTTAGGGTTAGGATTTGGGTTAGGGTTAGGATGAGTTTAGGGTTACATTTAGGGTTTGGGGGAGGTTTAGGTTGAGGGTTAGGGTTAGGATTAGTGTTAGGGATAAGGTTAGGGTGAGGTTTAGCTTGAGGTTTAGGGTTAGGTTTAGGATTATGGTTAGGGTGATGGTGAGCGTGAGGTTTAGGGTTAGGGTTAGGCTTAGGCTTAGGGTTATGCTGAGGATGAAGTTGTGGATGAGGATTAGGGTTAGGGTGATGGTTAGGGTTAGGGTTAGTGTGAGGGTTAGGATGATGGTTAGGTTTAGGATTAGGGTTAGAGGGAGGGCTAGGGTGAGGGTTAGGGTAAGGTTTAGGCTTAGGCTGAGTGTTAGGCTGAGGGTGAGATTGAGGGTGAGGGTTAGGGTTAGGGTGATGGTTAGGTTTAAGGTTAAGGTGAGGGTTAGGATGACGTTTCGGGTCAGGAAGAGGATGATAGTAAGGGTAAAGGTGTGGTTTAGGCTGAGGGTGAGGGTTAAGATAAGTGTGAGGGTTAGGGTTAGGTTTAGGGCTAGGGTAAGGGTTAGCCTTAGGCTGAGGCTTAAATTGAGTATTAGGGTTAGGGTTAGTGTGAGTGTTAGTGTTAGGGTTAGGGTTAGTGTTAGGGGGACGGTTATTGTTAGGGTGAGGTTTAGGGTTAGGGTTATTGTTATGGTTATGGTTACGGTTACGGTTATGGTGACGTTGAGCGTGAGGGTTAGGGTTAGGGTTAGGGTGAGGTTTAGGGTTAGGGTTAGGGTGAGGATTAGGTTTAGGTTTAGGGTTACGGATACGGTGAGGTTGAGGTTTAGGGTTAGAGTTAGGGTTAGGTTGAGGCTGAGGGTGAGGGTTAGGGTTAGTGTTAGAGTTAGGTTTAAGGTGAGGGTTATGGTGAGAGTGAGGGTTAGGCTTAGTGTTAGGATTAGGATTAGGGTAAGGGTTATCATGAGGGTGAGGTTGAGGGTGAGGGTGAGGGTTAGGGATAGGGTAAGTTTTAGGTGTAGGGTTAGTTTGAGATTTAGGGTTCGGGTTAAGTTTAGTGTTAGGGTGAGGGTTAGGGTTAGGGTTAGTGTTAAGTTTGGGGTGAGGGTTAGGGTTAGGGTTAGGGTTACGGTTATTGTTAGTTTTATGGTTAGGGTGAAGTTTTCGGTGAGAGTGAGGCTGAGGGTGAGGTTTATGGTTATGGTTATGGTCAGTTTTAGGGTTAGTGTTATTGTTCGGGTTAGGGTTAGAGTTAAAGTTAGATTGAGGGTGAGGGTGAGGGTGAGTGTTAGGGTTAGAGTGAGTTGTATGGTGAGTTTTAGGGTTAGGGTTAGGGTTAGGGTGAGGGTGAGGTTTAGGGTTAGAGTTAAGGTTGAGGGGAGGGTTAGGGTTAGGTTTAGGGTTAGGGTTAGGATGAGGGTGAGGGTTAGGTTGAGGTTTAGGCATAGGATTTAGGCCTAGGGTTAGGGTTAGGATTAATATTAGGGTTAGGCTTAAGTTGATGGTTAGGGTGAGGGTGAAGTTTAGGGTGAGGGTTAGGATGAGGGTTAAGGTTAGAATTAGGGTTAGGGTGAGGGCTATGGTGAGGGTGAGGTTGAGGGTTACGTTTAGGGTGATGTTTAGTGTTAGGGTTAGGGTTACTGATAGGGTGACGGTGAGGTTAAGGGTTATTGTTAGGGTTAGGGTGAGGCTGAGGGTGAGTGTTAGGTTTAGTGTTAGTGTTAGAGATAGGGTTACAGTGAGGATTAGGGTGAGGGTGATGGTTAGGCTTAGTGTTAGGATTAGGTTTAGGGTAAGGGTTAGGGTGAGTGTGAGGGTTAGGGTTAAAGTTTGCGTGATTGTTAGGGTTAGGGTTAGGGTTAGGGTTATTGTTTGGGTTAGGGTTATTGTTAGTGGTATGGTTAGGGTTAAGTTTGAGGTGAGGGTGAGGCTGAGGGTGAGGGTTTTGGTTGTGGTTAGGGTTAGGGTTATTGTTAGGGTTAGGGTTAGAGTTAAGGGTAGGTTGAGGGTTAGGGTGAGGGTTAGGGTTAGGGTGAGGTTTAGATTGAAGTTTAGGGTTAGGGTTAGGGTTAGGTTTAGGGTGAGGGTGAGGTTTAGGGGTAGAGTTAGAGATAGGGTTAGTTTTAGGATTAGGGTTCAGGTGAGGGTGAGTGTGAGGGTTAGGGTAAGGTTTAGGCTTAGGCTGAGGGTTAGGCTGAGGGTGAGGGTCGGTTTGAGGATTGGGGTTAGGGGGATGGTAAGGGTAAGTGTTACTTTTATTGTTAGGGTTAGGGTTAGAGTTACTCTTAGTGTAAGGGTGGGGGTGAGGGTTAGTGTTAGGGTTAGTGTGAGGTTTAGGTTTAGGGTTATTGTTAGGGGTATTGTGAGGGTGAAGTTTAGGGTTAAGGGGAGGGTTAAGGTGAGGGTGAGTGTTAGGGTTATGGTGAGGTTGAGGGTTAGGTTGAGGTTTAGTGTTAGGGTTAGGGTTAGTGTGAGGGTTAGTTTTAGGGTTAGGGTTAGTGTTAGGGTGAGGGTTATGGTTAGGTTGAGGGTTAGGTTTAGGATTATTGTTAATGTTAGTTTTAGGGTTATTCTGAGGGTGAGGGTGAGGGTGAGAGTTAGGGTTAGGGTGAGGGTTATGGTTATGGTTATGATTAGGGTTAGTGTTAGTGTTATTGTTAGGGTTAGGGTTAGAATTAAGGTTAGGTTGAGGGTGAGTGTGAGTGTTAGGGTTAGGCTGATTTTTAGGGTGAGGTTTAGGGTTAGGGTTAGGGTTAGGGTGAGTGTGAGGTTTAGGGTTAGAGTTAGGGTTGAAGAGAGGGTTAGGGTGAGATTTAGGGTTAGGGTTAGGATGAGGGTGAGGGTTAGGTTGAGGTTTAGGGATAGGGTTAGGTTTAGGATTAGGGTTAGGGTGAGGGGGAGTGTGAGGGTTAAAGTGAGGGTGATGGTGGGTGTACGGATTAAGGTTAGGGTGATGGTAAGGGTTAGGGTGGGGGTGACGGTAAGGGTAAAGGTGAGGTTTAGACTGAGGGTGAGGGTTACGCTAAGGGTTAGGGTTAGGGGGAGGGATAGGGTTTGGGTTAGGGTGAGGGTGAGGGTTAGATTGAGGATTAGTGTTAGGGTTAGTGTGAGGTTTAGGGTCAGGATGAGGATTAGGATTAGGGTGAGGTGTAGGGTGAGGATGAGGGTTAAGGTTAGTGTTAGGGTGAGGCTTAGGGTTAGGGTGATGGTTAGGGTTAGTGTTAGGGTGAGGTTTAGTGTTAGGTTTAGGGTTAGGATTAATGTTAGGGTTAGGCTTAAGGTGAGGGTTAGGGTGAGGGTGAGGTTTAGGGATAGGTTTAGGATTAAGAATAGGGTTAGGTTTAGGGTGAGTGTGAGGTTTAGGGTTAGCGTTAGTGTTAGCGTTAGGCTGAGGGTGAGGGTGAGGGTGAGGGTTATTGTTAGGGTGAGGGTTAGGGTTAGGGTTAGGGTGAGAGTTAGGGTTGGGGTTAATTTTATGGTTAGAGTGAGGATTAGGGTAAGGGTTACAGTGAGGGTGATGGTTAGGGTTAGGTTGATGGTTAGGATTAGGGTTATGTTTAGGGTGAGGGTGAAGGTGAGGGTTAGGGTTAGTGTTAGGGTGAGGGTTAGGATGAGGGTTAGGGTTCGGATTAGGGTTAGGGTGAAGGCTAGGGTGATGGTGAGATTTAGGCTTAGGGTTAGGGTGAGGTTTAGGTTTAGGTTTAGTGTTAGGGATAGGGAGAGGGTGACGTTTAGGGTTAGAGTTAGGGTTAGGTTGAGGCTGAGGCTGAGGGTTAGGGTTAGGGTTAGTGTTAGAGTTAGGGATACGGTGAGCGTTACGGTGAGAGTGAGGTTTAGGCTTAGTGTTAGGATTTGGATTAGGGTAAGGGTTAGGGTGAGGGTGAGGGTGAGGGTGAGGTTTAGGGTTAGGGTAAAGGTTAGGGGTAGGATTAGGGTGAGATTTAGGATTCTGGTTAATGTTGGGTTAGGGTGAGGTTTAGGGTTAGGGTTACGTTGAGCGTGAGGGTTAGGGTTAGGTTGAGGGTTAGGGTTAGGCTTAGGAATAGGGTGAGGGTTAGGGATAGGGTTAGGGTGAGGTTTAGGGTGAGGTTTTGGGTTAGAGTTAGGTCTAGGGGCAGGGTTAGGGTGAGGTTTAGGGTTAGGGTTAGTGTTAAGGTTAGGGTGAGGCTTAGGGTTAGGGTTAGTGTTAGTGTTATTGTTAGTGTTATGGTTAGGTTGAAGTTTGCGGTGAGTGTGAGGCTGAGGGTGAGGGTCATGGTTATGTTTATGGTTATGGTTATGGTTAGTGTTATTGTTAGGGTTAGGGTTAGAGTTATTCTTAGTGTGAGGGTGGGGGTGAGGGTTAGTGTTAGGGTTAGTGTGAGGTTTAGGTTTAGGGTTATTGTTAGGGCTATTGTGAGGGTGAGGTTTAGGGTTAGATATATGGTTAAGGGGAGGGTTAAGGTGAGGGTGAGTGTTAGGGTTATGGTGAGGTTGAGGGTTAGGTTGAGGTTTAGGGTTAGGGTTAGGGTTAGTTTGAGGGTTAGTGTTAGGGTTAGGGTTAGTGTTAGGGTGAGGGTTTGGGTTAGGGTGAGGGTTATGGTCAGGGTGAGGGTTAGGGTTAGGGTTAGGGTGAGGTTTAGGGTGAGGTTTTGGGTTAGAGTTAGGTTTAGGGGCAGGGTTAGGGTGAGGTTTAGGGTTAGGGTTAGTGTTAAGGTTAGGGTGAGGCTTAGGATTAGGGTTAGTGTTAGTGTTATTGTTAGTGTTATGGTTAGGTTGAAGTTTGCGGTGAGGGTGAGGCTGAGGGTGAGGGTCATGGTTATGTTTATGGTTATGGTTATGGTTAGTGTTATTGTTAGGGTTAGGGTTAGAGTTAAATTAGGTTGAGGGTGAGGGTGAGTGTTAGGGTTAGGGTGAGTTTTAGGGTGAGGTTTAGGTTTAGGGTTAGGGTTAGGTTTAGGGTGAGGGTGAGGTTTAGGTTTAGAGTTAGGGTTGAGGGGAGGGTTAGGGTGATGTTTAGGGTTAGGGTTAGGATGAGGGTGAGGGTTAGGTTGAGGTTTAGGGATAGGGTTAGGTTTAGGATTAGGGTTAGGGTGAGGGGGAGTGTGGGGGTTAGGGTGAGGCTTAGTCTTAGGCTTAGGGTTTGTCTGAGGGTGATGGTGGCGGTGAGGATTATGGTTAGGGTGATGGTAAGGGTTAGGGTTAGTGTTAATGTTAGGGTTAGGCTTAGAGTTAAGATTAGGGTGAGGGTGAGGTTTAGGGGTAGAGATAAGGTTAGGGTGAGTGTTAGGCTTAGGGTGAGGGTTAGAGTGGGGGTGACGGTAATGGTAAAGGTGAGGTTTAGGCTGAGGGTGAGGGTTACGGTAAGGGTTAAGGTTAGGGTTATGGGGAGGGATAGGGTTAGGGTTAGGGTGAGGGTGAAGGTTAGGGTTAGATTGAGGATTAGTGTTAGGGTTAGGATGAGAATTAGGGATAGGGTTATGTTTAGGGTTAGGGTTTGAGTTAGGGTGAGTATGAGGGTGAGAGTTAGGGTTAGGATTAGGGTTACGGTTAGTGTTAGGCAGAGGGTGAGGGTGAGGGTGAGGGTTAGGGTTAGGGTGACCTTTAGTGTTATGGTTAGGGTGAAAGGTAAGGTTAGTGTTAGGGAGATTGTTAGGGTTAGGGTGAGGGTTTGGTTTAGTTTGAGGGTTAGGGTGAAGGTGAGTTTGAGATTGAGGGTTAGGGTGAGGGTGATGGTGACGGTGAGGGTTAGGGTTAGGATTCTGGTTAGGGTTAGGGTGAGGGTTAGGGTTAGGTTTAGGGTTAGGTTGAGGGTAAGGTTGAGGGTGAGGGTTAGGGTTATGGTTAGGTTTAGCGTTAGGGTTAGGTTTCAGGTAAGGTTTAGGGTTAGGATGAGGATTAGGTTTAGGTTTAGGGTGAGGATTAGGGTTAGGGTTAGGTTTAGGGTGAGGGTTAGTGTTAGGGTTAGGGTGAGGGTGAGGGTTAGGTTGAGGGGTAGTGTTAGGGATAGAGTAAAGGTTAGGGTTAGGGTGAGGGTGAGGGTGAGGTTTAGGTTTAGGGTGAGGGTTAAGGTGAGGTTTTGGATTAGGGTTAGGTTTAGGGTTAGGGTGAGGGTGAGGTTTAGGGTTAGCTTTAGGTTTAGGGGCAGGGTTAGGGTGAGGTTTGGGGTTAGGATTACGGTGAGCTTGGGGGTTAGGGTTAGGTTGAGGTTTAGGTTTAACCTTAGGATTAGGGTGAGGGTTAGTGTTAGGGTTAGGGTTAGGTTTAGGGTGAGGTTTTGGATTAGGGTTAGGGTTAGGGTGAGGGTGAGGTTTAGGGTTAGAGTTAGGTTTAGTGGCAGGTTTAGGGTGAGTTTTAGGGTTAGGGTTAGTGTTAGGGTTAGGGTGAGGGTTAGGGTTAGGGTTGTTGTTTGGTTTAGGGTCATTGTTAATTTTATTGTTAGGGTTAAGTTTGCGGTGAAGTTGAGGCTGAGGGTGAGGGTTATGGTTAATGGTTAGTTTTAGGGTTAGTGCTATTGTTAGGGTTAGAGTTAGAGTTAAGGGTAGGTTGAGGGTGAGGGTGAGGGTAAGGGTTTGAGTGAGGTTTAGAGTGAGGTTTAGGGTTAGGGTTAGGGTTAGGGTTAGGGTGAGGGTGAGGTTTAGGGATAGAGTTAGGATTGGGGGAGGGTTAGGGGTAGGTTTAAGTTTAGGGTTAGTGTGAGGATGAGGGTTCGCTTGATGTTTAGGGATAGGTTTAGGTTTAGCATTAGGGTTCAGATGAGGGTGAGTGTGAGGGTTAGGGTGAGCATTAGGCTTAGGCTGAGGGTTAGGCTGAGGGTGAGGGTGGGGGTGAGGATTAGCGTTAGGGGGATGGTAAGGATTAGGGTTAGTGTTATTGTTAGGGTTAGGGTTAGAGTTACTCTGAGGGTGAGGGTGGGGGTGAGGGTTAGTTTTAGGGTTAGTGTGGGTTTATGTTTAGGGTTATTTTTAGGGTTATTGTGAGGGTGAGGTTTAGGGTTAGATATAGGGTTAGGGGAAGGCTTTGGGTGAGGGTGAGTGTTAGAGTTAGGGTTAGGGTTATGGTGAGTTTGAGGGTTAGGTTGAGGTTTAGGGTTAGGGTTAGGGTTAGGGTTAGTATGAGGGTTAGTTTTAGGCTTAGGATTAGTGTTAGGGTGAGCATAAGTTTTAGGGTGCAGGTTTGGGTTAGGGAGAGGTTTATGGTTAGGGTGAGGGTTAGGGTTAGGATTATTGTTAGGGTTATTCTGAAGTTGAGGGTGAGGGTGAGGGTTAGGCTTAGGGTGAGGTTTAGGGTGAGGTTTAGGTTGAGTGTTAGGTTTAGGGTTAGGGTTACAGTAAGCGTGAAGGTTAGGGTTAGTTTGAGGTTTAGGGTTAGGGTTAGGGTGGGGGTTAGGCTTAGGATGAGGGTTAGGATGAGGATTAGGGTTAGGATAAGAGTTAGGGTGAGGGCTAGGGTGATGGTGACGTTTAGGTTTACTGTTAGGGTGAGTTTTAGGGTTAGGGTGAGGGTTAGGATGAGAGTTATGGTTACCGTGACATGCAGGTTAGTGTTAGGTTGAGGGTGAGGGTTAGATTTAGGGTTAGGGTGAGGGTGAGTTTTGAGATTAGGGTTAGTGTTAAGTTTAGTGTTAGGATTAGTGTAATTGTTAGGGTTAGGGTTAGACTTACAGTGAGGGTGAGGTTGAGGGTGAGGGTTAGGGTGAGGGTTAGGGTGAGGTTTATGGTTAGGGTAATGATTTGGGTTAGGGTGAGGGTTAGGGTTATGTTTACGGTTAGGTTTAGTGTTATTGTTAGGGTTAGGGTTAGAGTTACGATTAGGTTGAGGGTGAGGGTGAGGGTTAGGTTTAGGCTGAGTTTTACTGTGAGCTTTAGTTTTACGGTTAGGGTTAGGGTTAGGGTGAGGGTGAGGTTTAGGGTTAGAGTTAGGTTTAGGGTGAGGATTAGGGTTAAGGTTAGTGTTCGGGTTAGGGTGAGGGTGAGGGTTGGGTTGAGTTTTAGGGATAGGGTTAGGTTTACGATTAGGGTTAGTGTGTAGGTGAGTGTGAGGGTTATGGTGAGGGATAGCCTTAGACTTAGGTTTAGGCTGAGGCTGAGGTTGAGGGTAAGGGTTAGGGTTGTGTGAGGTTTAGGGTAAGTGTTAGAGGCAGGGTTTGGATGAAGGTTAGGCGTAGGATTAGGGTTAGGGTGAGGGAAAGGGTTAGGGTTGTGGTGAGCGTGAGGGTTAGGGTTAGGTTGAGGGTTAGGGTTAGTGTTAGGGTAAGCATTAAGTTTAGGGTTAGGTTTAGGGTTAGGGTGAGTGTGAGGTTTAGGGGTAGAATTAGGGTTAGAGTCAGGGTTAGGGTTAGGGTGAGGTTTAGGGTGGGGGTGATGGTAAGGGTAAAGGTGAGGGTTAGGCTGAGGGTGAGGGTTATGATAAGGGTGAGGGTTAGTGTTAGGGTGAGGGTTAGTTTTAGGCTGAGTGTGAGTGTTAAATTGAGGATAAGTGTTAGGGTTAGTGTGAGGTTTAGAGTGAGGATGAGGGTTAGGGTTAAGGTGAGGTTTAAGGTGAGGGTGAGGTTTAGGGTTAGTGTGAGGGTTAGTGTTAGCGTTAGGGTTAGTGTTAGGGTGAGGGTAAGTGTTAGGGTGGGGGTTATGGTTAGGAGGAGGGTTATGGTTAGGGTGAGGGTTAGGGTTAGGAATAGGGTTATTGTTAGCATTTCGGTTAGAGTTACAGTTACAGTGAGGGTGAGGGTGAGGTTTAGGATTAGGGTTCGGGTTAGTGTTAGGGTGAGGGTAAGTTTTAGGATGAGGTTTAGGGTTAGTGTGAGGGGTATGGTTAGGGTGAGGTTTAGGGTTAGGGTTATGGTTACGTTGAGCATAAAGGTTAGGGTTAGGTTGAAGGTTGGGTTTCGGGTTAGGGTGAGGTTAGGGTTAGTGTGAGGGTTAGAGTTGGGGTTAGGGTTAGTGTTACGGTGAGGGTAAGTGTTAGGGTCAGGGTTTGGGTTAGGGTGAGGGTTATGGTTAGGTTGAGGGTTAGGATTAGGATTAGGGTTATTGTTAGTGTTAGGTTTAGTGTTAAGGTTACAGTGAGGGTGAGGGTGAGGTTTAGGGTTAGGGTTAGGGTGAGGTTTAGGGTTTGCATTAGGGTTATAGTTAGGTTTTGGGTGAGGGTGAGGTTTAGGGTTAAAGTTAGGGTTAGGGTGAGGGTTAGGTTGAGGGTTAGGGTTAGGGTTAGTGTCAGGTTTAGGGTTAGGGTGAGAGTTAGTAGGAGGGTTAGGGTTAGGGTTAGGTTTAGGGTTAGGGTTAGGGTTTAGTTGAGTGTGTGTTAGCGTTAGGTTTAGGCTTAGGCTTAGGTTTAGGATGAGGGTGAGGTTGACGGTGAGGGTTAGGGTTAGGGTGAGTTTTAGGGTAAGCGTTAGTTGGAGGGTTAGGATTAGTGTTAAGTTTAGGATTAGGGTTAGGGTGAGGGCTAGGGTGAGGGTGAGGTTTAGGGTTTGGGTTAGGTGAGGTTTAGGGTTAGGGTTAGGATGAGAGTTAGGGTTCGGGTTAAGTTTATGGTTAGGTTGACGTTTAGGGTAAGGGTTATGTTGAGGGTAAGGGTTAGGGTTAGGTTGAGGGTTAGGGTTAGGATTAGGGTTAGGGTGAGGGTGAGGGTGAGGGTTAGGGTGAGGGTTAGGGTGATTATTAGGATGAGGGTTAGGGTTAGGGTTAGGGTTAGGGTGAGGGCCAGGGTGAGGTAGAGTTTTCGGGTTAGTGTTAAGGTGAGATTTAGGGTTAGGTTTAGGGTTAGTGTTAGGGTGAGTGTGAGATTTAAGGTTAGAGTTAGGGTTAGGGTGAGCTTGAGGGTGAGGGTTAGAGTTATGGTTAGGTTGAGGTTTAGGTTTGGGGTGAGTGTTAGGGTTTCGGTTAGGGTGAGGGTGAGGGTTAGGGTTAGCATTACGGTTAGGGTTAGGTTTAGGTTGAGTGTTACGGTTAGGGTGAGGTTGAAGGTTAGGGTTAGCATTAGGGTAAGGGTTAGGGTTAGGGTGGAGTTTAGGGTTAGAGTGAGGGTGAGGGTCAGGGTTAGGGTTAGGATTAGGTGTAGGTTTAGGGTGAGGCTGAGGGTGAGGGTGAGCATTAGGGTGAGCGTGAAGGTGAGGGTTAAGTTTACCGTTATGTTTAGGGTGAGGTCTAGGGTGAGGGTGAGGTCTAGGGTGAGGGTTAGTGTGAAGGTGAGGTTTTCGGTTTGGAAAGGGTTAGGGTTAGGTTTAGGGTGAGGATTAGGGTGAGGGTGAGGTTTAAGGTGAGGGTGAGGGTTAGGGTTAGGGTGAGGGTTAGGGTTAGGGTGATGTTTAGGGTGAGGCTGAGGGTGAGAATGAGGGTTCGGGTAAGGGTATGGGTTAGGGTGTTGGTGAAGGTTAGGGTGAGAGTGAGGATTCGGGTGAGGGTGAGAGTTAGGGTGTTGGTGAGGTTTCAGATTAGGGTGAGTTTTCGGGTTAGGGTGAGGTTTAGAGTGAGGGAGAGGGTTAGGGTTAGGGTTAGGGTTAGGGTGAGGGTTAGGGTGAGGGTTATGGTTAGGGTTATGTTGAGGATTAGGGTGAGAGTGAGGGTTAGGGTTTGATTAAGGGTTAGGTTGAGGGGTAGGTTAAGGGTTAGGGTTAGGGTTAGGGTGAGTGTGAGGGTTAAAGTTAGGGTTAGGGTGAGGGTTATGGTTGGGGTGAGAGTTAGGGTTAGGGTTAGGGTGAAGGTGAGGATGAGGGTGAGGGTGAGTGTGAGTGTTAGGGTATGTGTTACGGTTAGGTTTAGGGTGAGGGTTAAGTTGACGGTGAGTGTTAATTTGAGGGTGAGTGTTAGGGTTAGTGTGAGTGATAGGGTGAGGTTTAGGGTCAGATTGAGTGTGAGGATTAGGGTTATGGTTACCCTTAGGGTTATGGTGAGCCTATCAGTTAGGGTGAGGTTTAGGGTGAGTGTCAGGGTTAGTGTTAGCGTTAGGGTTAAGTTGAGATTAGGGTGAGGGTTAGAGTTAGGGTGAGGATTAGGGTTAAGGTTAGGGTGAGGTTTAGGGTTAGGGTGTGTGTTAGGGATAGGTTTATGGATAGGGTGAGAGTTAGGTTTATGGTTAGGGTTCAAGTTAGGTTGAGTGTGAGTGTGAGTGTTAGGGTTAGGATTAGGGTTAGTGTTAGTGTTTGGCTGAGGGTGTGGGTGAGGGTGAGGGTGAGGGTTAGGCTTAGGGTAATGTTTAGGGTTAGGGATAGGTTGAAGGTTAGGGTTAGGGTTAGGATGAGAGTTAGGGTGAGGATTATGGTTAGGGTTAGGGTGAGGGTTAGGTTTAGTTTGATTTTTAGGGTTAGTGTCAGGGTAAGTGTTAGGGTGAGGGTTAGGGTGAGAGTGAGGGATAGGTTTAGTGTTAGGGTTAGGGTGAGCGTTTGGGTGAGGGTTAGGATTAGGTTTAGGGTGAGGGTCAGGGTTAGGGTTGAGTTTAGGGTTAGGGTTAGGAGGAGGTTTAGTGTTAGTTTTAGGGAGAGGATTAGAGTTAGTGTGAGGTTTAGGGTTACGTTTAGGGTTAGTGTGAGGATAAGGGTTAGGGTGAGGGTTAGGGTGTGGGTGAGGGATAGGGTTAGTGTAAGGGTTAGGGTGACTGTTTGGTGAAGGTTAGGTTTAGGTTTAGGGTGAGGGTGAGAAGTAGGCTGAGGGTAAGTGTTAGGGTGAGGTTTCGGGTGAGGTTGAGTATTAGGCTTAGAATTAGTCTTAAGGTGAGGGTTAGGTTTAGGTATAGCATTAGGGTTAGGGTTAGGTTGAGGTTGAGGTTTAGGACTAGGGTAAAGTTGAGGGTGAGGTTTAGGGTTAGCATTAGGTTTAAGGTTAACGTTAGAGTGAGGGTGGGGGTGAGGATTAGGGTTAGGATTAGGTTTAGGGTTAGGGTGAGGCTGAGGTTGAGGATGAGGTAGAGTTTGAGGGTTAGTGTTAGGGTTTGGCTTAGGGTGAGGGCTAGGGTGAGGGCGAGGGTTAGGGTGAGGGTGCGGTTTTCGGTTAGGAAAGGGTTAGGTTTAAGTTTAGGGTGAGGATTAGGCTGAGGGTGAGGTTGAAGGTGAGCGTTAGTGTTAAGGTGAGGTTTAGGGTTAGGGTTAGGCTGAGGGTTAGCGTTAGGGTGATGTTTAGGATGAGGGTGAGGGTGAGGGTGATGGTGAGTTTTAGGGTATAGTTGAGGGTTAGTTTTAGGGTGAGGGTTAGGGTGACGGTGAGGGTCAGGGTGAGGGTGTGGAAAAGGGTTAGGGTTAGGTTCAGGGTGAGGGTTAGGGTTAGGGTTAGGGTTAGGGTGAGGGTTCGGGTTAGTGTGAGGTTAGGGTTCGGGTTAGTGTGAGGAAAAGTTTTAGGGTGAGGTTTAGGATGAAAGTAAGAGTTAAGGTTAGGTTTAGTGTTAGGGTTAGGGTGAGGTTTACGGTTAGAATTAGGGTTAGGGTTAGGTTGAGGGTGAGGGTTAGAGTTAGGGTTAGGTTGAGGGTTAGGTTTGGGGTGAGTGTTAGGGTTTCGGTTAGGGTGAGGGTGAGGTAGAGGTTTCGGTTTCGGGTGAGGGTTAGTGTGTGGGTGATGGTTAGTGTTCGAGTGAAGTTTAAGGTGACGGTGAGTGTTAGGGTGAGGGTGATGGTTAGAGTTAGTGTGAGTATTAGGTTTAGGGTTAGGGTTAAGCTTATTGTGAGGGTAAGGTTTAGGGTGCGGTTTAGGGTGAGGGTGAGGGATAGGGTTAGCAGTAGGGTTATGGTGGGGGATAGGGTTAGGGTTAGGGTGAGATTGAGGGTTAGGTTTATGTTTAGGATGAGGTTTAGGATTAGGGTGAGAATTAGGGATAGGGTTAGGGTTAGGGTTAGGGTTTGAGTTAGGGTTAGTATGAGGGTGAGAGTTAGGGTTAGGATTAGGGTTACGGTTAGTGTTAGGCAGAAGGTGAGGGTGAGGGTGAGGGTTAGGGTTAGGGTGACCTTTAGGGTTAAGGCTAGGGTGAAAGGTAGGGTTAGTGTTAGGGAGATTGTTAGGGTTAGAGTGAGGGTTTGGTTTAGTTTGAGGGTTAGGGTGAAGGTGAGTTTGAGATTGAAGGTTAGGGTGAGGGTGATGGTGACAGTGAGGGTTAGGGTTAGGATTCTGGTTAGGGTTAGGGTGAGGGTTAGGGTTAGGTTTAGGGTTAGGGTGAGGGTAAGGTTGAGGGTGAGGGTTAGGGTTATGGTTAGGTTTAGCGTTAGGGTTAGGTTTCAGGTAAGGTTTAGGGTTAGGATGAGGATTAGGTTTAGGTTTAGGGTGAGGATTAGGGTTAGGGTTAGGTTTAGGGTGAGGGTTAGTGTTAGGGTTAGGGTGAGGGTGAGGGTTAGGTTGAGGTGTAGGGTTAGGGATAGGGTAAAGGTTAGGGTTAGGGTGAGGTTGAGGGTGAGGTTTAGGTTTAGGGTGAGGGTTAGGGTGAGAGTTAGTGTGAGGTTTAGGTTTAGGGTAAGGGTAAGGGTTAGGTTCAGGCTGAGTCTTAGTTTTAGGTTTAGGTTTAGGGATAGGGTGATGTTGAGGGTTAGGGTTAGGGTTAGTGTGAGAATAAGGGTTAGGGTGAGGATTAGGGTGAGGCTGAGTGTTAGGGTTAGCATAAGGTTTAGTGCGAGGTTTAGGGTTAGGGTTAGGGTTAGGGTAGGGTAAGGGTTAGGGGTATGGTTAGGTTTAGGTTTAGGGTTAGGTTTCAGGTAAGGTTTATGGTGAGGATGAGGGTTAGGTTTAGGTTTAGGGTGAGGATTAGGCTTAGGGTTAGGTTTAGGGTGAGGGTTAGTGTTAGGGTTAGGGTGAGGTTGAGGGTAAAGGTTAGGTTTAGGGTGAGGGTGAGGGTGAGGTTTAAGTTTAGGGTGAGGGTTAGGGTGTGGGTTAGTGTGAGGTTTAGTTTTAGGGTAAGGGTAAGGGTTAGGTCCAGGGTGAGCGTTAGTTTTAGGTTTAAGTTTAGGGTTACGGTGATGCTGAGGGTTAGGGTTAGGGTTAGTGTGAGGATAAGGGTTAGGGTGAGGATTAGGGTGAGGATGAGAGTTAGGGTTAGCATAAGGTTTAGGGCGAGGTTTAGGGTTAGGGTTAGGGTTAGGGTTAGGGTTAGGGTAGGGTAAGGGTTAGGGTTAGCATGAGGGTTAAGGTTAGGGTGTTTAGGTGACGGTGAGGGTTAGGGTGAGGGTTAGGTTGAGCATGAGGGTTAGGGTGAGGTTGAGCGTGAGTGGGAGGGTGACCATGAGGATTAGGGTTAGGGTCAGATTTAGGGTGAGGATAAGAGTTAGGGTACTATTAGGGTTAGGATGAGGGTGAGGTTGAGGGTCAGGGTTAGGGTTTCGGTTAGTTAAGGGTTAGGGTTATGTTTAGGGTGAGGATTACCGTTAGGTTGAGGGTTAGGCTTAGTGTGAGGGTTACGGTTAGGGTTAGGGTTAATGTGAGGATAAGGGTTAGGATGAGGGTTAGGTTGAGAGTGAGGGTTAGGGTTAGCGTTAGGGTTAGGGTGAAGGTTAGTGTGGGGGTTAGGGTGTGGGTTAGGGTTCAGGTTAGGGTTGGGTGAGGGTTAGGGTGAGCATAAGGTTTAGGGTGAGGGTTAGGTTGAGAGTGAGGTATAGGGTTATGGTGAGGGTAAGGGTTAGGGTTAGGGTGAGTGTGAGGGTGATGTTAAGGGTAAGGTTTAGGGTCCAGGTTAGGGTGAGGGTGAGGGTTAGGGTTAGCATTAGGGTTAGGGTTAGGTTTAGGTTGAGTTTTAGGGTTCGGGTTAAGGTTAGGTTTACGGCGAGGGTACGGGTTAGGATGATAGTTAAGGTGAGAGTGAGGGTTAATTTTAGGTTTAGGGTTAGGGTGAGTTTGAGGGTGAGGGTTAATAGGGTTAGGGTGAGTGTTAGGGTGAGGCTTAGGGTGAAGGTTAGGATTAGGGTTAGGCTTTGGGTTAGGGTGAGGGTTAGGGTGAGGGGAGGGGTTAGGGTGAGTGTTAGGGAGAGGGGAGGGATAGGGTTATGGTGAGGGTAAGTGTTAGGCTGAGGCTTAGGTTGAGAGTGAGCATTTGTGTTAGCATCAGGTTTGGGTTGAGGGTGAGGGTTAGAGTTGGGCTGAGGGGTAGTTTAAGGGTTAGGGTTAGGGTTAGGTTTCGGGGGATGTTAAGGGTTAGGGTGAGGGTGAGGTTTAGGGTTACACTTAGGTTGAGGGTGAGGATTACGTTTAGGGTAAGGGTGAGTGTGAGTGTGAGGGTTAGGTTTAGGATTAGGGTTAGGGTTAGGCTGAGGTTGAGGGTATGAGTGAGGGTGAGGGCTAGGTTTAGGAGTAGAGGTAGGGTTAGGTTTAGGTTTAGAGTTAGTATTAGGGTTAGGGATAGGATTAGGCTGAAGGTGAGGGTGAGGGTGAGGGTGAAGATGAGGTTTAGGGTTAGATTTAGGATTACAGTTAGGGTTATGTTGAGCGCTAGGATGAGGGTGAGGGTTAGGGTTAGCGTTAGGGTTAGGGTGAGGCTTAGGGTGAGGGTTGAGTGTTAGGGTTAGACTTAGGTTGAGGGTGACAGTTAGGATTAGGGATAGGGATAGCGTTAGGCTGAGGTTGAGGATGAGGGTGAGGTTTAGTGTTAGGGTTACGGTTAGGGTGAGGGCTCGGGTGAGGGTGAGGGTTAGGGTGAAGGTGAGTGTGAGGGTGAGGGTCTTGATTAGGTAATGTTAGGGTTAGGATGAGGATTAGCTGAGTGTTAGTGTGAGGGTGTGGGTTCGGGTGATGGTGAAGGTTCGGGTTAGCATTAGTGTTATGTTAGTTTTAGGTTGAGTGTTAGGGTTAGGTTTAGGGTTAGGGTGAGGGTATGCGTTAGGGTGAGGGTTACGGTGAGGGTGAGGGATAAGGTTAGTGTTAGGGTTAGGGTGAGCATTTGGATGAGGGTTAGGTTTAGGGTTAGGGTGAGGGATAGGGATAGGGTTGAGTTAAGGGTTAGCGTTAGTGTGAGGTGTAGGGTTAGGGTTAGGGTTAGTGTGAGTATAAGGGATATGGTGAGGGTTAGGGTGAGGGTGAAGCATAGGGTTAGTGTAAGGTTTAGGGTGAGTGTTTGGATGAGGATTAGGTTCAGGTTTAGGGTTAAGGTGAGGGTTAGGATGAGGGTAAGTGTTAGGGTGATGTTTAGGTTGTGGTTGAGTATTAGGGTTAGCATTAGTCTTAGTGTGAGGGTTAGGGTTAGGTATGGCATTAGCTTAGGGTTAGGGTTAGGGTAAGGGTTAGGATTAGGGTTAAGGTGAGGGTCAGGTTTGGGGTTAGCATTAGGTTTACGGTTATGGTTACCGTGAGGGTTTGGGTGAGGTTTAGGTTTAGGATTAGGTTTAGGGTGAGGCTGAGGTTGAGGATGAGGTTGAGGTTGAGGGTTAGGGTTAGGGTTAGGCTTAAGGTGAGGGCTAGGGTGAGGGCGAAGGTTAGGATGAGGGTTAGGGTGAGGGTGCGGTTTTCGGTTAGGAAAGGGTTAAGGTTAGGTTTAGGGTGAGGATTAGGCTGAGGCTGAGGTTGAAGGTAAGGGTTAGGGTTAAGGTGAGGGTTAGGGTTAAGTTTAGGCTGAGGGTTAGGGTTAGGGTGATTTTTAGGCTGAGGGTTAGCGTTAGGGTGATTTTTAGGGTGAGGGTGAGGGTGAGGGTTGGGGTGTAGGTGAGGGTTAGGGTTAGGGTGACAGTGAGGGTTAGCTTGAGGGTTAGGGCTAGTGTGAGGGTTAGGATTAGGGTTAGGGTGAGGAAAAGGGTTAGGGTGAGAATTAGGATGAGACTAAGATTTAGGGTTATGTTTAGCATTAAGGGTAGTGTGAGGTATAGGGTTAGAGTTCAGGTGTTGGTTAGGTTGATTGTGAGGGTTAGAGTTAGGGTTAGGGTGAGGTTTAGGGTTGGGGTGAGTGTTAGTGTTATGGTTAGGGTGAGGGTGAGGGTGAGGGTTTGGTTTCGCGTGAGGGTTAGGGTGTGGGTTAGGGTTAAGTTTTTGGTGAGGGTAAGGGTTAGGGTGAGATTTAGGGTGAGGTTTAGGGTTAGGTTGAGGGTTAGGGTGACGTTGAGGGTTAGGGTGACAGTGAGGATTAGGTTCAGGGTTAGGCTTATGGTGAGGGTTAAAGTGAGGGTTAGGGGTTAGGGTTAGGTTTAGGGTTAGTGTGAGAATTAGGGTTAGTTTTAAGTTTATAGTGAGGGTAAGGGTTAAGGTGAGGTTTAGGCTGATGGGTAGGTTTAGGGTAAGGGTGAGGGAGAGGGTGAGGGTAAAGATTAGAGTGAGGGTTAGGTTGAGGTTGATTGTTAGGGTTAGCATTAGGTTTAGGGTTTGGGTTAGGGTGAGGGGTAGGGTTAGGGTTAGGTTGAGGATGATGTTTAGGGTTAGCATTAGGTTTAGGGTTAGCTTGAGGGTGAGGGTTAGGGTTAGGTTTAGGGTGAGTGTTAGGTTCAGGTTTAGGGTCAGGGGTAGAGTGAGGGTTAAGTTTAAGTTGTGGGTTCCAATTAGGGTGAGAGTGAGGCTAAGGATTCTGGTGAGGTTTAGGGTGTGTGTGAGGGTTAGGGTTTGAATTAGAGTTAGGGTTAGGGTGAAGGTGAGGGTGAGGGTTAGGGTTAGGGATAGGGTTAGAGTGAGGGTTAGGGTGAGGGTGAGGGTCAGGTTTAGGGTTAGGATTAGTGTAAGGTTGAGGGCTAGGTGAGGGTGAAGGTTAGGGTTTGGTTTAGGGTGAGGGAAAGTGTTAGGGTGACAGTTAGGGTTAGGGTTGTGATGAGGTTGAGGGTTAGGTTTAGTGTGAGGTTGTGGGGTAGGGTTAGGTAAGGTTAAGGGTTAGAGTGAGGGTTAGGGTGAGAGTTAGTGTTAGGGTTAGTGTGAGTGTGAGGGTGAGGGTTAGGCTGATGTTTAGGCTGACAGTGAGGGTTAGGGTGAGGGTTAGTTTTAGGTTTAGTGTTAGCGTTACAGTGAGGGTTAGGGTCATGGTTAGGATTAAGGTGAGGGTTAAAGTGAGGGTGAGGGTTAGGGTTAGGTTTAAGGTGTGGGTTATGGTTAGGGTTAGGATTAGGGTGAGGTTTAGGGTGAGGGGTTGGGTCAGGTTTAGTGTGAGGTTTAGGGTTAGTGTGAGGTTTTGGGTTTGGTTTAGGGTAAGTGTTAGGATAAGGGTTAGAGTGAGGGATAGGGTAATTGTTAGGGTTAGGGTGAGGGTAAGTCATAGGATTGGGGTTAGGGTAAGGGTGCTTGTGAGGGTGATGGTTAGTGTTAGGTTTATGGTGAAGGTGAGGTTTTGGTTTAGGATTAGGGTTAGGGTAAGTTTTAGGGTGAGGGTGAAGGTTAGGTTTAGGATTAAGGTTAGGGTTAGGATAAGGTGAGGGTGAGGGTGAGGGTGAGGGTTAGGGAGAGGATTAGGTTTAGGGTTAGGGTTAGGGTGAGAGTGAGGATTAGGTTGAGGTGAGGGTTCAGGTTTGTGTGAGGGTGAGGGTTAGGGTTAGAGTTAGGATGAGTGTTAGGGTTAATGTGAGGGGTAGGGTTAGGGTTAGGGTGAGGGTGAGGTTTAGGTTTAGTGTGAGAGTTAGGGTTAGTGTTAGGGGTAGGGTAAGGTTAAGGGTTAGGGTGAGGTTTAGCGTGAGGGAGAGGCTTATGATTAGGGTTAAGGTGAGGGTTAGGATGAGGGTGAGGTTTAGGGTGAGGTTGAAGGTTAGGGTGATGGTGAGGTTTAGTGTTAGGGTTAGGTTTAGGGTGTGGGTTAGGTTTAGTGTTAGGGTTAGGCTGATGGTTAGGTTTGGGGTTAGGGTAAGGGTGAGGGTGACGGTGAGTGTTAGGGTTAGGTTTAGGGTGAGTGTGAGGGTTAGGTTTAGGATTAGTGTTAGTATGATGGTGATGGTGAAGTTTACAGTTAGTGTTAGCTTTGGGGTGAGGGTGAGGGTGAGGGGGGGTTTACGGTGTGGGTGACGGTTAGGTTTAGGGTGAGCTTTAGGGTGATGGTGAGGGTTAGGTGAGGGTGAGATGTAGGCTTAATGTTAGAGTTAGGCTGAGGGTTAAGATCAGGGTCAGGATTAAGGTTAGGGTTAAGGTGAAGTTTAGGTTTAGGGTTAGGTTTAGGGTTAGTGTGAGGATTAGGTTTAGGGTGAGGGTAAGCTTTAGGGTGAGGGTTAGACTGAGGGTGAGGGATAGGTTTAGTGTTAGTGTTAGGGTGAGCATTTGGGTGAGGGTTAGGTTCAGGGTTAGGGTTAGGGTGAGTGTTAAGGTGAGGGCAAGTGTTAGGGTTAGGTTTATGTGGACGGTGAGGGATAGGGTTATGGTGAGGTGAGGGTCAGTGTTAGGGTTAGGGTTAGTTTGAGGGGAAGGTATAGGTTGAGGGTAAGTACTAGGGTTAGGCTGAGGGTGAGGGTGAGGTTGAGGTTTAGGGTTAGGGTTAGGGTTAGGGTTAGTGTGAGGGTTAGTGTTAGTGTTAGGGTTAGGGTTAGTGTGAGGGTAAGTGTTAGGGTGAGGGTTTGGGTTAGGGTGAGTGTTATGGTTAGGGTGAGGTTTAGGGTTAGGTTTATTTTTAGGGTTAGTGTTACGGTAACGGTGAGGGTGAGGTTTAATGTTAGGGTTAGGATGAGATTTAGGTTTAGGGTTAGGATGAGCGTTAGGCTGAGGGTTAGGTTTAGGGTTAAGTGTGTGTGTTAGGGTTAAGGTTAGGGTGAGGGTTCGGGTTCAGGTTAGGGTTAGCTTGAGGTTAGGTTTAGGGTTAGAGTTAGGGTGAGCATGAGGGCTAGGGTGAGGCGTAGGGTTAGGGTTAGGGTGAGGGTGAGGGTTAGGTTTAGTGTGAGGGTTACGGTTAGGGTGAGGGTGAGGGTTACGGTTAGGGTAAGGGTAAGGGTGAAGATGAGGGTGATTGTTAGGGTTAGGTTTAGGGTGAGGGTGACCATTAGATTTAGGATGAGGGTTAGGGTGAGTGTGAGGGTGACGGTTAGGTTTAGGTTTAGGGTTAGGCTTAGGGTGAGGGTCACGGTGAGGGTGAGGTTGACGGTAAGGGTTAGGGTAAGGGTTAGGGTTACGGTAAGGGTGAGGGTGAGTGTTAGGGTAAGGGTTAGGATTACGGTAAGGTTGAGGGTGAGGGTTAGGGTTAAGGTGAGTGTGAGGTTAGGGTTAGAGTTAGGGTTAGCATGAGGGTTTTGGTTAGGGTTAGGGTTAGGGTGATGGTGAAGGTTAGGGTGAGTGTGAGGTTGAGGTGGAGGGTGAGGGTGAGGCTTAGGGTGTGGTTTAGGGTTAGGGTTAAGGTGAGGGTTAGTGTTAAGGTGAGTGTGAGGGTTAGGTTTAGAGTTAGGTTTAGCATGAGGGTTATGGTTAGGGTTAGGTTTAGGGTGATGGTGAGGTTGAGGGTGAGGTTGAGGGTGAGGTTGAGGACGAGGGTTAGAGTGAGGGTGAGCATTAGGGTGAGAGTGTGGGTTCCGGTGAGGGTGAGGGTGAGGGTTATGGTTAGGGTTCGGGTTAGAGTTAGGGTGATGGTGTGGGTGAGGGTTAGGTTTAGGATTAGGAATAGCTTTAGGGTTAGGCTGAGGGTGAGTGTTACAGTGAGGTTAGGGTTTGGGTTAGGGGAAGGGTTAGGTAAATGTTAGGGTTAGTGTTAGGGTGAGGGATGAGGTTAGGGTTAGGGTTAGGATGAGGGTTAGGCTGTGGGGTAGGCTTAGGGTTAGAGTGAGGCTTAGGTTTAGTGTGAGTTTTAGGGTTAAGTTTAGGTTCATGATTAGGTTTATGGTGAGTAGAAGGGTTAGGGTGAGGGTTAAGATGAGGGTGAGGTTTAGGGTTTGGGATAGGGTTAGGGTAATTTTAGGGTGAGGGCTAGAGTGGGTGTGAGGGTTAGGGTTAGGGTTAGGTATAGGGTGAGGATTAGCTTTAGGGTTAGGGTTAGGTTTCGGGTGAGTCTTAGACTGAGGGGTAGGGTTATGGATAGAGTGAGGGTTAGGTTTAGTGTGAGGGTTAGGGTTTGGGGTAGGGTTAGGGTTAGGGTGAGGTTTAGGCTGATGGCTAGGGTTACAGTTAGGGTGAGGATTAAGTTTAGTGGGAGTGTTAGGGTTAGGTTAAGGGTTAGGGTTAGGGATCGGTTTCGGGTTCGAGTGAGGGTTCGGATTAAAGTGTGGATGAGCATTAGGGTTAGTGTGAGGACTAGGTTTAGGGTTAGAGTTACTCTTAGGGTTAGGGTTAGAGTGAGGGTAAGGGTTACGGTTAGGGTGATTGTGAGGTTAAGGGTTAGGGTTAGTGTTAGGGTTAGGGTGAGAGTTCGGGTTAGTGTGAGGGTTAGAGTTAGGGTGAGGGTTAGGGTGAGTTTTAGGATTAGAGTTAGGGTTAGGATTAGGGTTAGGGTGAGGTTGAGGTTTAGTGTTAGTGTTAGGGTTAGGGTTATTTTTAGGGTTAGGGTGCGGGTGAGGGTGAGGTTTAGGGCTAGGTTAGGGTTAGGTTTAGCCAGAGAGTGAGGGTGAGGTTGATGGTTAGTGTTAGGGTTAGCGTGAGGATGAGGGCTACGGTGACGGTGAGGTTTAGGGTGTGGGTGAGGGTTAGGTTTAGGGGGAGGGTTAGGGTGATGTTGAGGATTAGGTGAGGGTGAGATTTAGGTTTAGTGTTAGAGTTAGGCTGAGGCTAAGATCAGGGTCAAGATTAAGGTGAGGGTGTAAGGTGAGGGTTAGTGTGAAGTTGAGGGTGAGGGTTTCCTTTATGTCAGGGTTAGGGGTAGGGTAGGGATTAGGGTGAGGGTGAGGGTGAGGGTGTAGTTTACATCAGGGTTAGGGTTAAGCTGAGGTTAGGATTAGGGTGAGGTTTAGGGTTAGTGTTAGGATTAGGGTTAGGGTGAGGGTGATGTTTAGGGTGAGGGTGAGTGTTAAGGGGAGGGTTAGATTGAGGGTCAGGGTTATGGTTAGTGTTAGGGTTATGGTGAGGGTTATGTTTAGGGTGAGGGTGAGGGTTAAGGGGAGGGTTAGATTGTGGGTCAGGGTTAGGGTTAGTGTTAGGGTTAGCGTTAGGATGAGGGTTAGGTTGACGTTTAGGGTTAGGGTTATTGTTAGAGTTACGGTGAGGGTTAGGCTTAGGGTTAGGGTTAGAGTTAGGGTGAGGGTTAGGGTTAGGGTTAGGATTTTGGTAAGGGTTAGGGTTAGCGTGACAGTTAGGTTTAGGGTGATGTTAAGGGTGACTTTGAGGGTTAGGGTTAGGGTGAGGTAGAGCGTTAGGATTAGGGTGCGAGTGAGGGTGAGTGAGACGGTGACGGTGAGGATTAGGGTTAGGGTTAGGTTTAGGTTGAGGGTAAGAGTTAGGGTTTGGATTAGGGTTAGTGTAAGGGTTAAGCTGAGGGTGAGGTTAAGGGTGAGGCTTTCGGTTTGGTAAGGGTTAGGGTTAGGTTGATGGTGAGGATTAGGGTGAGGGTGAGGGTTAGGGTTAGGTTGAGCGTTACGGTTAGGGATAGGGTTAGGGTGAGGCTTTGGGTGAGAGGTAGGGTTAGTTTTAGGATGAGGGTTAGGGTTAGTGTGACATTTACGGTAAGGGTTATGGTTAGTGTGAGGATAAGGTTTAGGGTGAGGGTTAGGTTGAGACTGAGGGTTAGGGTTAGCGTTAGGGTTATGGTGAAGGTTTGGGTGGGGTTTAGGGTGAGGGTAAGGGTTCGGGTTAGGGTTGGGTGAGGGTTAGGGTGAGCGTAAGTGTTAGGGTGCGGGTTAGGTTGAGGGTTAGGGATAGGGTTATGCTGAGGGTAAGGGTTAGGGTTAGGGTGAGAGTAAGGTTGAGGTTTAGGGTGAGGCTGAGGGTGAGGCTAAGGGTGAGGCTGAGGGTTAAGTTTAGGGTTAGGTTTATGGTGAGGGCTAGGGTGAGGATTAGGTTGAGGGTGAAGTTTAAGGTGAGGGTTAGGTTTAGGGTGAGGGTTAGGGTTAGGGTTAGGGTGAGGTTTAGGGTTAGGGTGATGTTTAGGGTGAGCTGAAGGAGAGAGTGAGGGTTCGGGTGAGGGTTAGGGTTAGGGTGAGTGTTAGGGTTAGGGTTAGGGTGAGGTTAATTGTTAGGATGACAGTTACGGTGAGGGTGAGGGTTAGGCTTAGGTTTAGTGTTAGGGTGAGGGTTAGGGTTAGGGCTAGGGTGAGGGTTAGGGTGAGGGTTAGGTGGAAGTTTAGGGTTAGGGTTAGGGTTTGGGTTAGGTTGAGGGATAGGGTGAGAGGAAGGGGTAGGGTGAGGGTTAGGGAGAGGGTGAGGCTTAGGTTGAGAGTGAACATTTGTGTTAGCATCAGTGTTGGGTTTAGGGTGAGTCTTAGGGTTAGGCTGAGGGATAGTTTTAGGGTTAGTGTGAGGGTTAGGGTTAGGGTTAGGGTTAGGGTGAGGTTAAGGGTTAGGGTGAGGTTGACGGTTGGTTAGGGTTAGCCTTAGTGTGAGGATGAGGGTTAGGGTTAGGTTTAGGGTGAGTGTGAGTGTGAGGGTTAGGTTTAGGATTAGGGTTAGGGTTAGGGTTAGGCTGAGGTTCAGGGTATGAGTGAGGCTCACGCTAGCCCTCACGGCTAGGGTTAGGGTGAGGGGCAGATTTAGGGTTAGAGTTAGGGTGAGGCTTAGATTTAGTGTGAGGGTTATCGTTTGGATAAGGGTTAGGGTGATGGTAAGTGTTAGGGTGAGGGTTAGGGTGAGAGTGAGGGTTAAGGTTAGCCTAAGTGTTACGTTGTGGGTTAGGGTAAGGGTTAGGGTTAGGGTTAGGGTTAGGGTTAGGGTGAGGGTGAGGGTTATGGTTAGGGTTAGGATGAGTGTTAGGGTTAGGGTGATGTTTAAGGTGAAAGTGAAAATTAGGGAGAGTGAGAGGGTTCGGGTGAGGGTGACGGTTAGGTTGTGGGTGAGATTGAGGGTTAGGGTTTGGGTGAGGGTGAGGGTTAGGGTGATGTTTAGGTTGAGGGTGAGGTTTAGCGTGAGAGTTAGGCTTCAGGGTATGGGAAGGGATAGGGTGTAGGTGAGGGTTAGGGTGAGGCTGAGGCTTAGGGTGACCATGAGGTTTTCGGTCAGGAAAGGTATAGATTTAGGGTTAGGGTGAGGATTACGGTGAGGGTGAGGATTAAGTTTAGGGTTAGGGTTAGGGGGAGGGTTAGGGTTAGGGTTAAGTTGAGGGTTTAGGGTTAGGGTGATGTTTAGGGTGAGCGTGAGGGTGAGAGTGAGGATTCGTTTGAGGGTGTGTCTAAGGGTGTTGGTGAAGATTAGGGTGAGAGTGAGGGTTCGGGTGAGGGTGAGAGTTAGGGTGTTGGTGAGGGGTAGGGTTAGGGTGAGGGTTAGGGTGAAGGTGAGAGTTATGGTCAGGTTGAGGGTTAGGTTAAGTGTAAGAGTGAGGGTTAGGTTTAGGGTGAGGGGTAGGGTGAGGGGTAGGGTTAGGGTTAGGGAGAGGGTTAGGTTTAGGGTTAGGATTATGGTGCGTGTTATGGTTAGGGTTAGGGTGAGGGTTAGGGTTCGGGTTACGTTTAGGTTTAGGGTGAGGATTAGGTTTAGTGTGAGGGTTAGTGTTAGGGGGAGTGTAAGGATCAGGGTTAGGTTGAGGATTAGGTTGAGAGTGAGGGTTAGGGTTAGATTAAGTTTTAGGGTGAGGGTTAAAGTTAGGGTTAGCGTGAGGGTTAGGGTTGGGGTGAGGGTTAGGGTTAGGATTCGGGTGAGTGTTAAGGTGAGGGTGAGGTTTAGGGTGAGGGTGAGTGTTAGGGTTAGGGTGACCGATAGGGTGAAGGTTAGGGTTAGGGTGAGTGTGAGGATTAGGTTTAGGGTTACTCTTAATGCTATGGTGAGGGTTTGGGTTAGGGTGAGGTTTAGGGTGAGGGTGAGGTTTAGGGTTAGCGTCAGGGTTAAGGTGTGAGTTAGGGTGAGATTTAGGATTAGGGTGAGGGTGAGGGTTAGGGTTAGGGTTAGGGTGATGTTTAGGGTTAGGGTGTGCGTTAGGGAGAGGTTTATGGTTAGGGTGAGGGTTAGGTTTATGTTTAGGGTTCAAGTTAAAGTGAGTGTGAGGGTGAGTGTTAGGGTTAGGATTAGGGCTCGGGTTAGTGTTAGGCTGAGGGTGAGTGTGAGAGTTAGGGTTAGGGTAATGTTTTGGGTTAGCGTTAGTTTGAGGGTTAGGGTTAGGATGAGGTTTAGGGTGAGGATTATCGTTAGGGTTAGGTTGAGGTTTAGGTTTAGTGTGAGGGTTATGGTTAGGTTTAGGGTGAGGGTGTGGGTAAAGGTTAGGGTGAGGGTCAGTGTGAGGGTGAGGTTTAGGGTAAGGGTTAGGGTGAGTGTTTGGGTGAGGTTTAGGTTTAGGTTTAGGGTTAGGGTGAGGGTTAGGATGAGGGTAAGGGTTAGGGTGAGGTTTAGGTTGTGGTTATGTATTAGGGTTAGCATTAGTCTTAGGGTGAGTGTTAGGGTTGGGTATAGCATTAGTGTTAGGGTTAGGGTTAGGGTGAGGGTTAGAATTAGGGTTAAAGTGAGGGTGAGGTTTAGGGTTAGCATTAGGTTTACAGTTAGGGTTAGAGTGACGGTGAGGGTGAGGGTTAGGGTTAGGAATATGTTTAGGTTTAGGGTGAGGCTGAGGTTGAGGATGAGGTTGAGTTTGAGGGTTAGGGTTAGGGTTTGGCTTAGGGTGAGGTCTAGGTTGAGGGCGAGGGTTAGGGTGAGGGTTAGGGTTAGGGTGCGGTTTTCGGTTAGGAAAGGGTTAGGTTTAAGTTTAGGGTGAGGATTAGGCTGAGGGTGAGGTTGAAGGTGAGGGTTAGGGTTAAGGTGAGGTTTAGGGTTAGGGTTAGGCTGAGGGTTAGGGTTAGGTTGATGTTTAGGGTGAGGGTGAGGGAGAGGGTTAAGGTGTAGATGAGGGTTAGGGTGATGGTGAGGGTTAGGGTGATGCTGTGGGTTAGGTTGAGGGTTAGGGTTAGTGTGAGGGTTAGGATTAGTGTTAGTGTGAGGAAAAGGGTTAGGGTGAGGATTAGGATGAGAGTAAGAGTTAGGGTTAGGTTTAGCCTTAGGGTTAGGGTGAGGTATAGGGTTAGAGTTCGGGTTAGGGTTAGGTTGATGGTGAGGGTTAGACTTAGGGTTAGGGTGAGTGTTAGGGTTGGGGTGAGTCTTAGGGTTACAGTTAGGATGAGGTTGAGGGTGACGGTGAGGGTTCGGGTGAGGGTTAGGCTGTCGGTTAGGGTTAAGTTTATGGTTAGGGTAAGGGTTAGGGTGAGGTTTAGGGTGAGGGTTAGGGTTAGGGTGACATTGAGGGTTAGGGTGACAGTTGGGGTTAGGGTGAGGGTGAGGTTTAGTTTTAGTGTTAGTGTTACAGTGAGGGTGAGGGTCAGGGTTAGGATTAGGGTGAGGGTTAAAGTGAGGGTTAGGGTTAGGCTTTGGTTTAGTGTTAATGTGAGGATTAGGGTTAGTGTTAGGTTTATAGTGAGGGTAAGGGTTAAGATGAGGGTTAGGCTCATGTGTATGTTTAAGCTAAGGGTTAGGGAGAGGGTGAGGGTAAGGGTTAGGGTGAGGGTTAGGGTGAGGGTGAGGGTTAGGGTTAGCATTAGGGTTAGGTTTTGGGTTAGGATGAGGGGTAGGGTTAATGTTAGGGTGAGGATGAGGGTTAGGGTTAGCATTAGGTTTAGGGTTAGGGTGAGGGTGAGGGTTAGGGTTAGGGTTAGGGTGAGTGTGAGGTTGAGGGTTAGGGTTAGGGGTAGAGTGAGGGTTAAGGTTAAGGTGTGGGTTCCAGTTAGGGTGAGGGTGAGGTAAGGATTAGGGTGAGGTTTAGTGTCTGGGTGAGTGTTAGGGTTTGAATAAGAGTTAGGGTTTGCGTTAGGATGAGGGTGAGGTTAAGGGTTAGGGTTAGGGTTAGGTTTAGGGTTAGGGTGAGGGTCAAGGTGAGGGTTAGGGTGAGGGTTAGGTTTAGGTTTAGGGTTAGGGTTAGGATTTGTTTTAGGGTGAGGGCTAGGGTGAGGGTGAGGGTTCGGGTTTGTGTTATGGTGAGAGTAAGTGTTAGGGTGAGGGTAGTGTGACAGGTAGGGTTAGGGTTAGGGTGAGGGTGAGGGTTAGGTTTAGAGTGAGTGTTAGGGTCAGGGTTAGGGTGAGGGTTCGTGTTAGGGTTAGGATTAGGGTTGGGGTGAGGGTGAGGTTTATGTTTAGGGTTAGGGTGAGGGTTAGGTTTAGGGTGATGTTTAGGGTGAGGGTGAGGGTTAGGATGACAATGATGGTTCGGGTGAGGGTGAGGATTAGGGTGTGGATGAGGGTTATGGTGAGGGTGAGGGTTAGGGTTAGATTTAGGGTGTGGATTAGAGTTAGGGTTAGGATTAGGGCGAGGGGTATGATCAGGGATAGGGTGAGTTTTTGGGTTAGTGTGAGGTTTAGGGTTAGGTTTAGGGTAAGTGTGAGGATAACGGTTAGGGTGAGGGATAGGGTTATTGTTAGGGTTAGGGAGAGGATTAAGATTAGGTTTAGGGTTATGGTGAGATTGAGGGTTAGGTTGAGGTGAGGGTTCGGGTTTGGGTGAGGTTTAGGGTGATGGTGAGGGTTAGGGTTAGGGTAAAGTTGAGGGTGAGGATCAGAGTAATGGTTAGTGTTAGGGTTAGAGTGAGGGTGAGGTTTCGGATTAGGATTAGGGTTAGGGTTAGGCTTAGTGTGAGGGTGAGGGTGAGGATGAGGGTGAGGGTTAGTGTTAGGGTGAGGGTTAGGGTTATGGTTATGGTTAGGGTGAAGATTATGGGTATAGTTAGGGATAGGATGAGCGTTATGCTGAGGGTTAGGGTTAGAGTTAGTGTGCAGGTTAGGTTTAGAGTTAAGGTTAGGGTGAGGGTGAGGGTTTACTTTAGGTAACGTTTAGGGTAAGATTAGGGTGACGTTTAGGATGAGGTTGAGGGTTAAGATGAGGTTTTCGGTTAGGGTGAGCATTAGGGTTAGGATTAGGGTCAGGGTTATTGTTAGGGTGATGTTTAGGGTGAGGGTGAGGGTGAAGGTTCGGGTGAGGGGGAGGGTTAGGGTTAGGGTTAGCCTGAGGCTTATGGTTATGGTTAGGGTAATGGTGAAAGTTAGGGTGAGTGTGAGGTTGAGGGTGAGAGTTAGGGTGAGGGTTAGAATGACGGTGAGCATTAGGGTGAGAGTGAGGGTTTGGGGGAGGATTCGGGGGAGGGGGAGGGTTATAGTTATGGTTTGGTTTAGAGTTAGGGTTAGGGTTAGGGTGAGGGTTAGGGTTAGGATTAGAGTTAGGGTGACGGTAAGGCTTCAGGTGAGGGTTAGGGTGAGGATGAGAGTTAGGGTTAGGGTGAGGGTGAGGGTAAGTGTTAGCGTGAGGACTAGGGTTAGGTTTAGGATTAGGGTGAGTGTTAGGGTTATGGTGAGGGTGAGGCTGAGGGTTAGGTTCATTATTAATGTTAGGGTTAGTGTGAGGGTTAGTGATAGGGTTAGGGTTAGGGTGAGGGTTAGAGTTAGGGTAAAGGTGATGGTTAGTCTGAGAGGTAGGGTTAGGGTTAGGGTGAGAGTTAGGCTCAGTGTGAGGGTTAGGGTTAGGGTGAGGGTGAGGGTTAGGGTTATGGTGAGGGTTAGTGTTAGGGGGTGGGCTAGGTTGAGTGTTAGGTTGAGGATGTGAGTGAGTGTGAGGTTTTCGGTTAGGTAATGTTTAGGGTTAGGGTTAGGGTGAGGTTGTGGGTTAGGGTTAGGGTGAGGGTGAGGGTGAGGGTTAATGTTAGGATGAGGGTTAGGGATAGGGTTAGTGTGAGGGTGAGGGTGAGGGTTTCCTTTACATCAGGGTTAGGATTAAGCTGAGGTTAGGGTTAGGGTGAGGGTTAGGGTTAGGGTTAGGGTATGGGTTAAGTTTAGGGTGATGTTTAGGGTGAGGGTGAGGGTTAGGGTGAGAGTTAAGATGAAGTATAGGGTTAGTGTTAGATTAGGGTTAGCTTGAGGGTGAGGTTTAGGGATAGAGTTAGGGTTATGGGGAGTGTTAAATTGAGGGTCAGGGTTAAGGTTAGTGTTAGGGTTAGGGTTAGCATGAGGGTTAGGCTGAGGATTAGGTTTAGGGTTAGTGTGAGGGTTAGGGTTAGTTTAGGGTTAGGGTTAGTGTTTGGTTAGGGTGAAAGTTAGTTTTAGGTTTATTGTTAGGATAAGGTTTAGGCTGAGGGTTAGGTTTAGGGTTAGTGTGAGGGTTAGGTTTAGGGTTAGGGTGTGGACTATGCTGAGGGTGAGGGTTAGGGTGAGGGTTAGGGTTATGGCTGGGGTTAGCGTCAGGGGTAGGCTGAGGGTTAGGATTAGGCTATAGACTAGGGTTAGGCTGAAGTTGAGGGTGAGGTTGAGGGTGAGTGTTACTGTTAGAGTGAGGGTTAGAGTGAGGGTGAGGGGGAGTGGGAGTGTTTGATTTAGGGTTAGAGTTAGGTTGAGGGTAAGTGTTAGGATTAGGGTTAGCACTAGGTTTATGCTGAGGGTTAGGGTGAGTTTGAGGGTGAGGTTTAGGGTTAGGGTGAGGGTTAGGGTTATGGTTAGTTTTAGGGTAAGGTTTAGGTTTAGGGTTAGGGTTAGGATGAGCATAGGCTGAGGGTTAGGTTTAGGGTTAGGGTTTGGTTAGGGTGAAGGTTGCTTTTAAGTTTAGGGTTAGGATAAGGTTTAGGATAAGGTGAGTATGAGGGGTAGGGTGAGGTTGTGGGTTTGGGTTATGGTTAGGTTTAGGGTTAGGGTTAGGGTGAGGGGAAGGGTTAGAGTGAGCTTTAGGCTGAGGGTGAGGTTGAGGGTTTCGGTTAGTTAAAGGTTAGGGTTAGGGTGAGGATTAGGGTGAGGCTGAGGATTAAGCTGAGGGTGAGGGTTCGGGTTAGGGTTAGGGTGAGGGTTAGGGTTAGGATGATATTTAGGGTGAAGGTGAAGGTTAGAGTGAGGGTGAGGGTTAGGGTTAGTGTTAGGTTTAATGTGAGGGTTAGGAATAGGAATAGGATTAGGGTTAGGGTTCAGCTGAGGGTGAGGATCAGGGTGTGGATGAAGGTCAGGGTCAGGGTTACGTTTAGGGCTAGAGTGAGGGTTACGGTTATTTTGAGGGTTATGGGAAGGTTTAGGGTGAGGGTAAGGGTTAGGGTGAGGGTTAGGGTGAGTGTGAGGGTTTGGAATACGGTTTGGGTTAGGGTTGGGGTGAGGGTTAGGGTTTGGGTGATGTTTAGAGTGAGGGTGAGGGTTAGGGTGAGGATGAGGGTGCGGTTGAGTGTGAGGGTTCGGTTGAGGGTGAGGGTTAGGGTGTGAGTGAGGATTAGGGTTAGGGTGAGGGTTAGGTTGAGGGTGAGGGTGAGGTTAGGGTTAGGGTTTGGGTTAGAGATAGGGTGAGTTTGAGAGTGAGGGTTAGGTTTAGGATTAGGGTGAGTGTTAGGGTTAGGTTGAGGGTTAGGTATATTGTTAGGGTTAAGGTAAGGGTGAGGGTGGGTGTTAGGGTTAGGTTTAGGGTTAGAGTTAAGGTGAGCGTGAGGGTGAGTGTTATGATTAGGTTAGGATTAGGGTTAGGTGAAGGTGAAGGAGAGGGTGAGGGTGAGGGTTAGGTTTAGGGTGAGGTTTAGGCTTATGGTTAAGGTTAGTGTGAGGGTTAGGATTAGTTTTAGGGTTAGGATGAGGGTTAGGCTGAGGGTTAGGGTTAGGATTAGGGTGAGTTTAGGGCTACGTTTAGGGTTAGGATAAGGGTTAGGCTGAGGGTTAGGGTTAGGATTAGTGTGAGGGATTGGCTTAGGGTTAGGGTAAGAGTAAGGGTGAGGGTAAAGTTTAGGGTGAGAGTTAGAGTGAGGGTGAGGGTTAGGGTTAGGGTGAGTGTTAGGGTAAAATTTAGGTTTAGGGATAGGGTTAGGGTGAGGGTAAGGGTGTGAGTAAGTGTTCGGGTGAGGTTTAGGGTGAGGGAGAGGGTTAGCGTCAAGGTTAGGTTTAGGGTGAGGGTTAGGGTTTGGGTAAGTGTTAGGGTGAGGGTGAGGGTTAGGGTTAGGGTGAGGGTAAGTGATAGGGTGAGGATTAGTGTGAGTCTGAGGGTTAGGGTTAGCATTAGGGTGATGGTGAGGGTTAGGGTTAGGATTAGAGTTAGGGTGAGAGTAAAGCTTAGGGTGAGGGTTAGGGTGAGGTTCAGGGTTAGTGTTAGGGTGAGTGGGAGGGTAAGTGTTAGGGTGAGGACTAATTTTAGTGTTAAGATTAGGGTGAGTGTTAGGGTTATTGTGAGGGTGAGGGTGAGGGTTAGGTTCAGTATTAGGTTTAGGGTTAGTGTGAGGGTTAGTGATAGGATTTGGGTTAGGGTGAGGGTCAGAGTTAGGGTTAAGGTGAGGGTTAGTCTGAGTGGTAGGGTTAGGGTTAGGGTGAGGGTTAGGCTTAGTGTGAGGGTTAGGGATAGGTTTAGGGTTAGGGTGAGGGTGAGTTTGAGGGTGAGGGTTTGGGTTAGGGTGAGGGTTAGTGTTAGGGGGATTGCTAGGTTGAGGGTTAGGGTTTGGGTGAGGGTGAGGTTTTCGGTTAGGTAAGGTTTAGGGTTAGGGTTAGGGTGAGGATTAGGGTGAGGTTGTGGGTTAGGTTTAGGGTGAGGGTGAGGGTCAGGGTTAGTGTTAGGATGAGAGTTAGCGTTAGGCTTAGCGTGAGTGTGAGGGTTCCGGTGAGGGTTCGGGTGAGGGTTAGGGTGTGGGTTAAGGTTCGGTTTTGGGTGAGGGTTAGGGTGACAGTGAGTGTTAGGGTGAGGGTGAGGTTGAGTGTGAGGGTTAGGGTTAGGTTTAGGGATAGGATTAGGGTTAGGTTTAGGGTAAGGGTTAGGGTTAGGTTGAGGGTTAGGTTTAGGGTTAGGGATAGGGTTAGGGTGAGGTTAGGTTGAGGGTGAGGGTTAAGCTGTGGTTAGGGTTAGGGTGATGGTTAGGGTTAGGGTGATGTTTAGTGTGAGGGTGAGTGTTCGGTGAGGGTGAGGGTGAGGGTTAGTGTTAAGGTTAGGTTTAGGTTGAGGGTGATTGTGAGGGTGAGGATTAGGAATAGGATTAGGGTTAGGGTTAAGCTGAAGCTGAGGGTAAGGGTGAGGGTGAAGGTTAGGGTCAGGGTTAGAATTAGGGTTAGAGTGATGGTTACGGTTAGTGTGAGGATAATGTTTAGGGTTAGGGTGAGGGTAAGGATTAGGGTGAGAGTAAAGTTTAGGGTGAGGATTAGGGTGAGTGTGAGGGTTTGGATTAGGGTTTGTCTTAGAGATAGGGTGAGGGTTAGGATTTGTGTGATGTTTAGAGTGAGGGTGAGGGTTAGGGTGAGGATGAGGGTTCGGGTGAGGGTTCAGGTTCGGTTGAGGGTGAGGGTTAGTTTGTGGGTGAGGATTAGGCTTAGGGTGAGAGTTAGCGTTAGGCCTAGGTTTAGGGTTAGGTTGAGGGTTAGGGTTAGGGTTAGGGTGAGGGGTAGGGACAGGGTTAGGGTCAGGTTTAGGGTGAGGTTTAGGGTGAGTGTGAGGGTTAGGGTGAGGGTGAGGGTGAGGGTTAGGGTTAGGGTTTGCGTTAGACTTAGGGTGAGTTTGAGGGTGAGGGTTAGGTTTAGGATTAGGATGAGGGTTAGGGTTAGGTTGAGGGTTAGGGATAGTGTTAGGGTTAGGGTAAGGGTGAGGGTGAGTGTTAGGTTTAGGTTTAGGGTTAAAGTTAGGGTGAGGGTGAGGGTGAGGGTTAGGATTATGTTACATTTAGGGTTAGGCTGAGGGTGATCGAGAGGATGAGGGTGAGGCTTAGGGTTAGGTGAGGTTTAGGTTTACGGTTAGGGTTAGGGTGAGGGTTAGGTTTAGGGTTATGGTTAGGATGAGGGTTAGGCTAAGGGTTAGGGTTAGGGTTAGGGTGAGATTTAGGGCTAGGTTTAGGGTTAGGATAAGGATTAGGCTGAGGATTAGGGTTCGGGTTAGTGTGAGGGTTAGGTTTAGTGTTAGGGTAAGAGTTAGGGTGAGGGTAAAGTTTAGGGTGAGGGCTAGGGTGAGGGTGAGGTTTAGGGTTAGGGTGAGGGTTAGGGTCAATTTTAGGTTTAGGGTTAGGGTTAGAGTGAGGTGAAGGGTGTGGGTAAGTGTTAGGGTGAGGTTTAGAGTGAGGGTGAGGGTTGGCGTCAAGGTAAAGGTTAGGGTTAGGGTTAAGGTGAGGGTTAGGGTTTGGGTGAGTGTTAGGGTGAGTTTTAGGGTGAGGGTGAGGGTTAGGGTGAGGGTAAAGTGTTAGGGAGAGGGTTACGGTGAGGCTGAGAGTTATGGTTAGCATTAGGGTGAGGGTGAGGGTTAGGGTGTAGTTTTGGGTTAAGGTTAAGGATAGGGTGAGGATTAGGGTTAGGGTTAGGTTGAGGGTGAGGGTTAGGGTGAGGGGTAACATTACAGTTTGGGTGAGGGTTAGGTTTAGTGTGAGGATTAGGGTTGGTTTAGGGTGACGGTAAGGGTTAGGGTGACGGTTAGGTTGAATGTGAGGTAGGATGAGGGTTAGGGTTAGGGTGAGGGTTAGGGATAGGTTTAGGGTTAGGGTGAGGGTTAGGGTTAGGATTAGAGTTAGGGTGACGGTAAGGCTTCGGGTGAGGGTTAGGGTGAGGATGAGAGTTAGGGTTAGGGTGAGGGTGAGGGTAAGTGTTAGCGTGAGGACTAGGGTTAGGTTTAGGATTAGGGTGAGTGTTAGGGTTATGGTGAGGGTGAGGCTGAGGGTTAGGTTCATTATTAAGGTTAGGGTTAGTGTGAGGGTTAGTGATAGGGTTAGGGTTAGGGTGAGGGTTAGAGTTAGGGTAAAGGTAATGGTTAGTCTGAGAGGTAGGGTTAGGGTTAGGGTGAGAGTTAGGCTCAGTGTGAGGGTTAGGGTTGGGGTGAGGGTAAGGGTTATGTTTAGGGTTATGGTGAGGGTGAGTGTGAGGGTGAGGGTTAGGGTTATGGTGAGGGTTAGTGTTAGGGGGTGGGCTAGGTTGAGGGTTAGGTTGAGGGTGAGAGTGAGTGTGAGTTTTTCGGTTAGGTAAGGTTTAGGGTTAGGGTTAGGGTGAGGATTAGGTTGAGGTTGTGGGTTAGGGTTAGGGTGAAGGTGAGGATGAGGGTGAGGGTTAATGTTAGGATGAGGGTTAAGGATAGGGTTAGTGTGAGGGTGTGGGTGAGGGTGAGGGTTAGGCTTAGGGTTAGTGTGAGGTTTAGGTTTACAGAGAGGGTAATGGTTAGGATTAGGGTTAGGGTTAGGTTGAGGGTTAGTGTTAGGTTGATGTTTATTGTGAGAGTGAGGGTTAGGGTGTGGGTGAGTGTTCGGGTAGAGTTAGGGTTCGGGTTAGGGTTAGGGATAGGGTTAGGGTTTGGGTAAAGTTTAGGGTGAGGGTGATGATTAGGGTTAGCGTGAGGGTTAGGGTTAGGTTTAGGGTTAAGATGAGGTTTAGGTTGAGGGTTAGGTTTAGGTTTAGGGTAAGTGTGAAGTTTCAGGTTAGGGTGAGGGTTGGATTTAGGTTTAGGGTTAGTATAAGGGATAGGGTGAGGGTTAGGGTTACGGTTAATATGAGTGTTAGGTTTAGGGTTAGGGTTTGGGTTAGGTTGACGGTAATGGTTCGGGTGAGGGTTAGGGTGAGGCTCAGGGATACGTTTAGGGTGAGGGTTAGGTTGAGTGTTAGGATTATGGTTATGGTTAGGGTAAGGCTGAGGGGGAAGGAGAGGTTGAGGGTGAGCGTTAGGATTAAGGTTACTGATAGGGTGAGCATTTGGGTTAAGGTTAGATTTAGGGTGAGGGTTAGGCTCAGGGGTAGGGTTAGGGTTAGGTTGAGGGTTAGGTTTAGTGTGAGGTTTAGGGTTAGGGTTAGAGTGAAGGTTAGGTTTAGTGTGTTGGTGAGGGTTAGGGTTAGGTTGAGGGTAAGGGTTAGGGTGAGGGTTAGGGTGAGAGTGAGGTTTAGGGTTAGCATTAGGTTTAAGGTTAGGGTTAGGATGAGGGTTAGGGTGAGGGAGAGGGTGAGGGCGAGGGTAAGGGTTAGGATGAGGGTCAGGTTTAGTGTGAGGGTGAGGGTTAGGTTTAGTGTGAGGTTGAGGGTTAGGTTTAGGGTGAGTATTAGGGTTAGGGTAAGGGTGAGGGTTAGGGTTAGTGTTAGAGTGAGGGTGAGGGTCAGGGTGAGGGATAGGTTTAGGTTGAGGATTAGATTTAGGGTGAGGTTTAGAGTTTGGGTTAGGGTGATGTTTATTGTGAGGGTGAGTGTTAGGGCGAGTGTGAGTGTTCGGTGAGGGTGACTGTTCGGGTGAGGGTGACGATTAGGGTGTGGTTGAGGGTTAGGGTTAGTATGAGAGTCAGGGTGAAGTGTAGGGATAGGGTTAGGGTGAGGTTTAGGGTTAGTGTGAAGGTTAGAGTTAGGGTTAGGGTTAGGGTTAGCGTTAGTGTGAGGATAAGAGTTAGGGTGTGGGTTAGTGTGAGGGTGAGGGTTAGGGTTAGCGTTAGGGTTAGGGTGTGGGTTACTGTGAGGGTGAGGGTTATGGTGAGGTTTAGGGTTAGGGTGAGGGTTAGGATTAGGGTTAGTGTGAGGGTTAGTGTTAGGGTGATGTTTAGGGTGAGGTTGAGGGTTAGTGTGAGGGTGAGAGTGAGGGTGAGTTTTAGGGTTAGGTTTAGGGTGAGGGTGTGGGTTAGGGTTAGGATTAGTGTTAGGGTTAGGCTGAAGGTGAGGATGAAAGTGAGTGTGAGGTTTAGGGATAGGGTTAGTATTAGGTTAAAGTTAGTTTTAGGGTGAGGGTTAGGGTTAGGTATATTGTTAGGGTTAGGGTTTGGGTTAGTTAGGGTGAGGGTGAGGGTTAGCGTTAGGGTTAGGGTTAGGGTTAGGGTGAGGGTGGGGTTCAGGGTTAGGGTTAGGATTATGTTTAGGTTAAGCCTGAGGGGGAAGTGGAGGTTGAGTGTGAGGTTTTGGTTTAGGGTTACGGTTAGCGTGAGGGTTACAGTTAGGTTTAGGGTTAGTATAAGGGCTAGGCTGAAGGTAAGGGTTAGGGTTAGTGTGAGTGTTAGGCTTAGGGATAGGGTTTGGGTTAGGTTGAGGGTAAAGTTTAGAGTGAGAGTTATGGAGAGGATGAGGGTTAGGGTTACCATGAAGGTTCGGGTGAGGGTTAGGGTTAGGGTTATGGTTAGGGGTAGCGTGAGGGTTAGGGTGAAGGTTAGGTTTAGGGTTAGGTTTCGGGTGTGGGTTAGGTTTTGGTTAAGTGTTAGAGTGAGGGTAGGGTGAGGGTGAGGGTTAATAGGAGGGTGAGGGTTAGTGTTAGCATTAGGGTTAGGGTGAGGGTGAGGGTTAGGGTTAGGGTGAGGGTTAAGGTGAGGGTTAGGGTTAAGGTTAGGGATAGGGTGAGGATTAGGGTTAGAGTTAGGAATAGGGTGAGGGTTAGGCTGAGGGGTAGTGTTAGGTTTAAGGTGACTGTTAGGTTTAGTGTGAGGATTCTGGTTAGGTTTAGGGTGAGGTTTAGGTTTATTGCGAGGATTAGGGTTAGTGTTAGGGTGAAGGTAAGGGTTAGGGTGAGGTTTACGGTGAGGGTGAGGTTTAGGGTTAGCATTAGGTTTAGGTTAAAGTTAGGATGAGGGTTAGGGTTAGGGTGAGGGTGAGGGTGAGGGTGAGGCTTATGTTTAGGATGAGGGTTAGGGTTAAGGTGAGGGTTCGGGTTAGGTTTAGTGTGAGGGTTAGGGTCAGGGTAAGGGTTAGGGTGAGGGTTAGGGTTAAGGTTAGGTTTAGTGTGAGGGTCAGGGTGAGGGTTAGGGTTAGGTTGAGGGTTAGGGATAGGATTAGGGTAAGAGTTAGGGTTAGGGTTAGTGTTAGGGTGAGGGTGAGGGTTATGGTCAGGGTTAGGTGGAGGATTATGGTGAGGGTAAGGGTTAGGATAAGTGTTAGGGTTAGGGTTAGGCTGAGGGCGAGGGTGAAAGTGAGGGTGAGGGTTAGGGTTAGGGTTAGGGTGAGGGGTAGTGTGAGGGGTAGTGTTAGGTGTAGGGTGAGGATTAGGTTTAGAGTGATGTTTAGGGTGAGGGTAAGGGTTAGGGTGAGGGTGAGGGTGAGGGTGAAGGTTAGGGTTAGGGTTATGTTTAGGGTGAGGCAGAGGGTTAGTGTTAGGAATAGGATTAGGGTTAGGGTTAAGCTGAGCCTGAGGGTAAGGGTGAGGGTGAAGGTTAGGGTCAGGGTTAGGATTAGGGTTAGAGTGAGGGTTATGGTTAGTGTGAGGGTTATGGTTATGTTTAGGGTGAGGGTAAGGGTTAGGGTGAGAGTAAAGTTTAGGGTGAGGGTTAGGGTGAGTGTGAGGGTTTGGATTAGGTTTTGTGTTAGGGTTAGGGTGAGGGTTAGGATTTGGTTGATGTTTAGAGTGAGAGTGAGGGTTAGGTTGTAGGTGAGGATTAGGTTTAAGGTGCGGGTTAGCGTTAGGGGTAGGTTTAGGGTTAGGTTGAGGGTTAGGGTTAGGGTTAGGGTGAGGACTAGGGACAGGGGTAGGGTCAGGTTTAGGGTGAGATTTAGGGTGAGTGTGAGGGTTAGGTTGAGGGTGAGGGTGAGGTTTAGGGTTAGGGTTTGCGTGAGACTTAGGGTGAGTTTGAGGGTGAGGGTTAGATTTAGGATTAGGGTGAGGGTTAGGGTTAGGTTGAGGCTTAGGGATAGTGTTTGGGTTAGGGTAAGGGTGAGGGTGAGTGTTAGATTTAGATTTAGGGTTAGAGTTAGGGTGAGGGTGAGAGTGAGGGTTAGGATTATGTTATTATTAGGGTTAGGCTAAGGGTGATGGAGAGAGTGAGGGTGAGGGTTAGGGTTAGGGTGAGTTTGAGGGTGAGGGTTAGGTTTAGGATTAGGATTAGGTTTAGGGTTAGGGGGAGTGTTACAGTGAGGGTGAGGGTGAGGGTGAGGGTGAGCATTAGTGTGTGGGTGAGGGTTAGGGTTAGGGTGAGGATTAGGTTTAGGCTTAGGGTTAAGGTTATGGTGAGGGTATAGGTTAGGGTTAGGTTTAGTGTGAGGATGAGGGTTAGGGTTAGTTTTAGGGTTAGAGTGAGGGTTATGGTTAGGGTTACGGTTAGGGTTAGGGTGATGGTGAGGTATAGGTTGAGGGTTAGGGTTAGGGTGAATGTTAGGGCTAGTGTTAGGTCAGGGTGAGGGTGATTGTGAGTGTTAGGTTTAGGTTTAGAGTTAGGGTGAAGGTGAGGGTGAGGGTTAGGATTAGGGTTAGGGTTATGGTTAGGATGAGGGTTAGGCGGGTTAGGGTTAGGGTTAGTGTCACCGTTAGGTTTAGGGTTAGGTTTAGGGTTAGTGTGAGGTTTAGTGTTCGATTTATGGTTCGCATAAGGTTTAGGCTGAGGGTAAGGTTTAGGGTTAGTGTGAGGGTTAGGTTTAGGGTTAGGGTAAGGGTTAGTGTGAGGGTAAAGGTTAGGATGAGTGTTACGTTGAGGTTGAGGGTTAGGGTTAGTGTGAGCGTTATGGTGAAGGTTAGGTTTAGGGTTAGGGTGAGGATGAGGGTGTGGGTAAGTGTTAGGGTGAGGGTTAGGGTTAGGGTGTGGTTGAGGTTTAGGGTGAGTGTAAGGGTTAGGGTGAGTGTACTGGTGAGGGTGAGGGTTAGCGTTAGGGTTAGGGTTAGGGTTAGGGTTAGGTTTTGCCTTAAGTTTAAGGATAGGGTGAGAATTAGGCTTAGGGTTAGGTTTACGGTGAGGTTAAGGCTGAGGGGAAGACTTAGGGTTAGGGTGAGGGTGAGGTTTAGTGTTAGGTTTAGGGTTTGGTTTAGTGTGACGGTAAGGGTTAGGGTGAAGGTTAGGGTGATTGTGTGGTTTATGGTTAGCATTAAGTTTAGAGTTAGGGTTAGGATGAATGTTAGGGTTATGTTTAGGGTTAGGGTTAAGGTGAGGGTGAGTGTTAGGGTTAGGTTTAGGGTTAGGGTTATTTTTAGGGTGAGGGCAAGGGTGAGGGTGAGGTTTAGGGTGAGGATGAGGGGGAAGGGGAGGTTTTAATTTAAGTAAGTTTTAGGGTTAGGGTTAGGGTAAAGTGTAGGGTGAGGGTGTGCGTTGGGGTTAGGGTTAGGGTTAGGGTTAGGGTGAGGCTGAGGGTGAAGGTTAGTGTTAGGATGAGGATTAGGGTTAGGGTTAGGGTGAGGGTGAGGGTAAGGGTTAGGGTTAGGGTTAGTGTGAGAGTTAGGGTTACGGTGAGGGTTAGGGTTAGGGTGAGGAGTAGGGTTAGGGTTATGGGGAGGGTTAGGGTTGGGTGATGTTTAGTGTGAGGGTGACGGTCAGGGTGAGGGTGAGTGTTCTTTTGAGAATTAGGTTTAGGGTTAGGGATTGGCTTAGTGTGAGGGTAAGTGTTAGGGTGAGGGTTAGGGTGAGGGTGAGGTTTATTGTTAAGGTGAGTGTTAGGTTTAGGGTTATGATGAGGGTGAGGGTTAGGGTGAGCCGTAGGTTTAGGGTTAGGGTTAGTTTGCGGGTTAGGGTGAGGGTTAGGATGAGGTTAAGGTTGAGGGTGAGTTTTAGGGTTAGGGTGAGGGTAAGGTTTAGGGTGAGGGTTAGGGTGAGGGTTAGGGTTAGGGTTAGTGATAGGGTAAGGATTAGTGTTAGTGTGAGAGTTAGGGTGAGGGTAAGGTTTAGGGTTAGTGTGAGGATAAGGGTTAGGGTGAGGATTAGGGTGAGGGTGAGGGTTAAGGTTAGTGTGATGGTTAGGGTTAGGTTTATGGTTAAGGTGAGGGTTAGGGTGAGATGTAGGTTTATGGTTAGGGTTATTTTGCGGGTTAGGGCGAGGGTAAGGATTAGGGTGAATTTTCGGTTTAGGGTGAGGGTTATGGTTAGGGTGAGGGTAAGGGTTAGGGTGAGGGTTAGGGTGAGGTTTCGGGTTAGGGTTAGGGATAGGGTGAGGATTAGGGTTAGTGTGAGTGTTAGGATTAAGTTTATTGTGAGGATAAGGGTTAGGGTGAGGGTTAGAGTGAGGGTGTGGTGTTGGGTTAGTGTTAGGGATAGGGTGAGCATAAGGGTGAGGGTTAGGTTTAAGGTGAGGGTTATGGTGAGGTTTAGGGTGAGGGTGAGGGTCGGTTGAGGGTTAGGGTTAGGATTAGTGTTAGGGTTAGGGTGAGGGCTAGGGTGAGTTTGAGGTTTGGTTGAGGGTGAGGGTGAGTGTTTCAGTTATGTAACTGTTAGGGTTAGTGTGAGGATTAGGGTGAGGGTGAGGGTTAACCTGAGGTTAGGTTTAGCCTGATGGTTAGGGTTAGGGTTAGGGTGAGGGTTAGGGTTAGGGTGATGGTTAGGGTGAGGGTGAGGCTGAGAGTTAGGATTAGGAATAGGGTTAGTGTTAGGGTCAGGCTGAGGTGAGGTTCAGGGCTAGGGTGAAGGTTCGGGTTAGGGTTATAGTTAGGGTGAGGGTTAAGCTTAGTGTGTGGGTTAGGCTTAGTTTTATGTTTAGGGTGAGCGTTAGGATTATATTTAGGTTTAGCATAAGGGTTAGGCTGAGGGTTAAGGTTAGGGTTAATCTGAGGGTTAGGTGTAGGGTTAGGGTAAGTGTAAAGTTTAGGGTGAGGGTTAGGGTGAGTGTGAGGGTTAGGATTAGGGTGAGGGTTAGGGTGAAGGTTAGGTTTACAGTTAGGGTAGGGTGAAGGTTAGGGTGTCGGTTAGTGTAAGGGTGAGGGTTAGGGTGAGGGTTAGGATTAGGGTAAGCATTAAGTTTAGGGTGAGGGTGAGGGTTAGGGTGAGGGTTTGGGTTAAGGTTAAAGATAGGGTGAGGATTAGGTTTAGGGTTAGGTTTAGGGTGAGGGTTAGGAGGAGGGGTAGGCTTAGGGTTAGGGTGAAGGTTAGGTTTAGTGTGAGAGTTAGTGTTAGGGTTAGGGTGATGGTAAGGGTTAGTGTGAGGGTTAGGGTGAGTGTGAGGTTAAGGGTTCGCATTAGGTTTAGCATTAGGTTTAGGATGAGTGTTAGGGTTAGGTTTAGGGTTAGGGTGAGGGTGAGGGTGAAGGTTAGATTTAGGATGAGGGTAGGGGTTAGGGGTAGAGTGAGGGTTAGGGTTAGGGTTACTGTGAGGGTTAGGATTATGGTGAGGTTTAGGGTGAGGGTGAGGGTTAGGTTTAGCATTAGGGTGAGGGTTATCTTTAGGGTCATGATTAGTGTCCGGGTGAGGGTTAGGATGAGGGTGAGTGTTCTGCTGAGAGTTAGGATTAGGGTTAGGATCAGGGATAAGTTTAGTGTGAGGGTAAGGGTTAGGGTGAGTGTTAGGGTGAGGGTCAAGTTTAGGGTTAGGGTGAGTATTAGGGTTAGGGTTAGGGTTATATTTAGGGTGAGGGTTAGGGTGAGCGGTAGGTTTAGGGTTAGGGTTAGTTTGTGGGTTATGGTGAGGGTAAGGGTTAGGGTGAGGTTTAGGTTGAGGATGAGGGTTAGGGTTAGGGTAAGGGTAAGGGTTAGGTTGAGAGTGAGTGTGAAGGTGAGGGTTAGGGTTAGCATTAGAGTTAGGGTGAGGGTGAGGGTTAAGGTGAGGTTTAGTTTGAAGATGAGGATTAAGGTTAGTGTGAGGTTTAGGGTGAGGGTTAGTGTTAGGGTTTGTGTTAGGGTGAGGGTGAGGTATAGGGTGAGGGTTAGTGTTAGGGTGAGAGTTAGGGATAGGGTTAGAGTTAGGGTGAGGATGAGGGTGAGTGTTAGGTTTAGGTTTAGGGTGAGTGTGAGGGTGAGAGTTAGGATTAGGAATAGGGTTAGGGTTAGGGTTAGGCTGAGAGTGAGGGTCAGGGTTAGGGTGAGGGTTAGGGTTTGGGTGATGTTTAGGGTGAGGATGAGGGTTAGGGTGAGGATGAGGGTTTGGGTGAGGGTGAGGTATCGGGTTAGGGTGTGGGTGGGATTAGGGTTATGGTGAGGGTTAGCATTAGGTTTAGTGTTAGTGTGACAGTGAGGGTGAGGGGTAGGGTTAGGGTTAGGTTGAGTGTTAGGGTTAGGATTAGGGTGATGGATAGGGAGAGGGGTAATTTTAGGGTTAGGGTGAGGTTTAGGATGAGTGTGAGGGTTAGGGTTAGGTTGAGAGTTAGGTTTAGGGTTAGGGTTAGGGTGAGGGTTAGGGTTAGAGTTAGGGGTAAGGTGAGTTTGAGGGTGAGGGTTAGGTTTAGGTTTAGGCTTAGGGTTAAGGTTATGGTGAGGGTAAGTGTTAGGGTGAGGTTTAGTGTGTGGATGAGGGTTAGGGTTATTATTAGGGTTAGGGTGAGGGTTAGGGTTAGGGTTAGCGTTAGGGTGAGGGTGAGGTATAGGGTGAGGTTTAGGGTTAGGGTGAGGGTTAAGGATAATGTTAGGTTAGGGTGAGGGTGAGGGTGAGTGTTAGGTTTAGGTTTAGGTTTAGAGTTAGGGTGAGGGTGAGGATGAGGGTTAGGATTGGTGTTAGGGTTAGGGTTAGGATGAGGGTTAGGGTGAGGGTTAGGGTTAGAGGTAGGGGTAGCATAATGTTTAGGTTGAGGGTTAGGTTTAGGCTTAGGGATAGGGTTAGGATGAGGGTTAGGCTGACGGTAAGTGTTAGGGTGAGGTTTAGGGTGAGGTTGAGTATTAGGCTTAGCATCATTCTTAGGGTGAGTTTTAAGCTTAGGTATAGCATTAGGGTTAGGGTTAGGGTTAGGGTGAGGGTTAGGATTAAGGCTAAGGTTAGGGTGAGGTTTAGGGTTAGCATTAGGTTTAGCGTTAGGGTGAGGGTTTGGGTTACGGTGAGGGTTACCTTTCATGTGAGGGTTAGGGTAAGGGTTAGGTTTAGAATGAGGGTTAGGGTTGGTGAGAGGTTTAGGGTGAGGGTGAGTGTTAGGGTTAGCGTCAGCGTTAGGGTGAGGGTGAGGTTTTGGGTTAGGTTAGGCTGAGGGTGAGGGTGAGGGTGAGGGTTAGGTTTGGTGTTAGTGTTAGTGTTAGGGTTAGGTTTAGGGTTAGGGTGAGTGTTAGGGTGAGGGTTAGGTTGTTGGTAAGTGTTAGAGTGAGGGTTAAAATGAGGGTGAGTGTTAGGGTAAGTGTGAGGGTAAGGGTTAGTGTGGGGGTTAAGGTGAGGTTGAGGAATAGGGTTAGCATTAGGGTTAGGGTTAGGGTTAGGGTTAGGGTGAGCGATCGGGATAGGGTTAGGGTTAGGGTTAGGGTGAGGTTGAGGGTTATGTTGAGGCTGAGGGTGACGTTGAGGGTTAGGGATAGGGTTAGGGTGAGGGTGAGGGTGTGGGTGAGGGTTAGGGTTAGGATTAGTGATAGGGTTAGGGTTTCGCTGAGAGAGAGTTTGAGGGTGAGTGATAGGGATAGGTTTAGATTTAGGGTGAGGGTTAGGTTTAGTGTGAGTGTTAGGATTAGGGTGAGGGTTAGGTTTACGGTTAGGGTGCGTGTTAGTGTGAGGTTTAGGGTTAGGGTTAGGTTTAGGTGAGGGTTAGGGTGAGGGTTAGGGTTAATGTTAGGGTTAGGTTCAGGGTGAGGGGTAAGGGTGACGGTGAGAGTTAGGGTTAGGATTTAGGGTTAGGGTTAGTTATAGGGTGAGGCTTAGGGTGAGGGGTAGGGCTAGGGTTAGGAAGAGTGTTAGGGTTAGTGTGAGGGTTAGAGTTATGGTTAGGGTTAGGGTGAGGCTATGTATTAGGGTGAGGTTTAGTGTGAGGGTGAGCGTTAGTGTGAGGGTTTTTGTTAGGTTTAGTGTAAGGTTTATGGTGAGGTCTAATGTGAGTTTGCGGGTTAGGGAGAGGGAGAGGGTGAGGGAGAGCGTGTCAGTTAGGTAAGGGTTAGGATTCGGGTCAGGGTGAGGATTAGGGTGAGGTTTAGTGATAGGATGAAGTTTAGGGTTTGGCTGATGGTTAGGGTTAGTGTGAGGTTTAGGTTTAGGGTTAGGGTTAGAGTGAGGTTTAGGGTTCGGGTTTGCATTAGGGTTAGGATGAGGGTTAGGATGATTTTGACGGTTAGGGATAGGGTTAGGGTTAGTGTTAGGGTGAGGGTTAGGGTTAGGATTAGGTTTAGGATGATGGTTAGGGTAAGGGGTAGGGTTAGGGTTAGGGTGAATGTTAGGATTAGGGAGAGGGTTAGGGTAAGGGTTAGGGTTAGGGTTAGGGTGAGGTTAAGGATTAGGGTGAGGTTAAGGGTTAGTGTTAGGTTTAGGGTGATGGTGAGGGTGAGGGTTAGGGTTAGGTTTAGGCTTAGTTTCAGGGATAGGATGAGGGTTTTGTTTAGTGTTAGTGTTAGGGTTACGGTGAGGTTTAATATTAATGTGAGGGTTAGGGTGAGGTTGAGGGTGAGAGTAAGGGTTTGGGTGAGGGTAGAGTGAGTTTTAACGTTCTGGTTAGGGCTAGGGTGAGGCTTACGGTGAGGGTCAGGGTTAATGTTATGTTTAAGGTTAGGTTTAGGGTTAGGGTTAGGGTTTGGGTGAGGATTAGGGTGAGGGTGGTGTTAGGATGAAGGTTAGGGTTAGAGTGAGTATTAGGGTTAGGGTTAGGGTTAGATTAAGGTTTAGGGTGAGGGTTAGGATAATGATTAGGGTTAGGGTAAGGGTGAGTGTGAGGGTTAAAGTTAGGGTTAGGGTGAGGGTTAGGGTTGGGGTGAGGGTTAGGGTTAGGGTTAGGCTGAGGGTGAGGGAAAGGGTTTGGATGAGTGTGAGTGTTAGGGTGTTGGTGATGGTTAGGGTTAGGATGAGGGTTAAGTTGACGTTGAGGTTTAGGGTAAGGGTGAGGGTTAGGGTTAGGGTGAGCGATAGCATGAGGGTTAGGGTTAGGGTGAGTGTGAGGATTAGGATTAGGGTTACCCTTAGGGTTATGGTGAGAGTATGGGTTAGGGTGAGGTTTAGGGAGAGGGTGAGGGTTAGGGTTAGCGTTAGGGTTAAGGTGAGGGTTAGGGTTAGGGTTAGGGTGAGGGTTATGGTTAGGTTGATGTTTAGGGTGAGGGTAAGGGTGAGGGTGTGGGTGAGGGTTAGGGTATAGGCGAGGGTTAGTTTTAGAGTGAGGGTTAGGGTGACAGTGAGGGTTAGGGTAAGGGTGTGGAAAAGGGTTAGGTTAGGTTCAGGGTGTGGGTTAGGGTTAGGTTTAGGGTGAGGGTTTGAGTTAGTGTACGGGTTAGTGTTTGGGTTAGTGTGAGGAAAAGGGTTAGGGTGAGGATTAGGATGAAAGTAAGATTTAGGGTTAGGTTTAGCTTTAGGGTTAGGGTTCGGTTTAGGGTTAGGGTTCGGGTTAGGGTTAAGTTGAGGGTGAGGGTTAGAGTTAGGGTTCGGGTGAGGGTTAGGTTTGGGGTGAGTGTTAGGATTACGGTTTGGGTGAGGGTGAGGGTGAGGGTTGAGTTTCAGGTGAGGGTTAGGGTGTGGCTGACGGTTAGTGTTAGGGTGAGGTTCAAGGTGACGGTGAGGGTTAGGATGAGGGTGATGGTTAGAGTTAGTGTATTAGGTACAGGGTTAGGGTTAAGGTTATGGAGAGGGTAAGGCTCAGGGTGAGGTTTAGGGTGAGGGTGAGAGTTAGGGTTAGCGTTAGGGTTACGGTGAGGGATAGGGTTAGAGTTAGTGTTAGGGTGAAGTTGAGGGTTAGGATTAGGGTTAGGATGAGGTTTAAGGTTAGGGTGAGGGTTAGGGATACGGTTTGGGTTAGGGTGAGGGTTAGGGTTAGGGTTACGTTTTGAGTTGGATGAGTATGAGGGTGAGCTTTAGGGTTAGGATTAGGGTTATAGTTAGTGTTAAGCAGAGGGTGAGGGTGAGGGTGAGGGTTTGGGTTAGTGTCAGGTTTAGGGTTAGGGTTAGTGTGAGGGGTAGGGTTAGGGTTAGGGAGAGGGATAGGGTTAGGGTGAGGGATAGGGTGAGGGTTAGGGTCACTGGTAGGTTTAGGGTTAGGTTGAGATTTAGTGTTAGTGTGAGGGTTAGGGTTAGTGTTAGGCTGATGGTAAGGATTACTGTGAGGTTTAGGGTGAGGGTGACAGTTAGGGTTAGCTTTAGGTTTAGGGTGAGGTGAGGTTTCGGGTTTGCACTAGGGTTAGGGTGAGGGTTATGGTGAGGGATAAGGTTAGGGTTCGGGTGAGGGTTCGGGTGAGGGTTAGGTTTAGGGTTATGTTGAGTGTTAGGTTTAGGGTGAGGGTTAGGGTTAGGTTGAGGTTTAGGGTGAGGGTGAGGGTGAGGGTGAGAGTGAGGGTTAGGGTTAGGTTTAGGGTGAGGGTGAGGGTGAGGTTTAGGTTTAGGTTTAGGTTTAGGGTTAGGGTTAGATTTAGGGTGAGGGTGAGGGTTAGGGTTAGTGTGAGGGTGAGAGTGAGGGTTAGGGTTAGGGTTAGGGTGAGTGTTAGGATTAGGGTTAGGGTTACAATTAGGTTTATGGTAAGGATATGGGTTAGGGTGAGGTTGAGGGTTAGGGTTAGCGTTAGGGTTAAGGTGACGTTTAGGGTTAGGGTAAGGCTGAGTGTTACGGTTAGGTTGATGTTTACGTGAGGTTAAGGGTGAGGCTGAGGGTGAGGGTTAGGTTATAGGTGAGGGTTAGGTTTAGGGTGAGGGTTAGGGTGATGGTGTGGGTTAGGGTGAGGGTGTGGAAAAGGGTTAGGTTTCGTTTCAGGGTGAGGGTTAGGGTTAAGTTTAGGGTGAGGGTTAGGTTGAGGGTTTGAGTTAGTGTAAGGGTTAAGGTGTAGGGTTAGTGTGACGAAAAGGGTTAGGGTGAGGATTAGGATGAGAGTAAGATTTAGGGTTAGGTTTAGCTTTAGGGTTAGGGTGAGGTTTAGGCTTAGTGTTCATGTTAGGGTTAAATTGAGGGTGAGGGTTAGAGTTAGGGTTCGGGTGAGAGTTAGGTTTGGGGTGAGTGTTAGGGTTATGGTTAGGGTGAGGGTGAGGGTGAGGGTTGGGTTTCGGGTGAGGGTTAGGGTGTGGGTGACTGTGAGTGTTAGGGTGAGGTTTAAGGTGACAGTGAGGGGTAGGGTGAGGGTGATGGTTATAGTTAGTGTGAGTATTAGGTTCAGGGTTAGGGTTAAGGTTATCTAGAGTGTAAGGTTCAGGGTGAGGTTGAGGGTTAGGGTTAGGTTTAGGGTTAGGGTGTAGTTGAGGGTTAGGATTACGGTTAGGATGAGGTTTACGGTTACAGTGAGGGTTAGGGGTAGTGTTAGGGTTATGGTGAGGGTTAGGGTTAGGGTTACGTTTTGAGTTAGGTTGAGTATGAGGGTGAACTTTAGGGTTAGGTTTAGGGTTATGGTTAGTTTTAGGCAGAGGGTGAGTGTGAGAGTGAGGGTTAGGGTTAGGGTGAGGTTTAGGGTTAGGGTTAGGGTGACGGGTAGGGTTAGGGTTATGGAGAGGGATTGGGTTAGGGTAGGCATAGGGTGAGGCTTAGGGTCACAGGTAGGTTTAGGGTTAGGTTGAGGATTAGGGTTAGTGTGAGGGTTAGAGTTAGTTTTAGGGTGAGGATAAGGCTTACTGTGAGGTTTAGGGTGAGGGTGACAGTTAGGGTTAGCTTTAGGTTTGGGGTGAGGTGTGGTTTCGGGTTTGCATTAGGGTTAGAGTGAGGGTTATGGTGAGGGTTAGGGTTAGGGTTAGGGTGAGGGTGAGGGTGAGGGTTAGGATTAGGGTGAGGGTGAGGGTGAGGGTGAGGTTTAGCGTGAGGGTGAGGGTGAGGTTTAGGTTTAGGTTTAGTGTTAGGGTTAGGTTTAAATTTAGGGTGAGGGTGAGGGTGAGAGTTAGGATTAGGGTGAGGGTGAGTGTGAGGTTTAGGGTTAGGGTTAGTATCAGTTTGAGGGTTAGGGGTAATGTGAGGTTTAGGGTGAGGGTGAGGGTAAGGGTTAGTGTGAGGGTTAGGATGAGGGTTAAGTTTAGGGTGAGGGGTAGAGTTAGGTTTAGGTTTAGGTTTAGCGTTAGGATTAGGCTGAGGTTGAGGGTGAGGGTGAGGGTGAAGGTGAGGTTTAGAGTTAGGGTTAGGGTGAGGGTGAGGGTGAGGATTAGGTTTAGGGTTATGGTGAGTGTTAGGTTTAGGTTGAGTGTTAGGGTTAGGGTTAGGTTTAGGTTGAGGGTGAGGGTTAGGGTGAGGGTAAGGGTGAGGGTGAGGGTTAGGTTTAGGGTGAGGGTGAGGGTGAGGCTAAAGGTAAGGGTTAGGGTGAGGGTGAGGTTTAGGGTTAGGGTTAGTGTTAGTTTGAGGGTTAGGGTTAATGTGAGGTTTAGGGTGAGGGTGTGGGTAAGGGTTAGTGTGAGGGTTAGGGTGAGGGTGAGGGTTAGGTTTAGGGTCATGGTTAGCGTTAGGGTTAGTTTGAGGATTAGGGTGAGGTTTTGGGTTAGGGTGGCTGTTAGGTATAGGCTGAGTGTTAGGTTTAGGGTTAGGGTGAGGGTTAGGATTAGTGTGATATTTAGGCTGAGGGTGAGGCTGAGTGTGAGAGTTCGGGTTCTCATGAGGGTTAGCTTTTGGGTGATGGTTAGGGTTAGGGTTAGGGTGAGGTTGAAGGTTAGGGTGAGTGTGAGGGGTAGGGTTAGGTTTAGTGTGATTTTTAGGTTTAGGGTTAGTGTTAGGTGAGGCTTATGGGGAGGGTTAGGGTGAGGGTTAGGTTTAGGATTAGGGTTAAGTTTAGGGTGAGGGTTATGGTGAGGTTTAGGGTTAGGGTTATGGTGAGGGTAAGGTTTAGAATGAGGGTTAGATTGAGGGTGAGGGTTAGGTTAGTGTTTGGTTAAGGGAAAGGGTGAGAGTTAGGGTTAGGTTGATGGTGAGGGTTAGAGTGAGAATTTTGGTTAGTGTTAGGTTTAGTGTTATTGTTAGTGTTAGTGTGAGGGTGATGGTTATGGTTAGGGTTAGTATTAGGGTGAGGTCTAGGGTGAGGGTGAGGGTTAGTGTTAGTGTTAGGGTTAGGTATAGGGTGAGTATTAGTGTTGTGATTTGGGTGAGGGTTAGGCTGAGCAGTAGGGTTAGGTTTAGGTTTAGTGTGAGGATTCGGATTAGGGTTAGGATTAGGGTTAAGGTGAGGGTCAGGGTTAGGTTGAGGGTTAGGGTACGGGTGAAGTTTAGGGTTAGCATTAGGGATAGGGTGAGTATTAGGGTGTGGGTAAGGGTCTGGGTAAGGGTTAGGGTGAGTGTGAGGGGTAGGGTTAGATTTAGGGAGAAGGTTAGTATTAGGGTGAGGGTTTGGGTTAGTTTGAGGGGTACGGTGAAGGTGAGTTTGAGGTTGAGAGTTAGGGTGAGGGTGATGGTGACGGTAAGGTTTAGGGATAGCATACGGGTTAGGGTTAGGGTGAGGGTTAGGGTTAGGTTGAGGATTAGGGTGAGGGTGAGGGTGAGGGTTAGGGTTAGGGTCAGGTTTAGGATTAAGGTGAGGGTTAGGGTAAGGGATAGCGTTAGGGTGAGGGTTAGGTTTAGGGTTATGGTGAAGGTTAGGGTTAGGATTAGGTTTAGGGTGAGGGTTAGTGTTAGGATTAGGGTGAGGATGAGGGTTAGGTTGAGGGGCAGGGTTAGGGATAGGGTAAGGGTTAGGGTTAGGGTGAGGGTTAGGGTAAAGGTTAGGCTTAGAGTGAGGGTGAGGGTGAGGGTTAGGGGGAGGGGTAATGTTAGGGTTCGGGTGAGGTTTAGGGTGTGAGGGTTAGGGTTAGGTTGAGGGTTAGGGTTAGGGTGAGTGTTAGGGTTACAGTTAGGGGTGGGTTGAGTTTGAGGGTGAGGGTTAGGTTTAGGATTAGGATTAGTGTTAGGGTTAGGGTGAGCTTTAGTGCGTGGGTGAGGGTTAGGTTTAGGGTCAGGATTAGGTTTAGGCTTAGGGTTTAGTTTATGTTGAAGGTAAGTGTTAGGGTGAGGTTTAGTGTGTGGATGAGTGTTAGGGTTATTGTTAGGGTTAGAGTGATGGTTAGGGTGAGGGATAGAGTTAGGGTTAGTGAGGGTTAGGTTTACGATTTGAGTTTGGGTGAGTATGAGGGTCAGCTTTAGGGTTAGGATTAGGGTTAGGGTTAGTGATAGGCAGAGAGTGAGCATGAGGGTTAGGCTTACGGTGAGGTTTAGGATTAGGGTTGGGGTGAGGGTTAGGGTTAGGGTTAGGGAGAGGGTGAGGGTTAGGGTGAGGGTTAGAGTTTAGGTTAGCATTAGCGTGAGTGTGAGGTATACGGTTATCTTTAAGGTTAGGGTGAGGGTTAGGATAAGTTTTAGGTTAGGGTGAGGGTGAGGGTGAGTGTTAGATTTAGGTTTAGGTTTAGAGTTAGGGTGAGGGTGAGGGTGAGGGTTAGGGTTAGAATTAGTGTTAGGGTTAGGGTTAGGATGAGGGATAGGATTAGGGTTAGGATGAGGTTTAGGGTTAGGGTGAGGGTTAGGGATAGGGTTAGGGTTATTTTGAGGGTTAGGGTTAGGGTTACGGTTTGAGTTAGGGTGAGTATGAGGGTGAGATTTAGGGTTAGGATTAGGGTTATGGTTAGTCTTAGGCAGATGGTGAGTGTGAGGGTTAGGTTTAGGGTGAGGTTTAGGGTTACGGTTAGGGTGAGGGTTAGGGTTAGGGTTAGGGAAAGGGATAGGGTTAGGGTGAGGGATAGGGTGAGGGTTAGGTTCACAGGTAGGTTTAGTGTTAGGTTGAGGGTTAGGGTTAGTGTGAGGTTTAGGGTTAGAATTAGGGTGAGGGTAAGGGTTACTGTGAGGTTTAGGGTGAGGGAGACAGGGTTAGCTTTTGGTTTAGGGTGAGGTGAGGTTTCGGGTTTGCATTAGGGTTAGGGTGAGGGTTATCGTGAGGGTTAGTGTTAGGGTTAGGGTGAGGGTGAGGGTGATTGTTAGGTTTAGGGTTATGTTGAGTGTTAGGTTTAGGGGGAGGGTTAGGGTTAGGGTTAGGATGAGGGTGAGGTTGAGGGTGAGGGTTAGGGTTAGGGTGAGGGTGAGGTTGAGGGTTAGGGTTAGGTTTAGGGTGAGGGTGAGAGTGAGGTTTAGGTTTAGGTTTAGGGTTAGGGTTAGGGTAAGGGTTAGGGTTAGGGTTAGGGCGAGGGTGAGGGTGATGTTTAGGGTTAGGGTGAGGGTGAGGGTGAAGGTTAGGGTTAGGTTTAGTGTTAGTTTGAGTGTTAGGATTAACATGAGGTTTAGGGTGAGGGTGAGGGTAAGGTTTAGTTTGAGGGTTAGGGTGAGAGTTAGGGTTAGGGTGAGGTATAGAGGTAGGGTTAGGGTAGGTTTAGGGTTAGGATTAGGCTGAGGGTGAGGGTGAGGGTGAGGGTGAAGGTGAGGTTTAGAGTTAGGGTTAGGGCAAGGGTGAGGGTGAGGGTTAGGTTTAGGGTTATGGTGAGTGTTAGGTTTAGGTTGAGGTTTAGGGTTAGGGGTAGGTTTAGGGTGAGGGTGAGGGTGAGTGTGAGGTTTAGGGTGAGTGTGTGGGTCAGGGTTAGGGTTAGGGTGAGAGTGAGGGTGAAGGTTAGTTTTAGGGTGAGGGTGAGGGTGAGGGTTAGGGTTAGGGTTAGGGTTAGGATTAGGGTTAGTGTTAGTTTGAGTATTAGGGTGAAGTTTTGGGTTACGGTGACCGTTAGGTGTAGGCTGAGTGTTAGGTTTAGTGTTAGGGTGATGGTTAGGGTTAGTGTGATGTTTAGGGTGAGTGTGAGGCTAAGGGTGAGGGTTCGAGTTCTCATGAGGGTTAGCGTTTGTGTGACGGTTAGGGTTAGGGTGCGGGTTAGGGTGAGGTTGAAGTTTAGGGTGAGGATGAGGGGTAGGGTTAGGTTGAGGTTTAGGTTTAGAGTTAGTGTTATGTGAGGGTTAGGCTTAGGGTTAGGGTTAAGGAGAGGGTAAGGGTTAGGGTGAGGGTTAAGGCTAAATTTAGCATTAGGGATAGGGTGAGGATTAGGGTGTGGGTAAGGGTCTGGGTAAGGTTTAGGTTGAGGGTGAGGGGTAGAGTTAGGGTTAGGAAGAAGGTCAGTGTTAGGGTTAGGGTTTGGGTTAGTTTGAGGGTTAGGGTGAAGGTGAGTTTGAGTTTGAGAGTTAGGGTGTGGGTGATGGTGACGGTAAGGTTTAGGAATAGCATATGGGTTAGGGTTAGGGTGAGGGTTAGGGTTAGATTTAGGGTTAGGGTGAGGGTGAGGGTGAGGGTGAGGGTTAGGGTTAGGGTTAGGTTTAGGATTAGAGTTAGGTTTAGGGTAAGGGTTAGGGTTAGGGTGAGGTTTAGATTTAGGGTTAGTGTGAGGGTTAGGGTTAGGGTTAGGTTTAAGGTGAGGGTTAGTGTTAGCATTAGGATGAGGATGAGGGTTAGGTTGAGGGGCAGGGTTAGAGATAGGGTAAGGGTTAGGGTTAGGGTAAGGGTTAGGGTGAGTGTGAGGGATAATTTTAGGGTGAGGGTTAGTGTGAGGTTTAGGTTTAGGGTTAGGGTAAGGGTTAGGTTTAGGGTGAGCGATAGTTTTACGTTTAGGAATAGCTTGAAGTTAATGCTGAGGGTTATGGTTAGGGTTAGTGTGAGGATAAGGGTTAGGGTGAAGATTAGGGTGAGGATGAGGTTTAGGGTTAGCATAAGGTTTAGTGTGAGAGTTAGGGTTAGGGTTACGTTTAGGGTAAGGGTTAGGGTTAGGGTAAGTATTAGGGTTCGGCTTAGGGTTAAGGTTAGGTTTAGGGTTAAGGTGATGTTTAGGCTTAGGGTTAGAGTTAGGTTGAGGGTTAGGATGAGTGTGAGTTTGAGAGTGAGGGTTAGGGTGAGATTGAGGGTGAGTGGGATGGTGACGGTGAGGGTTAGGGTTAGGTTTAGGTTTAGGGTGAGGGTAAGAGTTAGGGTTAGGATTAGGGTTATGGTAAGGGTTAGGCTGAGGGTGAGGGAGAGGCTGCAGTTGAGGGTGAGGGTTTTGGATAGGTAAGCGTTAGGATAGGTTTAGGGTGAGGATTAGGGTGACGTGAGAGTTAGGGTTAGGTTGAGTGTTAGGGTTAGGGTTAGGGTTAGGGTGAGGGTTAGGGTGAGAGGTAGGGTTAGGTTTAGGATGAGGATTATGTTGAGGGTGAGGGATAGGGTTTTTGTGAGGGTAAGTGTTAGGGTTATGGTGAGAGTGAGGGTGAGGGTAAGGGTAAGGGTTAGGGTGAGGGTTAGGGTGAGGGTGAGGGTTAGGGTTAGCATTAGAGTTAGGGTTAGGGTAAGGTTGAGTGTTAGGATTAGGGTTAGGGTTAGGTTTAGGGTGCAGGTTAGGGTTAGGGTTACACTGACAGTGAGGTTCAGAGTTAGGGATAGGATTAGGTTTAGGGTTAGGGTGAGGCTGAGGGTGAGGGTGAGAGTGAGGATTAAGTTTAGGGTTAGGTTTACGGTGAAGGCTAGGATAAGGGTGAAATTTTTGGTTAGGAAAGTTTTAGGGTTAGGTTTAGGGTGAGGATTAGGGTGAGCGTGAGGTTTAATGTGAAGTTTATGGTTAGGGTGAGGGTTACGGTGAGGGTTGGGTTGTGGGTAAGTGTTAGCATAAGGGTTAGAATGAGGGTGAGGGTTAGGGTTAGGGTGAGGGTAAGGGTTATTGTGAGGGTTAGGGTGAGGGTGATGTTTATGGTTAGCATTTGGGATAGGGTGAGGGTTAGGATGAGCGATAGGGATAGGGTTAGGGTTAGGGTTAGAGTGAGAGTGAGGGTTAGGGTGAGGATGAGGGTAAGATTGAGGGTTAGGGTTAGGGTTAGGGGGAGGGTGAGGGTGTGGATGAGGCTTAGGGTTAGGATTAGTGTTAGGGTTAGCTTTTGGCTGAGGATGAGATTGAGGGTGAGGGTGAGTTTTAGGTTTAGGTTTAGGGTGAGGGTTAGGGTTAGTGTGAAGGTTAGGGTTACTGTTAGGGTGAGTGTTAGTGTGAGGTTTAGGGTTAGGGTTAGGTTTAGGTGAGGGTTAGTGGTAATGTTAATGTTCGGTTGAGGGTGAGGGTTAAGGTGACAGTGAGAGTTAGTGTTCGGTTTAGGTTAGGGTTAGTTATAGGGTGAGGCTTAGGTTGAGTGGTAGGGTTAATGTTAGGATGAGGGTTAGGGTTAGTATGAGGGTTAGAGTTAGGGTTAGGCTTAGGGTGAGGGTAAGGATTAGGGTGAGGTTTAGGGTGAGGGTGAGGGTTAGGGTTAGCTTTCGGGTTAAGGTGAGGGTGAGGTTTAGGGTTTGCATTCGGGTTTGGTTGAGGGTTAGGGTGAGGTTTAGGTTTAGGTTTAGGGTGAGTGTGAGGGTGAGAGTTAGGGTTAGGGTTATGGTGAGGGTTAAGATTAGGTTGAGGGTTAGGTTTAGGGTTAGGGGGAGAGTGAGGGTGAGGGTTAAGGTTCGGGTGATGGTGAGGGTGAGGGTGAGGCTTAGGGTTAGGTTTAGTGTGAGGGTGAGGTTTAGTGTGAGGGTTATTGTTAGGTTTAGCGTAAGGTTTATGGTGAGGTCTAATGTGAGATTGCGGGTTAGGGAGATGGAATGGGTGTGGGAGAGCGTTTCAGTTAGGTAAGGGTTAGGATTAGGGTTAGGGTGAGGGTCAGGGATAGGATGAAGTTTATGGTTGGGGTGATGGTTAGGGTTAGTTTGAGGTTTAGGGTTAGGGTTAGGGTTAGGTTGAGGTTTAGGTTTCGGGTTTGCATTACGGTTAGGGTGAGGGTTAGGGTGTATTTGAGGGTTAGGGATAGGTTTAGGGTTAGTGTTAGGGTGAAGGTTAATGTTAGGGTTAGGGTTAGGGTGAGGGGTAGGGTAAGGGGTAGGGTTAGGGTTAGGGTGAATATTAGGATTCGGGTGAGGGTTCGGGTAAGGGTAAGTGTTAGGGTTAGGGTGAGGTTAAGGATTAGGGTGAGGGTGAGGGTCAGTGTTAGGTTTGGGGTGATGGTGAGGGTGAGGGTTAGGGTAAGGTTTAGCCTTAGTTTGAGGGATAGGATGAGGGTTTTGTTTAGTGTTAGGGTTAGGGTTAGGGTGAGGTTTAGGTTTAGTCTGAGGGTTAGGGTGAGGGTGAGGGTGAGTGTATGGGTTTTGGTGAGGGTAGGCTGAGGGTTAAATTTCGGGTTAGGGCTAGGGTGAGGGTTATGTTGAGGGTTAAAGTTAATGTTATGTTTAGGGAGAGGGTTAGGTTTAGGGTTATGTTGAGGGCGATGGTGAGGGTGAGGAATAGGGTGAGGATGAGTGTGAGGATGAGGGTTTCGGTTAGGTAAGTATTAGGGTTAGGGTTAGGGTGAGGATTAGGGTGAGGGCGAGGGTTAGGATGAAGTTTAGGGTTAGGGTGAGTATTAGGGTTAGGGTTAGGTATAGGATGAGCCTTAGGGTGAGGGGTAGGTTTAGGGTTAGGGTGAGGGTTATGGTTAGAGTGAGGGTTAGGTTTAGAGTTAGGGTGAGGGTAAGGTTTAGGGTGAGCTTTAGGGTGAGGGTGACTGTTAGGGTTAGCTTTAGGTTTAGGGTGAGGTTGAGGATTTGGTTTTGCATTAGGGTTAGGGTGAGGGTTATGGAGAGGGTTAGGGTTAGGTTTAGCGTGAGGGTGAGGGTGAGGGTTAGGGTTAGGGTGAGTGTGAGGGTGAGGTTGAGGGTTAGGTTTAGGTGTAGGGTGAGGGTGAGGGTGAGGTTTAGGGTGAGGGTGAGGGTTGGACTTAATGTGAGGTTTAGGGTGAGGGTGAGGGTAAGGGTTAGGGTGAGGGTGAAGGTGAGGGTTAGGGTTAGGGGTAGGGGTAGATGTAGGTTTAGTGTTAGGTTTAGGGTTAGTATTAAGGTTAGGGTTAGGATTAGGCTGAGGGTGAGGGTGAGGTTGAGGGTGAAGGTGAGGTTTAGAGTTAGGGTTAGGGTTAGAGTTAGGGTTAGGTTGAGCGCTAGGATGAGGGTTAGGGTTAGGGTGAGGCTGAGGTTGAGGATATGATTGAGACTCACCCTAGCTTTTATGGCTATGGTTAGGGTGAGGGTTAGAGGGACGGGTAGATTTAGTGTTAGATTTAATGTGAGGGTTAGGTTTAGTCTGAGAGTTAGGGTTAGGGTTAGGGTTAGGGTGATGTTAAGTGTTAGAGTGAGGGTTAGGGTGAGAGTGAGGTTTAGGGTGATGTTTAAGGTGAAGGTGAAAGTTAGGGAGAGTGAGAGGTTTCGGGTGACGGTGAAGGTTAGGGTGTGTGTGAGGGTGAGAGTTAAGGTGAGGGTAAGGATTAGGGTGATGTTTAGGGTGAGGGTGAGGTTTAGGGTGAGAGTTAGGGTTCAGGGTAGAGGAATAGTTAGGGTGTAGGTGAGGGTTAGGGTATGGGTGAGGCTTAGGGTGACCGTGAGTGTTAGGGTTCAGGTGAGGATTCGGGTTAGGTTTAGGGTTTGGGTTGGGGTTAGGGTTAGGGTTAGGGTGAGTGTTAGGCTTAGGGTGAGTTTTTCGGCTTAGGGTTAGGGTTAGTGTGAGGATAAGGCTTAGGGTGAGGGTTAGGGTGAGACTGAGGGTTAGGGTTACCCTTAGGGTTAGGGTGAAGTTTAGGGTGGGGGTTAGCGTGAGGGTTAGGGTTAGAGTTAGGGTTGGGTGAGGGTTAGGTTGAGCGAAAGGTTTAGGGTGAGGGTTAGGTTGAGGTTGAAGGTTAGGTTTATGGTGAGGGTAAGGGTTAGGGAAACGGTTAGGGTGAGGTTGAGGATTAGGGTTAGCATTATTGTTAGGGTGAGGGTGAGGGTGAGGGTGAGGGTGAGGGGTAGGCTGAGGGGTAGGGTTAGAGTTAGGGTCAGGGTTAAGGTGAGGGTGAGGGTTAGGGTTAGCATTAGGGTTAGGTTTAGGTTTAGGGTGAGTGTTAGTGTTAGGGTTAGGGTAAGTTTGAGGGTAAGGTTTAGCATAAGGGTTAGGGTTAGGTTGTAGGTTAGGGTTAGGTTTAGGGTGAGGGTGGGGTTGAGGGTTAGGGTTAGTCTTATGGTTATGGGTAGGGTAAGGCTGATGGGGTAGGGGAGGTTGAGGGTGAGTGTTAGGCTTAAGTTTAGGGTTAAGGTGAGGGCTTCGGTGAGGGTGAGGGTTAGCCTGATGGTGAGGGTGAGGGTTTTGGTTAGGTAAAGGTTAGGGTTACGGTGAGCATTAGGCTGAGGATGAGGATTAAGCTGAGGTTAGGTTCAGGGTGAGGGTTAGTTTTAGGGTTAGGGTGAGGGTTAGGGTTAGGGAGATGTTTAGGGTGAGGTTGAGGGTTAGGGTGAGGGTGAGGGTTAGGGTTAGGTTTACGGTGAGGTTGAGGGTTAGGATTAGAGTGAGGGTGAGTGTGAGGTTTAGGGTTAGGATTAGGTTTAGGGTTAGGGTGAGGGCTAGGGTGAGGGCGAGGTTTAGGGTGAGGGTGAGGGTGAGGGTGCGGTTTTCTGTTAGGAAAGGGTTAGGGTTAGGTTTAGGGTGAGGATTAGGCTGAGGATGAGGTTGAAGGTGAGGTTTAGGGTTAAGGTGAGGGTTAGGGTTAGCATTAGACTGAGCGTTAGGGTTTGGGTGATGTTTAGGGTGATGTTTAGGGTGAGGGTGAGGGTGAAGTTGAGGGTTAGGGTGTAGGTGAGGGTTAGGGTGAGGGTGAGGGTTAGGGTGATGGTGAGGGTTAGGTTTAGGGTTAGTGTGAGGAAAAGGCTTAGGGTGAGGATTAGGATTAGAGTAAGTGTTAGGGTTAGGTTTAGAGTTTGGGTTAGGGTGAGGTATAGGGTTAGAGTTCGGGTTAGGGTTCAGTTGAGTGTGAGGGTTAGAGTTAGGGTTAGGGTGAGGGTTAGGGTTGGGGTGAGGTTTAGGGTTACGGTTAGGGTGAGGGTGAGGGTGAGGGTTCAGGTGAGGGTTAGGGTGTGGGTTAGGGTTAAGGTTATGGTGAGAGTAAGGGTTAGGGTGAGGTTTAGGGTTAGCGTGAACGTTAGGGTTAGGTTTAGCGTTAGAGTTAGGGTGAGGGTGAGGGTTAGGGTGAGGGGTAGGGTTAGGGTTACGGTGAGGGTGAGGGTTAGGTTTATTGTGAGAGTTACGGTTAGGGTTAGGGTTAGGGTGAAGGTTAGGTTGAGGGTTAGGTTTAGGTTAAGGGTGAGGATGAGGATGAAGGTGATGGTTAGGGCTACGTTTAGGATGAGGGTGAGGCTTAGGATTAGGATGAGGGTGAGGATGAGGGTTACGGTTAGGATTAAGTTCAGGGTGAGGGTGAGGGTTAGGTTTAGGATTAGGGTTAGGGTCAGGGTGAGGGTGAGGGTTAGGGATAGGCTGAGGGTTAGGATTATGGTTAGGCTTAGGGTGATGGTTAGGGTTAGGTTTAGTATGAGGTTAGGTTTAGGGTTGGGTTAGGGAGAGGGTGAGGGTTTACTTTACTTAAGGGTTTGGGTAAGTTTAGGGTGAGGATTAGGATGAGGTTGAGGGCTGAGGTGAGGGTTAGGGTTAGGGTGAGTGTTAGGGTTAGGTGAGGGTTATTGTTAGGGTGATGTTTATGGTGAGGGTGAAGTTTCAGGTGAGGGGAGGGATTAGGTTTAGAGTTAGCGTGAGGTTTATGGTTAGGGTTAGGCTTTGGGTGATGGTGAGGGTTAAGGTGAGTGTGAGGTTGATGGTGAGTGTGAGGTTTAAGGTTAGGGTGACGGTTAGAGATAGTGTTAGGGTTAGGGTGAGGGTGAGTATTAGGGTGAGAGTGAGCATTCACGTGAGGGGGAACGGGAGGGGGCGGGTTATGGTTAGTGTTCGGGTTAGAGTTAAGGTGAGTGTGTGGGTGAGGGTTAGGTTTAGGATTAGGGTTAGGGTTAGGTTTAGGCTGAGGGTGAGTGTGAGGGTGAGGGTGAGGGTTAGGGTTAGGGTGAGGGTTAGGCTTAATGTTAGGGTTAGGGTTAGGGTGAGGGATAGGGTTAGGATTAGTTTTAGGATGAGGGTTAGGCTGTGGGTTAGGGTTAGTGTTAGGGTGAGGGTTAGGGTTAGTGTGAGATTTAGGGTTAAGATTAGGGTCAGGGATAGTATTAGGTTGAGGGTAAGGGTTAGTGTGAGGGTTAGGATGAGGGTGAGGTTTAGGGTTAGGGATAGGGTTAGGCTGAGGTTAGGGTGAGGGCTAGGGTTAGTGTGAGGATTAAAATTAGGGTTAGGAATAGGGTGAGGGTTATGTTTAGGTTTAGGGTTAGGGTTAGGGTGAGTCTTAGGCTAAGGTGTAGGGTTAGTGTTACGGTTAGGGAGAGGGTTCAGGTTAGGGTGAGGGTTAGGTTTAGGTTTAGGTGAAGGTGAGGGTAAAGGTTAGGTTGAGGGTTAGGGTGAGGATGAGGGTTAGGATTAGAGTTAGGGTAAGGATTAAGGTTAGGGTGAGGTTGAGGTTTAGTATTAGGGTGAGGGTTAGGGTTATTGTTAGGGTTAGGGTGCAGGTAAGGTTGAGGGTTAGGGTTAGGGTAAGGTTAGGTTTAGGCTGAGGGTGAGGGTGAGGGTGAGGTTGATGGTTAGTGTTAGGGTGAGGGTGAGGGTGAGGGCTAGGGTGAGGGTGCAGTTTAGTGTGAGGGTTTCTTTTACATCAGGGTTAGGGTTAGGGTGAGGATTAGGGTGAGATGGAGGGTGAGGATTTCGTTTACATCTGGGTTAGTCTTAAGCTGAGGTTAGGGTTAGGGTGAGGGTTAGGGTTAGAGTCAGGGTGTGGGTTAAGCTTAGGTTGATGTTTAGGGTGAGGCTGTGGGTTATGGTGAGAGTTAGGGTGAAGCTTATGGTTAGTGTTAGGATTAGTGTTAGGGTGAGGGTGAGGTTTAGGGTTAGACTTAGGGTTATGGGGAGGGTTAAATTGAGGGTCAGGGTTAGGGTTAGTGCTAGGGTTAGGGTAAGGATGCGAGTTAGGTTGAGGTTTAGGGGTAGGGTTAGAGTGAGGTTTAGAGTGAGGGTGAGAGGAAGGGGGAGAGTTTGGTTTAGGGTTAGAGTTAGGTTGAGGGTGAGGGTTAGGATTAGGGTTAGCACTAAGTTTGTGCTGAGGGTGAGTGTCAGGTTGAGGGTGAGGGTTAGGGTTAGGGTGAGGGTTAGGGTTAGTTTTAGGGTGAAGGTTAGAGTTAGGGTTAGGGTTAGGATGAGCATTAGGCTGAGGGTTACAGTTAGGGTTAATGTGAGGGTTAGGGTTAGGGTTTGATTAGGTTGAAGGTTAGTTTTAGCTTTAGGGTTAGGATAAAGTTCAGACAGAAGGTTAGGGTTAGGGTTACTGTGAGGGTTAGGTTTAGTGTTAGGGTTAGGGGGTGGTCTAAGGTGAGGGTGAGTTTTAGGGTGAGGGTGAGGGTTTAGTTTAGGTAAGGGTTAAGGTTAGGTTAGGGTGAGGATTAGGGTGAGGTTGAGGGTTAAGGTGAGGATTAGGGTTAGGGTGAGGGTTAGGATTACTGTGAGGGTTAGGGTTAGGGTTAGGGTGAGGGTGAGGGTAAGTGTGAGGGTGAGGTTTAGGGTGAGGGTGAAGGTTAGGATTAGAGTTATGGTTAGGATTAGAGTGATGGTAAGGATGAATGGTTAGTGTTAGGGTGAGGTTTAGGGTTGGGTTGAGGGTGAGGGTGAGGGTTAGGTTTAGGGTTATGGTTATGTATAGGCTGAGGGTGAGGGTGAGGGTGAGGTTGATGTTTAGGATTATGGTTAGGGTGAAGGTGATGTTTAGGGTGAGGTTAGGGTTAGTATGAGGTTTAGGGTGAGGGTTTCCTTTACCTCAGTGTTAGATTTAACCTGAGGTTGGGTTTAGGGTTAGGGTTAGGGTTAGTGTTAGGGTTAGGGTTAGGGTGAGGTTTAGGGTTAGGGTGATGTTTAGGGTGAGGGTGAGGGTGAGGGTGAGGGTTAGGTTAAGGGTGCGGGTAAGGTTTAGGTTTGGGAACAGGGTTAGGGTTAGGGTTAGGCTGAAGGTGAGGGTGAGGGTGAGGGTGAGAGTTTGGGTTAGGGTTAGGGTTAGGGTTAAGGTGATAGTTACGGGTACTGTGAGGCTAATGGTTAGGTTTAGGGTTAGGGTGAGGGGAAGGGTTAGAGTGAGGTTTAGTGTGAATGTGAGGTTTAGGGTTAGGGTTAAGATTAGGGTGAGGGCTAGGGTGAGGGTGAGGGTTAGAATGAGGCTTAGGGTGAGGGTTTCTTTTAGCCAAGGTTTAGTGTTATGGTGAGGATTAACGTGAGGGTGAGCGTTAGGTTGAGGTTTAGGGTTAGGGTGAGGGTTAGAGCAAGGGTTAGGGTGAGGGTTAGGGTTTGGGTGATGTTTAGCGTGAGGGTATGGGTTAGAGCGAGGATGAGGGTTCGGGTGAGGGTAGGGTTCGAGTGAGGGTGAGAGTTAGGGTGTGGGTGAGCATTAGTGTTAGGTTGAGTGTTAGCATTAGGTTTAGGGTTAGTGTGAGGGTGAGGTTAAAGGCTAGGGTTAGGATTAGGTTGACGGTCAAGATTAGGGTTAGGGTTAGTATGAGGGTTAGGGTGAAGGGGAGGGTTAGGGTTAGGGTGAGGGTGAGAATGAGGGTTTAGTTTAGATAAGGGTTAAGGAAAGGTTAGGTTGAGGATTAGGGTGAGGTTGAGGGTTAAGATGAGGGTTAGGATTAGGTTGAGTGTTAGGCTTACTGTGAGGTTTAGGGTTAGCACTTAGGGTGAGGTTGAGGGTAAGGTTTAGGGTGAGGGTTATGGTGAGGGTGAGGGTTAGGATTAGAGTTATGGTTAGGATTAGGGTAAGGGTGAGGGTGAGGGTTAGTGTTAGGGTGAGGGTTAGGTTTGGGGTGAGGGTGAGGGTTAGGGTTAGGGTTGGGGTGAGGGTGAGAGTGAGGGTTAGGGTTAGGCTTAGGGTTAGGTTTAGGCTGAGGTTTAGGCTGAGGGTGAGGTTGAGGGTTATAGTTAGGGTTAGGGTGAGGGTGAGGGCTAGGGTGAGGGTAAGGGTTAGTGTGAGGGTGAGGGTGAGCGTTTCGTTTATGTCAGGGTTAGGGTTAAGATGAGGTTAAGGTTAGGGTAAGGTTTAGCATTAGGGTTAGGGTGAGGTTTATTGTTAGGGTGATGTTTAGGGTGAGGGTGAAAGTTAGGGTGAGGGTGAGGGTTAGGGTAAGTTTGAGGGAGAGTGTTAGATTTGGGAATAGTTTTAGGGTTAGGGTTAGGCTAAAGGTTAGAGTGAGGGTGAGGGTGAGGCTGAGGTTTAGGTTTAGGGTTAGTGTTAGGCTTAGGGTTAGGGTGAGGGTAAGGGTTAGAGTGAGGTTTAGGGTGAAGGTGAGGGTTAGGGTTAGGGTTAGGATTAGGGTGAGGGTTAGAGTGAGGGTGAGGGTTAGTGTGAGTTTCAGATTGAGAGTTTCTTTTAGCCAAGGGTTAGGGTTATGTTGAGGAATAGGGTGAGGTTGAGGATTAGGTTTTAGATTAGGGTTAGGGTGAGGGTTAGGGCTAGGGATAGGATGAGTGTTAGGTTTTGGGTGATGTTTAGAGTGAAGGTGAGGTTTAAGGTGAGGGTGAGGTTTAGGGTGTGGGTGAGGATTAGGGTTAGATTGAGTGTTAGTGTTAGGTTTACGTTTAGTGTGAGGTTGAGGGTTAGGGGTAGCTTTAGGGTTAGGTTGAGGGTTTGGATTAGGGTTAGGGTTAGTGTGAGGTTTAGGGTGAAGGGTAGGGTTATGTTTAGGGTGAGGGTTAGGGTGAGGGTGAGGGTTAGGGTGAGGGTGTGGGTGAAGGTTAGGCGTAGGTGTAGTGTTAGGATGAGTTTAAGGGTTAGGTTTAGGTTGAGGAATAGTGTTAGTGTTAGGGTTAGGGTGAGTGTTAGGGTGTGGGTGAGGGTTCCGGTGGGGGTGAGGGTTAGGGTGTTGGTGAGGGTTAGGTTTAGGGTGAGGATTAGGGTTAGAGTGAGGTTTATGGTGAGGGTAAGGGTTAGGGTGAGGTTTAGTGTGAGGGTTAGGGTGAGGGTTAGGGTGAGGGTGAGGTATAGTTTTTGGGTTAGGGTTAGTGTGAGGGTTAGGGTTAGGTTTAGGGATAGGGTGAGAGTGAGGGTTAGGGTTAGGTTTAGGTTTAGAGTTAGGTTGAGGGTGAGGGTTAGGATTAGTATAAGAGTTAGCCTGAGGGTGAGGGTGAGGGTTACGGTTAGGGTGAGTTTTATGGGTAGGGTTTGGGTTAGGGTGAGGGTTAGGTTTAGGGTTAGGGTTAGGATGAGATTAGTCTGAAGGTTAGGGTTAGGGTTAGGTTGAGGGTTAGGGTTAACCTGATATTTATTGTGAGAGTATTGTTTAGGGTGAGGGTGAGTATTCGGGTGAGCGTGATGGTTATGATGAGGGTGAGGGTTAGGGTTACAGTTAAGGTTAGGGAGAGGGGTAGCGTGAGCATTAGGGTTAGGATTAGGGTTAGGATTAGGGTTAGAGTGAGGATGAGGGTGAGGGTTAGGGTGTGGGTAAGTGTTATGGTTATGGTTAGGGTTAGGGCTAGGGTGAGGGTTAGTGTGAGGGTGAGGGTTTCGTTTACCTTAGGGTTAGGGTTATTGTGAGGGTTAGGTTAAGGGTGAGGCTTAATCTGAGGTTATGGTTAGGGTGTGGGTTATGGTTAGGGTGATGTTTATGGTGAGGGTGAGTGTTCAGTGAGGGTGAGGGTGAGGGTGAGGGTTAGTGTTAGAGTTAGGTTTAGGTTGAGGGTGATTGTGTGGGTTAGGAATAGGAATAGGGTTAGGGTTATGGTTAGGGTGCGGGTTACGGTTAGTGTGAGAGTTATGATTAGGTTTAGGGTTAGGGTTACTGTGAGGGTAAGGGTTAGGGTGAGGGTTAAGGTGAAGCTGAGGGTTAGGGTTCGGTTTTGGGTTAGGGTGAGGGCTAGGGTGATGGTGAGGGTTAGTGTGAGGGTTAAGGTGAGGGTTTCTTTTAGGTCAGGGTTAGGTTTATGGTGAGGATTAGCGTGAGAGTGAGGGTTAGGGTTAGGGTTAGCATGAGGGTGAGGGTTTAGGTGATGTTTAGGGTGAGGGTGAGGATTAAGGTGAAGGTGAAGGTTAGGGTGTGGTTGAGGATTAGGGTTAGGGTTTGGGTTAGGGTAATGGTGAGGGTAAGTTATAGGGTGAGGTTTATTGTGAGGATGAGGTTTAGGTTTAGTGTTAGGGTTAGGGTGAGATTTAGGGTTAGCGTTAGGGTTTGGTTTAGGGTTAGGGTGAGGGTGTGGTATAGGGTGAGTGTTAGTATTAGGGTGAGGGATAGGGAAATGGTCAGGGTGAGGTTGAGGGTTAGGGTTAGGGTTAGGGTGAGGTTGAAGGTTAGGATTAGGGTAAGGATTAGGTTTTGGCTGAGTTTGTGAGTGACTGTAAAAGTGAGGGTTAGGTTTAGGGTGAGGGTTAGGGCTAGGGTTAGGGTTAAGGTAAGGGTGAGGTTTAGGGTTAGGTTGAGGGTGTGGGTAAATGTTAGAGTGAGGGTTAGGGCTAGAGTGAGGGTTAGGGTAAGTTTCAGGGTAAGGGTTAGGATGAGGGTAAGGGTTAGGTTGAGGGTTAAGGTGAGGGTGAGGGTTAGCATTAGTGTTAGGGTGAGGGTGAGGGTGAGGGTTAGGGTGAGGGTTAGGGTTAAGGTTAGGGATGGGGTGAGGATTAGGGTTAGGGTTAGGTTTAGGGTGAGGTTTAGGATGAGGGGTAGGGTTAGTGAAAGAGTGATAGTTAGGGTTAGTTTGAAGATTAGGGATAGATTGAGGTTAATTTTACTGTGAGGTTTAGGTTTAGGTTAGGGTTTAGATGAGTGTTAGGGTTATGTTGAGAGTGCGGGTGAGGGTGAGGGCTAGGTTTAGTGTTAGTGTGAGTGTTATTGTTAGGGTCGGGGTTAGGTTTAGGGTGAGGGTTAGGGTTAAAGTAAGGGTTAGAGTGAGGGTTAGGGTTTGGGTGAGGGTCAGGGTGAGGGTTTGATTAGGTTGAGGCTTAGGTTTAGGGTGAGGGTTAGGGTTAGGGTGAGCGTTAGGGTGATGGTGAAGGTTAGGGTGAGGGTGAGGGTTAGGTTTAGAGTTAGGGTTAGACTGAGTTTTAGGATTAGGGATAGTGTTAGGGTGAGAGTTAGGGTGAAGTGTCAGGATACGGTTAGGCTGAGAGTTAGGGTTAGTGTGGTTAGGGTTAGGGTTAGGGTTAGTGTTAGGATAATGTTTAGGGTGAGGGTTAGTTTGAAGGTGAGGGTTAGAGTGAGCGTTAGGGTTAGGTTCAATCTGAGGTTTAGGGTTAAGGTGATGTTTAGGGTGATGTTGAGGGTTAGTGTGAGGGTGAGGGTGAGGCTGAGGCTGAGGGTGAGGGTTAAGGTGAGGGTGAGTTTAGTTTAGGATTAGGGTTAGAGTTAGGGTTAGGCTGAGGGTGAGGGGGAAAGTGAGGGTGAGGGTTAGGATTAGGGCTAGGGTGAGGTTTAGGGTTAGTGTGAGGGTTAGTGTGATGGTGAGGGTCAGCGTGAAGGTGAGGGTTAGAATGACGGTGAGGGTGAGGTTGAGGGTTAGGTTTAGGATTAGGGTTAGGGTGAGTTTTAGGGTTAGGGCTAGGGTTAGAGTTATTGTTAGGGTTAAGGTTAGGATGAGGGTGAGGGTTATTGTTAGGGTTAGGGTTAGGGTTAGGGTGAGGGTGGGGTTGAGGGTTAGGGTTAGTCTTAGGGTTATGGTTAGGGTAAGGCTGATGGGGAAGGGGAGGTTGAGGGTGAGTGTTAGGTTTAAGTTTAGGGTTAAGGTGAGGGCTTGGGTGAGGGTGAGGGTTAGGCTGAGGGTGAGGGTGAGGGTTTTGGTTAGGTAAAGTTTAGGGTTAGGGTGAGGATTAGGCTGAGGATGAGGATTAAGCTGAGGTTAGGTTCAGGGTGAGGGTTAGTGTTAGGGTTAGGTTGAGGGTTAGGGTTAGGGAGATGTTTAGGGTGAGGTTGAGGGTTAGGGTTAGGTTTAGGGTGAGGGTTAGGGTTAGGGTTAGGTTTAGGGTGAGGGTGAGGGTTAGGATTAGAGTGAGGGTGAGGGTGAGGATTAGGGTTAGGATTAGGTTTAGGGTTAGGGTGAGGGCTAGGGTGAGGGCGAGGGTTAGGGTGAGGGTTAGGGTGAGTGTGTGGTTTACTGTTAGGAAAGGGTTAGGGTTAGGTTTAGGGTGAGGATTAGGCTGAGGGTGAGGTTGAAGGTGAGGTTTAGGGTTAAGGTGAGGGTTAGGGTTAGCGTTAGGCTGAGCGTTAGGGTTTGGGTGATGTTTAGGGTGATGTTTAGGGTGAGGGTGAGGGTGAAGGTGAGGGTTAGGGTGTAGGTGAGGGTTAGGGTGAGGGTGAGGGTTAGGGTGATGGTGAGGTTAGGTTTAGGGTTAGTGTGAGGAAAAGGCTTAGGGTGAGGATTAGGATGAGAGTAAGTGTTAGGGTTATGTTTAGAGTTTGGGTTAGGGTGAGGTATAGGGTTAGAGTTCGGGTTAGGGTTCAGTTGAGTGTGAGGGTTAAAGTTAGGGTTAGGGTGAGGGTTAGGGTTGGGGTGAGGTTTAGGGTTACGGTTAGGGTGAGGGTGAGGGTGAGGTTCAGGTGAGGGTTAGGGTGTGGGTTAGGGTTAAGGTTATCGTGAGAGTAAGGGTTAAGGTGTGGTTTAGGGTGAGGGTTAGGGTTAGGGTTAGGGTTAAGTTTAGGTTTAGGGTGAGAGTAAAGGTGAGGTGTCGGGATAGGGTTAGGCTGAGGTTTAGGGTTAGTGTGAAGGTTAGGGGTAGGGGTAGGATTAGTGTTAGGATAATGTTTAGGGTGAGGGTTAGTTTGAGGGTGAGGGTTAGAGTGAGCGTTAGGGTTAGGTTCAGTGTGAGGTTTAGGGTTAAGGTGATGTTTAGGGTGATGTTGAGGGTTAGTGTGAGGGTGAGGGTGAGGCTGAGGCTGAGGGTGAGGGTTAGGGTGAAGGTGAGTTTAGTTTCGGTTTAGGGTTAGAGTTAGGGTTAGGCTGAGGGTGAGGGTGAGGGCTAGGGTTAGGGTTAGGGTGAGGGTTAGGGTTAGTGTGAAGGTTAGTGTGATGGTGAGGGTCAGCGTGAAGGTGAGGGTTAGAATGATGGTGAGGGTGAGGTTGAGGGTTAGGGTTAGGATTAGGGTTAGGGTGAGTTTTAGGGTTAGGGCTAGGGTTAGAGTTATTGTTAGGGTTAAGGTTAGGATGAGGGTGAGGGTTATTGTTAGGGTTAGGGTTAGGGTTAGGTGAGGGTGGGGTTGAGGGTAAGGGTTAGTCTTAGGGTTATGGTTAGGGTAAGGCTGATGGGGAAGGGGAGGTTGAGGGTGAGTGTTAGGGTTAAGTTTAGGGTTATGGTGAGGGCTTGGGTGAGGGTGAGGGTTAGGCTGAGGGTGAGGGTGAGGGTTTTGGTTATGTAAAGGTGAGGGTTAAGGTGAGGATTAGGGTGAGGATGAGGATTAAGCTGAGGTTAGGTTCAGGGTGAGGGTTAGTTTTAGGGTTAGGGTGAGGGTTAGTGTTAGGGAGATGTTTAGGGTGAGGTTGAGGGTTAGGGTGAGGGTGAGGGTGAGGGTGAGGTTTAGGATTAAGGTTAGGTTTACGGTTAGGGTGAGGGCTAGGGTGAGGGCGAGGTTTAGGGTGAGGGTTAGGGTGAGGGTGTGGTTTTCTGTTAGGAAAGGGTTAGGGTTAGTTTTAGGGTGAGGATTAGGCTGAGGGTGATTTTGAAGATGAGGTTTAGGGTTAAGATGAGGGTTAGGGTTAGCGTTAGGCTGAGCTTTAGGGTTTGGGTGATGTTTAGGGTGTTGTTTATGGTGAGGGTGAGGGTGAAGGTGAGGGTTAGGGTGTAGGTGAGGGTTAGGGTGAGGGTGAGGGTTAGGGTGATGGTGAGGGTTAGGTTTATGGTTAGTATGAGGAAAAGACTTAGGGTGAGGATTAGGATGAGAGTAAGTGTTAGGGTTAGGTTTAGAGTTTGGGTTAGGGTGAGGTATAGGGTTAGAGTTCGGGTTAGGGTTCAGTTGAGTGTGAGGGTTAGAGTTAGGGTTAGGGTGAGGGTTAGGGTTGGGGTGAGGGTTAGGCTTACGGTTAGGGTGAGGGTGAGGGTGAGGTTCAGGTGAGGGTTAGGGTGTGGGTTAGGGTTAAGGTTATGGTGAGAGTAAGGGTTAGGGTGTGATTTAGGGTGAGGGTTAGGGTTAGGGTTAGGGTTAGGTTTAGGTTTAGGGTGAGAGTTAGGGTGAGGTGTCGGGATACGGTTAGGCTGAGGGTTAGGGTTAGTGTGAAGGTTAGGGGTAGGGGTAGAGTTAGTGTTAGGATAATGTTTAGGGTGAGGGTTAGTTTGAGGTTGAGGGTTAGAGTGAGCGTTAGGGTTAGGTTCAGTGTGAGGTTTAGGGTTAAGGTGATGTTTAGGGTGATGTTGAGGGTTAGTCTGAGGGTGAGGGTGAGGGTGAGGCTGGGGGTGAGGGTTAGGGTGAACGTGAGTTTAGTTTAGGATTAGGGTTAGAGTTAGGGTTAGGCTGAGGGCGAGGGGGAAAATGAGGGTGAGGGTTAGGATTAGGGTTAGGGTGAGGTTTAGGGTTAGTGTGAGGGTTAGTGTGATGGTGAGGGTCAGCGTGAAGGTGAGGGTTAGAATGATGGTGAGGGTGAGGTTGAGGGTTAGGGTTAGGATTAGGGTTAGGGTGAGTTTTAGGGTTAGGGCTAGGGTTAGAGTTATTGTTAGGGTTAAGGTTAGGATGAGGGTGAGGGTTATTGTTAGGGTTAGGGTTAGGGTTAGGTGAGGGTGGGGTTGAGGGTAAGGGTTAGTCTTAGGGTTATGGTTAGGGTAAGGCTGATGGGGAAGGGGAGGTTGAGGGTGAGTGTTAGGTTTAAGTTTAGGGTTAAGGTGAGGGCTTGGGTGAGGGTGAGGGTTAGGCTGAGGGTGAGGGTGAGGGTTTTGGTTAAGTAAAGGTTACGGTTAGGGTGAGGATTAAGGTGAGGATGAGGATTAAGCTGAGGTTAGGTTCAGGGTGAGGGTTAGTTTTAGGGTTAGGGTGAGGGTTAGGGTTAGGGAGATATTTAGGGTGAGGTTGAGGGTTAGGGTGAGGGTGAGGGTGAGGGTGAGGGTTAGGGTTAGGGAGATATTTAGGGTGAGGTTGAGGGTTAGGGTGAGGGTGAGGGTGAGGGTGAGGGTTAGGGTTAGGGTTAGGTTTAGGGTGAGGGTGAGGGTTAGGATTAGGAATAGGATTAGGGTTAGTGTTAAACTGAGTGTGAGGGTCAAGGTTATGGTCAAGTTTAGGGTTAGGTTTAGAGTGCGGGTTAAGGTTAGTGTGAGGTTTATGGTTAGAATTAGGATGAGGGTTCGGGTTCGGTTGAGAGTGAGTGTTAGTGTGAGGGTGAGTGTTCGGGTGAGGGTGAGGTTTAGGGTGTGGTTGAGGGTTTGGGTTAGGATGAGAGTCAGGGTGAGGTGTCGGGATAGGGTTAGGGTGAGTGTTAGGGTTAGTGTGAATGTTAGCGTTAGGTTAGGGTTAGGATAAGGGTTAGTGTGAGGGTTAGGGTTAGTGTGATGTTTAGGGTGAGGTTGAGGGTTAGTGTGAGGGTGACCGTGAGGGTTAAGGTGAGGGTGAGGCTGAGTGGGAGAGTGACGGTGAGGGTTAGGTTTAGGGTTAGGTTTAGGGTGAGGGTAAGTGTTTGGGTTGCTATTAGGGTTATGGTAAAACTTAGGTTGATTGTGAAGGTGAGGGTGAGGGTGAGGGTGAGGGTCTCGGTTACGTAAGTGTTAGGGTTACGTTTAGGTTAATACTGAGAGTTAGGGTTAGCGTTAGGGTTAGGGTGAAGGTTAGGATGGGAGTTAGGGTGAGGGTCAGGGTTCGGGTTAAGGTTGGGTGAGGGTAAGGGTGAGCGTAAGGGTTAGGGTGAGGGTTAGGTTTGGGGTGAGGGATAGGTTTATCGTGAAGGTAAGGGTTAGGGTTAGGTTGAGAGTGAGGGTGAGGGTAAGGGTAAGGGTTAGGGTCAGAATTAGGGTGAGGGTGAGGGTTAGGGTTAGCATTAGGGTTAGGTTTAGGATTAGGTTGTGTGTTAGGTTTAGGGTTAGGGTCAGGGTTAGGGCTAGGGTGCAGGTTAGGGTTATGGTTAGAGTGAGGGTGAGGGTCAGGGTTAGGGTTAGGATTAGGTTTAGGGTTAGGGTGAGGCTGAGGCTGAGGCTGAGGGTGAAGGTGAGGGTGAGGGTGAGGATTAAGTTTAGGGTTAGGTTTAGGGTGAGGACTAATGTGAGGGTGATATTTTTGTTTAGGAAAAGTTTAGAGTTAGTTTTAGGGTGAGGATTAGGGTGAGGGTGAGGTTTAAGGTGAGGGTTAGGGTTAGGGTCAGTGTTAGGGTTAGGGTTAGGGTGAGGGTTAGGGTTAGGTTGATGTTTAGGGTGACGGTGAAGGTGAGACTGAGGGTTCGGGTGAGGGTTAGGGTTAGGGTGAGGGTTAGGGTTAGGGTTAGGTTTAGGTTTAGGGTGAGGGTAAGGGTCATGATAACAGGGTGAGGGTGAGGGTTAGGGTTAGGTTTAGGGTTAGGGTGAGGGTTGGGGTGAGGGTTAAGGTTAGGGTTAGGGTGAGGGTTAGGGTGAAGCTTAGGGTGAAGGTTAGGGTTAGGGTTAGGGTTTGGGGTAGGGTAAGGTTTAGGGGGAAGGGAAGGGGTAGGGTGAGGGTTAAGGAGAGGGTGAGGGATAGGGTTATGGTGAGGGTAAGGGTTAATCGAAAGTTTAGGTTGAGAGTGAGCATTTGTGTTAGCATCAGGGTTGGGTGAAGGTTAGGGTTAGGGTTAGGCTGAGGGGTAGTTTTAGGGTTATTATGAGGTTTAGGGTTAGGGTTAGGGTGAGGGTAAGGGTTAGGATGACAGCTAGGGTGAGGGTCAGGGTTAGGGTTAGGTTTAGGGTTAGGGTGAGGGTTAGAGTGAGGGTTAGGGTTAGAGTTAGTGTGAGGGTTAGGGTGAAGGTTAGGGTTAGGGTTAGGGTTTGGGGTAGGGTAAGGTTTAGGGGGAGGGGAAGGGGTAGGGTGAGGGTTAAGGAGACGGTGAGGGATAGGGTTATGTTGAGGGTAACGGTTAATCTAAGGGTTAGGTTGAGAGTGAGCATTTGTGTTAGCATCATGGTTGGGTTGAGGGTTAGGGTTATGGTTAGTTTGAGGAGTAGTTTTAGGGTTAGGGTGAGGGTTAGGATTAGGGTTAAGGTGAGGTTAAGGGTTTGGTTGAGGGTGAGGGTGAGGGTTAGGCTTAGCCTTAGAGTGAGGGTGAATGTTAGGGTTAGGGATAGGGTGAGTGTGAGTGTGAGGATTAGGTGTAGGATTAGGGTTAGGTTTAGGGTTAGGCTGAGCTTTAGCCTGATGGGTTGGGTTACAGTTAGGGTGAGGGTTAGGTTTAGTGGGAGTGTTAGGGTTAGGTTTAGGGTTAGGGTTAGGGTGAGGGTTCAGGTGAGGTTTCGGGTTAAGTAGTGGGTGAGGGTTAGGGTTAGTGTGAGGACTAGCTTTAGGGTTAGTGTTACTGTTAGGGTTAGGATTAGGGTGAGGATAAGGGTTAGGGTTAGTTTTATGGTTAGGGTGAGGGTTCGGGTTAGTGTGAGTGTTAGGTTTAAGGTTAGGTGAAGGATCGGGTAAGGGTTAGGGTGAGGGTTAGGGTGAGGGTGAGTATTATGATTAGGTTAAGGACGAGGGTTAGGCTGAGGGTGAGGGTGAAGTTGAGGTTTATGATTAGGGTTACGGTGAGGGTTAGGTTTAGGGTGATATTTAGGGTGAGGGTGAGGGTTAGGGTGAGGGTGAGGGTGAGGGTGAGTGTGAGGATTAGGGTGTGGATGAGGGTTAGCCTGAGGGTGAGGTTTACAGTTAGGTTTAGGGTGTGGGTTAGGGTTAGGGTTTGGATTAGGGTGAGGTTTAGGGTGAGGGGTAGGGTCAGGGTTGGGGTGAGGTTTAGGGTTAATGTGAGGTTTAGGGTAAGTGTGAGGATAAGGGTTAGTGTGAGGGGTAGGGTTATTGTTAGGTTTAGGGTGAGGGTAAGGGTGAGTGTTATGGTTAGGGTTAGGGTGAGGGTTAGGTTTAGGCTAAGCCTTAGGGTTGGGAATAGGGTAAGGTTGAGTGTGAGGGTGATGTTTAGAGGTAGTTTTAGGGTGAAGGTGAGGGTTTGGTTAGGATTAGGTTTAGGGTTAGGGTTAGGGTGAGGGTTAGGTTTAGGATTAGGGTTAGGGTTAGACTTAATGTGAGGGTGTGGTTGAGGGTTAGCGAGAGGATTAGGGTTAGGTTTACAGTTAGGGTGAGAGTGAGGATTAGGTTGAGGTGAGGGTTCGTGTTTGGGTGAGGGTTAGGTTGAGGGTGAGGTTTAGGTTTATTGTTAGCTTTAGGGTGAGGGTTAGGATCAGGGTTAGGATTAGGGTGAGGGTTAAGGTGAGGGTTAGGGTTAGGGTTAGGGTTAGGGTGAGGGTGAGAGGTACAGTTAGGTTTCGAGTTAGGGTGATGGTGAGGGTGAGGGTGAGGGTGAGGTTGAGGGTTAGGTTTTGGGTGAGGGTTAGGGTTAATATTAGAGTTAGGGTTAGGGTGAGGGATAGGGTTAGGGTTAGGGTAAGGTTGAGGGTTAGGCTGTGGGGTAGGGTTAGGGTCAGGGTGAGGGTTAGGGTTAGTGTGAGTTTTAGGTTTAAGATTAGGGTCAGGGTTAGGATTAGGGTAGGGTGAGGGCTAGGGTGAGGGTGAGGGGTAGGGTGAGGGTAGGGTTAAGGTTAGGGTGAGGGTGAGGGTTAAGTTTAGTGTGAGGGTTAGGGTTAGTATGAGTTTGAGGGTGAGGGTGAGGGTTAGGGTGAGGGTGAGGGTTAGGGTTAGGGTTAGGGTTAGGGTGAGGGTGAGCGTTACGGTTAGGTTGAGGGTTAGGGTGAGGGTAGGGTTAGGGTAAGGGTGAGGGTGAGGCTTAGGTTTAGTGTGAGTTTTAGGGTTAGTGTAAGGTTAAGGGGTAGGGTGAGGTTTAGGGTAACATTGCGGCTTAGGGTTAGCATGAATTTGAAGGTGAGGGTGAGGTTTAGGGTTAGATTGAGGGTTAGGGTTAGGGTTAAGGTGAGGGTGAGCCGTAGCGTGAGACTGATGGTTCGGGTGAGGGTTTGGGTGAAGGGGGAGGTTTATGGTTAGGGTTCGGGTTAGAGTTAGGGTGAGGCTGTGGGTGAGGGTTAGGTTTAGGATTATGGTTAGTGTTAGGGTTAGGCTGAGGGTGAGTGTGAGGGTGAGGGTGAGGGTTAGGTTTTGGGTGAGGGTGAGGGTTAAGGTTAGGTTTAGGGTTAGGTTGAGGGATAGGATTAGGGTTAGGGTTAGGATGAGGATTAGGCTGTGGGGTATGGTTAGGGTTAGGGTGAGGGTTAGGGTTAGTGTGAGTTTTAGGGTTAAGGTTAGGGTCAGGGATAGGATTAGGTTAGGGGTAAGGGATAGGGTGAGGGTTAGGAAGAGGGTGAGGTTTAAGTTTAGGGATAGGGTTAGGATGAGGTTAGGGTGAGGGCTAGGGTGAGTGTGTGGGTGAGGGTTAGTGTTAGGGATAGGGTGAGGATTAGGTTTAGGGTTAGGGTTAAGGTGAGTTTTAGGCTGAGGGGAAGGGTTAAGGATAGGGTGAGGGTTAGGTTTAGTGTGAGGGTTAGGTTTTGGGGTAGGGTTAGGGTGAGGACTAGGGTGAGTGTGAGGGTTAGTGTTTTATTTAGGGATAGGGTAAGGATTAGGGTTAGGGTTAGGTTTAGGGTGAGATTTAGGCTGATGTGTAGGGTTACAGTTAGGGTGAGGTTTAGGTTTAGTGGGAGTGTTAGGGTTAGGTTTAGGGTTAGGGTTAGGGTGAGGGTTTTGGTGAGCGTTCGGGTTAATGTGTGGGTGAGGGTTAGGGTTAGTGTGAGGACTAGGTTTAGGTTTAGGGTTACTGTTAGGGTTAGGGTTAGGGTGAGGGTAAGGGTAAGGGTTAGTGGTATGGTTAGGGTGAGGGTTCGGGTTAGTGTGAGGGTTAGGGTTAGGGTTAGGTGAAGGTGGGAGTAAGGGTTAGGGTGAGGGTTAGGTTGAGGGTGAGGGTTAGGATTAGAGTTAGGGTTAGGATTAGGTTTAGGATGAGGGTGAGGTTGAGGTTCAGTGTTAGGGTGAGGGTTAGGGTTATTGTTGTGGTTAGGTTGCAGGTGAGGGTGAGGGTGAGGGTGTGGGTTAGGGTTAGGGTTAGGGTAGGGTTAGGTTTGGCTGAGGGTGTGGGTGAGAGTGAGGGTGAGGGTTAAGTTTAGGGTTAGGTTTAGGGTGAGGGCTAGGGTGAGGGTGATATTTTTTGTTAGGAAATGTTTATTGTTAGGTTTAGGGTGAGGATTTGTGTGAGGGTGAGCTTTAAGGTGAGGGTTAGGGTTAGGGTGAGGGTTAGGGTTAGGGTTAGCGTGAGGTTTAGGGTTAGGGTGATGTTTAGGGTGAGGGTGAAGGTGAGAGTGAGGGTTCAGGTGAGGGTTAGGGTTAAGGTGAAGTTTAGGGTTATGGTTAGTGTTAGGGTGAGGATATGGTTTAGGATGACAGTTAGGGTGAGGGTGAGGGTTAGGGTTAGGTTTGGGTTAGGGTGATGTTTATGGTGAGGGTGAGGGTGAGAGTGAGGATTCGGTTGAGGGTGTGGCTTAGGGTGTTGGTGAGGGTTAGGGTGAGAGTGAGGGTGAGGGTGAGGGTGAGAGTTAGTGTGTTGGTGAGAGTTAGGGTGAGGGTGACTGTTAGGGTTAAGGTTAGGATTAGGATGAGGGTTAGGGTTAGGGTTAGGGTGAGGGTTAGGGTGAGGGTTATGGTTAGGGATAGGGTGAGGATTAGGTTTAGTGTGAGGGTTAGGGTTAGGGTTGGTGTAAGGATAAGGGTTAGGTTGAGGATTAGGGTGAGAGTGAGTGTTAGGGTTAGATTAAAGGTTAGGGTCAGGGTAAGGGTAAGGGTTAGGGTTAGGGTTAGGGTGAGTGTGAGGGATAAATTTAGGGTTAGGTTGAGGGTTATGGTTGGGGTGAGGGTTAGGGTTAGGGTTAGGGTGAGGTTTCAGGTGAGTGTGAGTGTTAGGGTGTGGGTGATGGTTAGGGTTAGGTTGAGGGATAAGGTGACGGTGAAGGTTAGGGTGAGGGTGAGGGTTAGGGTTAGGGTGAGTGATAGGGTGAGGGTGAGGTTTAGGGTGAGTGTGAGGATTAGGGTTAGGGTTACCCTTAGGGTTATGGTGAGGGTATGGTTTAGGGTGAGGTTTAGGTTGAGGGTGAGGGTTAGGCTTAGCGTTAGGGTTAAGGCGAGAGATAGGGTGAGGTTTAGGGTTAGGGTGAGTGTGAGGGTTAGGGTTAGGGTTAGGGTGATGTTTATGGTTAGAGTGTGGGTTAGGGATAGGTTTATGGTTAGGGGGAGGTTTAGGTTATGGTTAGGGTTCCAGTTAGGGTGAGTGTTAGGGTTAGGATTAGGGTTAGGGTTAGTGTTAGGCTGAGGGTGAGGGTGAGGGTAAGTGTTAGGGTTAGGGTAATGTTTAGGGTTAGGTTTAGGTTGAGGGTTAGGGTTAGGGTTAGGATTAGGATTAGGGATAGGATTATGGTTAGGGTTAGGGTGTGGGTTAGGGATAGGTTTATGGTTAGGGTTAGCATTAGGTTTAACATTAGGGTTAGAGTGAGGGTGAGGTTGAGTGTTAGGTTTAGGATTAGGTTTAGGGTTAGGGTAAGGCTGAGGTTGAGGATGAGTTTGAGGGTGAGGGTGAGGGTTAGGGTTAGGCTTAGGGTGAGGGCTAGGGTGAGGTTGAGGGTTAGTGTGAGGGTGCAGTTTTCAGTTAGGAAAGGGTTAGGTTTAGGGTTAGGTTTAGGTTGAGGATTAGGCTGAGGGTGAGGTTGAAGGTGAGGGTTAGGGTTAAGGTGAGGGTTAGGGTTAGGGTTAGCGTTAGGGTTATGGTGATGTTTAGGGTGAGGGTGAGGGTGAGGGTGAGGGTTGGGGTTAGGGTAATGTTTAGGGTTAGGGTTAGGTTGGGGGTTAGGTTTAGGGTTAGGATGAGGGTTAGGGTGAGGATTATGACTAGAGATAGTGTGAGGGTTAGGTTTAGTGTGACGCTTAGGGTTAGGGTGAGGGTAAGCGTTAGGGTGAGGGTTAGGATCAGGTTGCAGGATAGGGTTAGTGTTAGGGTTAGGGTGAGCATTTGGATGAGGGTTAGGTGTAGGGTAAGGGTGTGGGTTAGGGTTAGGTTTGAGTTCAGTGTTAGCGTTAGGGTGAGGTGTAGGGTTAGGGTTAGGGTTAATGTGAGGATAAGGGACATATTGAGGGTTAGGGTGAGGGATAGGGTTAGTGTAAGGTTTAGGGTGAGTGTTTGTGTGAGGGTTAGGTTTAGTTTTAGGGTTACGTGAGGGTTAGGATTAGGGTAAGGTTTAGGGTGAGGTTGAGTATTAGGGTTAGCATTAGTGTTAGAGTGAGGGTTAGGGTAAGGTATAGCATTAGGCTTAGGATTAGGGTTAGGGTGAGGTTTAGGATTAGGGTTAAAGTGAGGGAGAGGTTTAGGGTTAGCATTAGGTTTACTGTTAGGTTTAGAGTGAGGGTGAGGGTGAGGAATAGGGTTAGGATTAGGTTTAGGTTTAGGGTGAGGCTGAGGTTGAGGGTAAGGGTCAGGGTTAGGGTTAGGCTTAGGGTGAGGGCTAGGGTGAGGGCTAGGTTGAGGGCGAGGGTTAGGGTGAGAGTTAGGGTTGGGGTGAATGTTAGGATTACGGTTAGGTTGAGGGTGAGGGTGATGGTGAAGTTGAGGGTTAGGGTGTGGGTTAGGGTTAAGGTTATTGTGAGGGTAAGGGTTAGGGTGAGGTTTAGTTTGAGGGTTAGGGTTAGGGTGAGGATTATGGTGATGTTGAGTGTTAAGATGACAGTGAGGGTTAGGGTGAGGATGAGGTTTACGTTTAGTGTTAGCATTAGTGTGAGGGTTAGGGTCAGGGTTAGGATTAGGGAAAGGGTTAAAGTGAGGGTTAGGGTTCAGGTTAGTTTTAGGGTTAGTATGAGGATTAGGGTTAGTGTTAGGTTTATAGTGAAGGTAAGGGTTAAGGGGAGGGTTAGGCTGAAAGGGTAGGTTTAGGGTAAGGGTGAGGGAGAGGGTGAGGGTAAGGGTTAGGGGAAGGGTTAGGGTGAGGGTGAGGCTTATTGTTAGCATTAGTGTTAGGGTTAGGGTTAGAGTGAGTGTGAGGTTTAGGGTTAGGGTTAGGGTGAGGGTGAGGGTGAGGGTGAGGGTAAGGTTTAGGTTTAGGTTTAGGGTTATGGTTAGGATTAATGTAAGGTTGAGGGCTAGTGTGAGGGTGAGGTTAGGGTTTGGGTTAGGGTGAGGGTAAGGGTTAGGGTGAGGGGTAGGGTGAGGTGTAGGGTTATGGTTAGGGTGAGTGTTAGGTTTAGCGTGAGGTTTATGGTGAGGTTTAGGGTTAGGGTTAGGGTGTGGGTTAAGGTTAGGGTGATGTTTAGGCTGAGGGTGAGCGTTAGGGTGAGAGTTAGGGTGAGGTTTAGGGTTAGTGGTAGGATTAGGGTTAGGGTGAGGGTGAGGTTTAGGGTTAGAATTAGGGTTAGGGGAGGGTTATATTGAGGGTCAGTTTTAGGGTTAGTGTTAAGGTTAGGGTTAGAATGAGCGGAAGGTTGAGGTTTAGAGTTAGGTTTAGGGTTAGGTTTAGGATGAGCGTTAGGCTGAGTGTTAGGGTTAGGGTTAGTGTGAGGGTTAAGGATAGGTTAGGGTTAGAGTTTGGGTTTGGTTATGGTGATGGTTAATTTTAGGTTTAGGGTTGGGTTCAGGTTTAGGCTGTGGCTTAGGGTTAGGGTTAGTGTGAGGGTTAGGTTTAGGGTTAGGTTTAGGGTGTGGACTGTGGTGAGGGTGAGGGTTATGGTGATCGTTAGGATTAGGGTTAGGGTTAGGTTCAGGTATAGGTTGAGGTTTAGGATTAGAGTAAGGACTTGGGTTGGGCTGAGGGTGAGGGTGATGTTGAGGGTGAGGTTTAGGGTTAGAGTGAGGGTTAGAGTGAGTTTGAGGGGGCGGGGGAGAGTTTGGTTTTGGGTTAGAGTTAGGTTGAGGGTGAGGGTTAGGGTTAGGGTTAGCAATAGGTTTAGGCTGAGGGTGAGGGTGAGTTTGAGGGTGAGGTTTAGGGTTAGGGTGAGGGTTAGGGTTAGGGTTAGGTTTAGGTTGAGAGTTAGGGTTAGAGTTAGGGTTAGGATGAGCGTTAGGCTCAGGGTTAAGGTTAAGGTTAGTGTGAGGGTTAGGGTTAGGGTTAGGGTTAGGGTTTGGTTAGGGTGAAGTTTAGTTTTAGGTTTAGGTTTAGGATAAGGTTTAGGCTGAGTGTTAGGTTTAGGGTTAGGGTGAGGGTCAGGGTAAGGGTTAGGGTGAAGTTAAGGGTGAGGGTTAGGATTAGCTTTAGGGTTAGGATTAGGGTGAGGGTGAGGATGAGGGTTAGTGTTAAGGAGAGGGTTAGGGATGGGGTTGGGGTGAGGGTTAGGGTTAGGGTTAGGGCTAGGGTGAGGGTGAGTGTGAGGGTTAGGGTTAGAGTTAGGTTTAGGCTGAGGGTGAGGGTGAGGGTGACGTTGATGGTTAGGGTTATGGTTAGGGGGATGGTGAGGGTTAGGGTGAGGGTGAGGGTTAGAGTGAGTGTGAGGGTGAGGGTTTGCTTTATGTCAGGGTTAGTGTCACGCTGAGGTTAGGGTTAGGGTTAGGGTTAGGTTTAGTGTTAGGGCAAGGGTTAGGTTGCGGGTTAGGTTTTGGGTGATGTTTAGTGTGAGGGAGAGGTTGAGGGTTCAAGTGTGGGTGAGATTTAGGGTGTGGGTGAAGTTTAGTGTTAGGTTGAGTTTTAGCGTTAGGTTTAGGTTTAGTGTGAGGGTGAGGGTTAGGGCTAGGGTTAGGGTTAGTTTGAAGGTTAGTATTAGGGTTAGGGTTACTATGAGTGTTATGGTGAAGGGTAGGGTTAGGGTTAGGGTTAGAGTGAAGATTAGGGTGAGGTTGTAGGTGAGGGTTAGCGTTAGGTGAAGGGTTAGGGTGACTTTGAGGGTGAGGCTTAGGTTTAGGATTAGGGTTAGGGTTAGGAAGAGTGTTAGGGTGTCGGTGAGGGATCGGGTCATGGTCCGGGTTAGAGTGTAGTTGAGGGTTATGTTTAGGGTGATTATTAGGGTTAGATTTAGATTTATGGTGAGGGTAAGGGTTAGGGTGAGGTTTAGTGTGAGGGTTAGGCTTAGTGTTAGGTTTAGGGTGAGGGTTAGGGATAGGTTTAGGGATAGGGTGAGGGTAAGTGTGAGGGTTAGGTTTGGTTTATGGTTAGAGTTAGGGTGAGGGTGAGGGTTAGTATTTGGGTTAGTATTAAAATTAGCCTGATGGTGAGGGTGAGGGTTAGGTTCAGGGTGAGTGTTAGGGGTAGGGGTAGGGTTAGGGTGAGTGTTAGGGTTAGGGTTAGGTTTAGGATGAGCGTTAGGCTTAGGGTTAGGGTTTGGGTTAGTGTGAAGGTTAGGGTTAGTGTTAGTGTTAGTGTGAGAGTTAGGGTTAGTTTTAGGTTTAGGATAACGGTTAGGTTGAGGGTTAGGTTTAGGGTTCGTGCGAGGGTTAGGTTTAGGGTTAGGGTTAGAGTCAGGGTAAAGGTTAGGGTGAGAGTTAGGGTGAGGGTGAGTGTAAAGGTTAGGGTGAGGGTTAGGGTTAGGGTGAGGGTTAGGATTAGGGTTAGCACTAGGTTTAGGCTGAGGGTGAGGGTGAGGATGAGGGTGAGGTTTACAATTAGGTTGAGGGTTAGGGTTAGGATTAGGTTTAGGGTGAGGGTTAGGGTTAGGGTTAGGCTTAGGCTGAGGGTTAGTGTTAGGGTTAGTGTTAGGTTTAGTGTGTGGTTAGGGTTAGGGTTAGGGTTAGGTTTAGGGTTTGGTTAGGGTGAAGTTTTGTTTTAGGTTTAGGGTTAGGATAAGGTTTATCCTGAGGGTTATGGTTAGGGTTAGTGTGAAGATTATGTTTAGGGTTAGGGTTAGGGTGTGGGCTAGTGTGAGAGTGAGTGTTAGGGTGAGAGTGAGTGTAAGGGTTTAGTTTAGGTAAGGGTTAAGGTAAGGTTAGGTTGAGAATTAGGGTGAGGTTGAGGTTTAAAGTGAGGGTTAGGGTTAGGTTTAGGGTTAGAGATAGGGTGAGGGTGAGGGTTAGGTTTAGTATTAGAGTTAGCCTGAGGGTGAGGGTGAGGGTTAGGGTTAGCGTGAGTTTTATGGGTAGGGTTAAGGTTAGGGTGAGGGTTAGGATTAGGGTTAGAGTTAGGATGAGTGTTAGGCTGAGGGTTAAGGTTAGGGTTAGTGTGAGGATTAGGGTTAGGGTTAGGGTGAGGGTTAGGGTTATGTTTAGGTTTAGGGTAAGGGTTAGGTTGAGGGTTAGGTTTAGGTTTAGGGTTAGGGTTAGGGTCAGGGTAAAGGTTAGGGTGAGGGTTAGGGTGAGGGTGAGGTTAAAGGTTAGGGTGAGCATTAGGGCGAGTGTGAGGGTTAGGGTTAGTGTGATGGTTAGGGTTAAGGTTAGGGTGAGTGTTAAGGTCAGGTTTAGGGATAGGATAAGGGTTAGGTTTAGGGTTAGGGTGAGGGTTAGGTTTAGGGTTAGGGTCAGGGTAAAGTTTAGGGTGAGGGTTAGTGTGAGGGTGAGGGTAAAGGTTAGGGTGAGCGTTAGGGCGAGGGTGAGGGTTAGGGTTAGTGTGAGGGTTAGTGTGAGGGTTAGGGTGAGGGTAAGGGTTAGGGTGATGGTAAGGTTGAGGGTGAGTGTTAGTATTATGTTATGGGTAAGGGTTAGGGTGAGTGTTAGGGTACGGATTAGGGTTAGGGTGGGGGTTAGGGTTAGGGTTAAGTTGAGGGTTAGCGTTAGGGTGATGACTGTTGTTAGAGTATGGTTTAGGGTGAGGGTGAGTGTTCCGTTGAGCTTGAGGGTTAGGATGAGGTTTAGGTTTAGGGTAACATTTAGGGTTAGGGAGAGGGTTAAGGTGAGCATTAGGGTTAGGATTAAGGTTAGAGTGAGGATGAGGGTGAGGGTTAGGGTGTGGGTAAGTGTTATGGTTAGGGTTAGGGTTAGGGCTAGGGTGAGGGTGAGGGTTAGTGTGAGGGTGAGGGTTTCGTTTACCTTAGGATTAGGGTTAGGGTGATGTTTAGGGTGAGGGTGACTGTTCGGTGAGGGTTGAGGGTTAGGGTTTGTGTGATGTTTATGGTGATGGAGAGGGTTAGGGTGAGGATGAGGATGAGGGTGAGGGTGATGGTTGGAGTGAGGGTGAAGGTTAAGGTGTGGTTGAGGATTAGGGTTAGGGTTAGGGTTACGGTAATGGTGAGGGTAAGGTATAGGGTGAGGATTATTGTGAGGATGAATGTTAGGGTTAGTGTTAGTGTTAAGGTGAGGTTTAGGGTGAGGGTTAGGGTTTGGAAAGGGTTAGCTTGAGGTTGAGGTATAGGATGAGTATTAGGGTGAGGGTTAGGGATATGGTTTGGCTGAGGGTGAGGGTGACTGTAAGAGTGAGGGTTAGGGTGAGGGTTAGGGTTAGGGTGAGTGTGAGGGTGAGGGTTAGGGTGAGGCTATGGGTTAGGTTGAGGATTAGTGTGAGGGTGAGGGTTAGGGTTAGCATTAGGGTTAGGGTGAGGGTTAGGGTTAAGGTTAGGGATAGGATGAGGATTAGGGTTAGGGTTAGGTTTAGGGTGAGGGTTAGGCTGCAGGATAGGGTTAGGGATAGAATGACTGTTATGTTTACTGTGAGGATTAGGGTTAGAGTGAGGTTTAGGTTTAGTGTGAGGTTTAGGTTTAAGGTTAGGGTTAGGATGAGTGTTAGGGTTAGGTTGAGGGGGAGGGGGAGGGTGAGGGCTAGGGTTAGGGTTAGTGTCAGGGTTAGTGTTAGGATGAGGGTTAGGTTTAGGGTACAGGTTAGGGTTAAAGTAAGGGTTAGGGTGAGGGCTAGCGTTAGGGTTAGGGTGAGGGTCAGGGTGAGGGTTAGGTTAAGGTTGAGGGTTAGGTTTAGGGTGAGGGTTAGGTTTAGGGTGAGCGTTAGGGTGTTGGTGAGGATCAGGGTGAGGGTGACGGTTAGGTTTAGAGTTAGGGTTAGGGTGAGTGTTAGGATTAGGGTTAGCTTTAGGGTGAGAGTTAGGGTGAGGTGTCGTGATACGGTTAGAGTGAGGTTTAGGGTTAGTGTGAAGGTTAGGGTTAGGGTTAGGGTTAGTGTGAGGATAATGTTTAGGGTGAGGGTTAGTTTGAGTATGAGGTTTAGGGTGAGCGTTATGGTTAGGTTCAGTGTTAGGGTTAGGGTTAAGGTGATGTTTAGGGTGAGGTTGAGGTTTAGTGTGAGGGTGAGCGTGAGGTTGAGGGTGAGGGGTAGGATGAGGGTGAGAGTGAGGTTAGTTTAGGATTAAGGTTAGGCTTAGGGTTAGGCTGAGGTTGAGGGGGAAAGTGAGGGTGAGGGTTAGGGTTAGGGCTATGGTGAGGGTTAGGGATTTTGTGAGAATTAGTGTGATGGTGAGGGTCAGCGTGAGGGTGAGGGTTAGAATGAGGGTGAGGGTAAGGTTGAGGGTAAGTGTTAGGATTAGGGTTAGGGTGAGTTTTAGGATTAGGGTGAGAGTTATTGTTAGGGTTAGGATTAGGGTTAGGATGAGGGTGAGGGTTATTGTTAGAGTCAGGGTTAGGGTTAGGGTGAGGGTGGGGTTGACGGTCAGGGTTAGTATTAGGGTTATGTTTAGGTTAAGGCTGAGGAAGGGGAGGTTGAGGCTGATGTTTAGGGTTAAAGTTGAGGGCTTGTGTGAGGGTGAGGGTTAGGCTGAGGGTGGGGGTGAGGGTTTCGGTTAAGTAAAGATTAGGGTTAGGGTGAGGATTAGGGTGAGGATGAGGATTAAGCTGAGGTTAGGTTCAGGGTCAGGGTTAGGATTAGAGTGAGACTTAGGGTTAGGGTGATGTTTAGGGTGAGGGTGAGGGTTAGGGTTCGGGTGAGAGGGAAGGTGAGGTTTAGGGTTAAGGTTAGGTTTAGGGTGAGTGTGAGGTTTAGGATTAGGAATAGGATTAGGGTTATGGTTAAGCTGAGGGTGAGGGTCAGGGTGAGAGTGAAGGTTAGGGTCAGGTTAAGGGTTAGGATTAGAGTGAGGGTTATGGTTAGTGTGAGGGTTTTGGTTAGGGTTAGGTTGAGGGTTAGTGTTAGGGTGAGAATAAGCGTTAGGGTGTGTGTTAGGGTGAGTGTGAGTGTATGGATTAGGGTTTGTGTTAGGGTTAGGGTGAGGGTTAGGGTTTGGTTGATGTTTAGCGTGAGGGTGAGGGTTAGGCTGAGGATGAGGGTTCAGTTGAGGGTGAGGGTTCAGTTGAGGGTGAGGGTTAGGGTGTGGGTGAGGATTAGGTTTAGGGTGAGGTTTAGCATTAGGGGTAGGGTTAGGGTTAGGTTGAGGGTTAGGATGAGGGGTAGGGAGAGGGTAGGGTTAGATTTAGGGTAGGTTTAGGGTGAGTGTGAGGGTTAGGTTGAGGCTGAGTGTAAGCGTTAGGGTTAGAGTTAGGATGAGGGTTAGGCTGACGGTGAGGTTTAGGCTTAGGGTTAGGGTAAGGGTTAGGGTGGCGGTGAGGGTTAGCTTTAGGATGAGGATTAGGGTTAGTGTGATCGTTAGGGTTAGGGTTAGGGTGAGGGTTAAGGTGAGGATTAGGGTTAGTTTTGGGGTGAGGGTTAGGGTGAGGGTTAGGTTTAGAGTTAGAGTTAGTGTGAGGATAAGGGTTAGGCAGAGGGTAAGGGTGAGGGGGAGGATGAGGGTGAGGGTTAGGGTGAGGGTGATGGTTATGGTTAGGTTTAGATTTAGGGTGAGAATGAGGTTAAGGGTTAGGTTTTGGATTAGGGTTAGGCTTAGGCTGAGGGTGAGGTTGAGGGTCAGGGTGAGGGTTAAGGTTAGTGTGAGTGTTAGGGTTAGGGTTAGGGTTAAGGTTAGGTTGAGTGTTAGGGTTAGGTTTAGGATTAGGATAAGGGTTAGGCTGAGGGTTAGGTTTAGGTTTAGAGTGAGGGTAAGGTTTAGGGTGAGGTTTATGGTGAGGGTGAGGGTTAGGATTAGTCTTAGGGTTAGGGTGAGGGTTAGGGTTAGGGATAGGTTTAGGGCTGGGTGAGGGTTAGGGTGAGGGAAAGGGTTAGGGTGAGAGTTAGGGTAAGGGGGAGGGATAGGGTTATGGTGAGGGTAAGGGTTAGGGCAAGTTTTAGGGTGAGGTTGAGGGTTAATTGTTAGCATTAGGATTACGGTGAGCATGAGGTTTATGGTTATGTTGAGGGCTAGTGTGAGGTGAGGGTTAGGGTGAGTGTGAGTGTTCTGTTGAGAATTAGAGTTAGGGTGAGTGTTAGGGATAGGGTTAGTGTGAGCATAAGGATTAGGGGCATGGTTAGGGTGAGGGTGAAAGTTAGGGTTAGTGTGAGGTTTAAGGTTAGGGTTATGGTTAGGGGGAGGGCTAGGGTGAGCCTTAGTTTTAGGGTTAGGGTAAGTTTGCACGTTAGGGTGAGGGTAAGGTTTAGGGTGAGGTTTAGCGTGAGGGTGAGGTTTAGGGTTAGGTTGAGGTTAGGGTGAGGGTTAGGGTTAGGGTTAGGGATAGGGTGATGATAAGGGTTGGTGTGAGGGTTAGGGTGAGGTTGAGGATTAGGGTTAATGTGAGGATAAGGGTTAGGTTGAGGGTTATTGTGAGAGTGAGGGTTAGGTTTAGGTTGAGGTTATGGGTTAGGGTTATGGTTAGGGTGAGGATTACGGTGCACCGTACGTTTAGGGTTAGGGTTAGTTGGCGGGTTAGGGTGAGGGTAATGTTTAGGGTGAGGTTTAGCGTGAGGGTAAGAGTTAAGGTTAGAGTGATGTTAAGGATTAGGTTGAGGGTTAGGGTTAGGCTTAGTGATATGGTGAGTATTATGGTTAGTGTGAGGGTTAGGGTGAGGTTTAGGATTAGGTTCATTGTTAGGAGAAGTGTTAGGGTGAGGGTTAGGGTGAGGGTGAGGTGTTGGGTTAGCATTAGGGATAGGGTGAGCGTTACGGTGAAGGTTAGGTTTAGGGTGAGCTTAGGGTTAAGTTTAGGCTGAGGGTTAGGGTTAGGTTGATATTTATGGTGAAGGTGAGTGTTACGGTGAGGGTGAGGGTGAAGGTTAGGTTAAGGGTTAGGGTTAGGGTTAGTGTGAGGGTGAGGATGAGGGTTAGGTTTAGGATTAGGGTTAGGGTTTTGCTTAGTGTGCATGTTAGGGTGAGGATGTGGGTTCGGGTGATGGTGAGGGTTACGGTGTGTGTGAGGTTTAGGGTTAGGCTGAGGATTAGGGTTAGGGTTAGGATTATGGTGAGGTTAAGGGTTAGGGTGAGTTTTACTGTGAAGGTGAGGGTTAGGGTTAGCATTAGAGTTAGGATGATGGTTAGGGTGAGCGTTAGGTTTAGGGTTAGGTTTAGGGTGAGTTTGAAGGTGAGGGTGAGATTTAGTGTTACGATTAGTGTTAGGGTTATGGTTAGAGTGAGGTTGACAGTTTTGTTTAGGGTGAGGTTTAGGGTTAGGGTGAGGGTTATGGTTAGGGTGAGGGTTAGGGTTAGGTTGAGGGTTAGGGTTAAGATGAAGTTTAGCGTTAGGGTGATGTTTATTATGAGGGTGAGTGTTAGGGTGAGGGTGAGTTTCAGGGTGAGGGTCAGGGTTTGGTTGATCGTGAGGGTTAAGGTGTGATTGAGAGTTAGGTTTAGGGTGAGGGTAGGGTGACGGTGAGTGTTAGGGTGCGGGTTAGATTTAGTGTTAGGGTTAGTGTGATGGTGAGGGTGAGCGTGAGGGTGACGGTTAGGGTGAGTGTGATTGTGAGGGTTAGGGTTAGGATTAGGGTTAGGGTGAGTTTTAGGGTTAGGGTTAGGGTGTGGGTGAGGGTTACGGTTAGGGTTAGGGTTATTTTTAGGGTTAGAGTTAGGGTGAGGGTGAGGGTGAGGGTGAGGTTCAGCATTAGCGTTGGTGTTAGGGTTACGGTGAGGATGGGGGTGAGGGTTAGGGTTAGTATTAGGGTTAGGTTTAGGGTGAGGCTGAGTGGGAAGGGGAGATTTAGGGTGAGGGTTAGGGTTAGGGTTAGGTTAAGGCCTAGGGTGAGGGTGAGGGTTAGGGTGAGGGTGAGGGTAAGGGTTTCGGTTAGGTAAGGTTCAGGGTTAATTTTAGGGTGAGGATTAGGTTGAGTTTGAGGGTTAGTGTGAGTGTTAGTGTTAAGTTGAGGGTTAGGGTTAGGATTTGGGTGAGTGTTGGTGTTAGGGTTATGTTTAGAGTGAGGTTTAGAGTTAGGATGGGGTTAGGGGTCGGGTGATGGTGAGGGTTAGGGTGTGGGTGAGGGTTAGGGTTAAGTTGAGTGTTTGGGTGACGGTGAGGGTTAGGTTGAATGTGAGGGTTAGGGTTAGGTTGAGAGTGAGGTTTATGGTTAGGGTGAGGGTTAGAGTGAGGGTTAGTGTGAGGGGGTAGGGTTAGGGTTAGGGTGAGGGTTAGGGTTAGTGTGAGGGTTAGGGTTACAGTGAGGGTAAGTGTTAGGTTGAGGGGTACGGTTAGGGATAGGGTGAGGGCTAGGGTGAGGGTGAGTTTTAGGTTGAGTGTGAGGGTGAGAGTTTCAGTAGGCAAGGGATAGGGTTAAGGTTAGGGTGAGGATTAGGGGAGGGGGAGGTTTAGGTAGAGGGTTAGTGTCAGGGTGAGTGTCAGGGTTAGGTTTAGGGCGAGGGGTAGGGTTAGGGTTAGGGTGAGGTTTAGGGTTAGTGTGAGGGTTAGGTTTAGCATTAGGGTTAGCGTTAGTGTGAGGATAAGGTTTAGTTTGAGGGTTAGGTTGTGGGTGAGGGTTAGGGTTATCGTTTGTTTTAGGTTGGGTTAGAGTGAGGTTTAGGGTCAGGGGTAGGGTAATGGTTAGGGTGAGCGTTAGGGTTAGTGTGAGGGTTAGTTTTAGGGTTAGGGTTTGTGTGAGGATAAGGGTTAGTGTGAGGGTTAGTGTGAGAATGAGGGGTAGGGCTAGCGTTAGGTCTAGGTTAAGGGTTAGGATAAGGGTTTGGGTTAGTGTTAGGGTTAGGGTGAGGGTGTGGGTTAGAGTTAGGGTTTGGGTTGGGTGAGGGTTCTGGTTAGGCTTAGGGTGAGAGTGAGGGTTCGGGTGAGGGTGAGGGTGAGGGTGTGGGTGACGGTTAGGTTTAGGGTTAAAGTGATGGTACTTTTTAGGATGAGGGTGAGGATTAGTGTTAGGGTGATGGTGAGAGTGCCGGTTAGTGTTAGGGTTAGTGTTAGAATTAAGTTTAGGGTTAGGGTTATTGTTATGGTGAGAGTACGTGCTAGGGTAAGGTTTAGGGTGAGTGTGAGTGTTAGGGTTAGAATTAGGGTTAGGGTTAGGGTTAGGGTGAGGGTTAGTGTTAGGGTGAGGGTGAGGTTAAGGGTTAAGGTTAGGGTTAGTGTGAGTGTTAGGATTAGGGTGAGGGTTAGGGATAGGGTTAGGGTTAAGGTGAGATTTAGGGCTGGAGTTAGGTTTAGAGTCAGGGTATGGGTAAGGCTTAGGGTGAGGGTTAGGTTCAGGTTGAGGCTTAAGGTAGGTTGAGGGTGAGGGTAAGTTTTAGGGTGAAGGCTAGGGTTAGGTTTAGGGTTAGAGAGAGAGTTAGGGTTATGGTGAGGGTGAGGGTGATGGTTAGGTTTAGGATTAGGGTTAGGGTTAGGGTGAGGTTTAGGTATAGGCTTAGGGTTAGGGTTAGGGTTAGAGTTAGGGTGAGGTTCAGTGTGAGGGTTAGTGTTTGGATTAGAGTTAGAGATAGGATTAGGGTGAGGGTTAGACTGAGGGGTAGGATTAGTGTTAGAGTGAGGGTAATGGGGATGGTAAATGTTACGGTGAGGGTTAGGGTGAGGGTGAGGTTTAGGGATAGCATTAGGTTTAGTGTTAAGGTTAGGGTGAGGGTTAGTGTTAGAGTTAGGTTGAGGGTGATATTTAGGGTTAGCATTAGGGTTACGGTTAGGTTTATTTAGAGGGTTAGGATTAGTATAGGTTTAGGATTATGGTTAAGGTTAGGGTTCGGCTGATTATGGGGGTGAGGGTGAGGGTTAGGGTTAGGGTTAGGTTTATGGTGTGGGCTAGGGTGAGGGTTAGGGTGAGGGTGAGGTTTTAGGTTAGGAAAGGCTTAGGGTTAGGTTTACAGTGAGGATTAGTGTGAGGGTGAGGTTTAAGGTGAGGATTAGGGTAAGGGTGAAGATTAGGGTTAGGTTTAGGGTGAGGTTCAGGTTTAGGGAGATGTTTAGGGTGAGGGTGAGGGTTAGGGTGAGGGTGAGGGTGAGGGTGAGGGTGTTGTTGAGGGTTAGGGTTAGGGTTAGGGGGACAGTGAGGTTTAAGGTGAAGGTGAGGATTATGGTTAGTTTTAGGGTGAGGGTTAGGGAAAGAATTAGGGTGAGAGGGCGGGTTAGGGTTAGGGTGAGGGTTAGGTTTAATGTGACGTTAGGGTTCGGTTAGGGTTAGTGTGAGGATAAGGGTTAGGGTGAGGGTTAGAGTGAGACTGAGGATTAGGGTTAGAGTTACGGTTAAGGTGAGATTTAGGGTGAGGGTTAGGGTGAGGGTTCGGGTTCGGGTGAGGGTGTGTGTTACAGTGTGGGTGAAGTTTAGGGTTAGGGTTATGGTTAAGGTGATGTTGAGTGTTAGGGTGAGAGTGAGTGTTAGGGTTACGGTGAGCGTTAGGGTTAGGGTTAGGGTTAGGCGAAATGTAAGGATTAGGGTTAGAGTTAGGGTTAGGATTAGGTGTACGGTTAGGCTGAGGGTGAGGGATAGGTTTAACGTGAGGGTTAGCGTTAGGATTAAGGTAAGGCTGAGGTTTAGGGTGGGGGTTAGGGTTAGGGTGAGGGTGCATGTTAGGGTTAGGTTTAGGGTGAGGTTTAGGGTTAGGGTGAGGGCTAGGGATAGGGTTAGGGTTTGGGTGGGGGTCAGAGTTAGGGGTAGGTTTAGAGTTAGAGAGAGGGTGAGGGTTAGAGTTAGGGTTAGGATTAGGTGCACGGTTAGGCTGAGGGTGAGGGTTAGGTTTAGCGTGAGTGTTAGGGTTAGGGTTAGGGTTAGGGTTAGGGTTAGGTTGAGGGTTAGGGTTAGGTTTAGGATGAGGGTTTGGCTGAGGGTTAGGGTTAGGGTGAGGGTGAGGGTTAGTGTTAGTGTGAGGGTTAGATTTAGGGTTTTGTTTACAGTGAGAGTGAGGTTTAGGGTTAGGTTTAGGGTGAGGTGAGCGATAGGTTGAGTGTTTGGGTTAGGTTCAGTATTAGGGTGATGTTAAGGTGAGGGTTAGTGTTGGGGTTAGGGTTAGGGTGAGGGTTAGGTTTAGGGTTAGAGTTAGGATGAGGGTGAGGTTGAGGGTTAGCGTTTGAATTAGGGTTAGGTTTAGTGTTATGCTGAAGGTGAGGTAGAGGGTGAGGGTGAGTTTTAGGGTCTGGGTGAGGGTTAGGGTTATGGTTAGGGTTAAGGTGAGGGTGAGGGTAAGGGTTAGAGTTAGGGTTAGGATGAGGTGTAGGCTGAGCGTTAGGTTTAGGCTTAGGGTGAGGGTAAGGATTAGGGTGATGGTGAGGGATAGGTTTAGGATTCAGGTTAGGGTTAGGGTGATGGTTAGGCTTAGGGTTAGGCTTAGGGTGAAGGATAAGGAGAGGGGTAGGGTTAGGGTTAGTGTTAGGGTGAGGATTAGGGTTAGGGTGAGGGTAAGGGTGAGGGGTAGGTTTAGGTTTAGGTTTAGTGGGAGGGTAAGGGTTAGGGAGAAGTTTAAGGTGAGGGTGAGGATGAGGGTGAGGGTTAGTGTGAGGGTGATGGTTACCGTTAGGTTTAGAGTTAAGATGAGAGTGAGTGAGAGGATTAGGTTTTGGATTAGGGTTAGGTTTAGATTTACTCTGAGGGTGAGGTTAAGGGTGAGGGTTAGTTTGAGGGTTAGGTTGAGAGTTAGGGTTAGGGTTAGGGTTAATGTTAAGGTGAGGGATAGGGTTAGGGTTAGGGTTTGGATCAGGATTAGGCTGAGGGTTAGGATTAGTGTTAGGGTGAGGATAAGGTTTAAGGTGAGGGTTATGGTGTGGGTGAGGGTTAGGGTTAGCTTAGGGTTAGGGTGAGGGTTAGGGTGATGTTTAGGGTGAGGGTGAGGGTGAGGGTTAGTGTTAGGGTTAGGGATAGGTTTGGGTGAGAAAAAGTGTTAGGGTGAGGGTTAGTGTGGGGATGAAGGATATGGTTATGGTGTGGGTAAGGGTTAGGGCTAGGTTTAGGGTGAGGTTGAGGGTTAATGTTAGCATTAGGGTTATGGTGAGCGTGAGGTTTAGCGTGAGGGTTATGGTTAGAGTTAGGGTTAGGGTGAGGGTTAGGCTGAGGGATAGGGTTAGGATTAGGTTTAGGGTAAGGTTTAGGGTTAAGTTTAGGGTAAGGGTGAGGGTGAAGGTGATGGTTAGGGTTAGGGTTAGGATTAATTGCTAGGGTTAGGGTCAGCCTGAGTGTGGGGTTGAGGGTTAGGGTTAGGGTTAGGTTTAGGGTTAGGGTTATGGTGAGGGTGAGGGTTAGAGTTAGGGTTAGGTTGATGGTGATGGATGATGTTAAAATGAGGGTAAGGGTTAGTGCGAGGTTTAGGGTGAGGCTGAGAGTTAATGTTAGCATTAGGAGTATGGTGAGGGTGAGGGTTAGGGTGAGGGTTAGAGTTAGGGTTAGGGATAGGGTGAGGATTAAGGTTAGGGTTAGGTTTAGGGTGAGGGTTAGGCTGAGGGGTAGGGTTAGGGTTAGGGATAGGGTGAGGATTAAGGTTAGGGTTAGGTTTAGGGTGAGGGTTAGGCTGAGGGGTAGGGTTAGGGTTAGTGTTAGGGTGAGGGTTAAGGAGTGGGTTAATGTTAGGGTGAGGGTTAGGGTGAGGTTGAGGGTGAGGGTTAGGGTTAAGGTGAGGGTTATGGAGAGGTTGAAGTTTAGGGTTAGCATTAGGGTTAGGCTTAGGATTAGGGTTAGGGTGAGGGTGAGGGCTAGTATTAATATTAGGGTTAGGGTTAGGGTTAATGTGAGGATGAGGTTTAGAGTGAGGGTAAGGGTTAGGGCGAGGTTTAGGGTGAGGTTGAGGATTAATGTTAGCATTAGGGTTACTGGGAGGGTGAGGGTTAGGGTGAGTGTTATGGTTATGCTTAGGGATACAGTGAGGATTAGGGTTAGGGTTAGGTTTAGGGTGAGGGTAAGGCTGAGGGCTAAGGTTAGGTTTAGCGTTACGTTGAGGGTTAGGGTTAGGGTGAGGGTTAGGATTAGGGTTAGGTTCAGGTTGAGGTTGATAGTGAGGGTAATGGTTAGGTTGAGGGTCAGAGTGAGGTTGAAGTTTAGGGTTAGCATTAGGGTTAGGGTTAGGTTAGGGTGAAAGTTAGGATTAGGCTTACGGTTAGGGTAAGGGTTAGGGTTAGGGTGAGGGTGAGGGTTAGGGTGATTTTTAGGGTGACGGTGAAGGTTAGGTTTAGGGTGAGGTTGAGGGTCAGGGTGAGGTTGAGAGTGACATTGAGGGTGAGGGTTAGGGTTACGGTTATGTTTAGGGTGAGGTGAGGGTGAGGGTTAGGGTTAGGGTGAGGGTTAGGGTGAGGTTTAGTGTTAATGTTTCGTGTAGGGTAAGGGTGAGGGTAAGGGTTACAGTGAGAGTTATTTTGAGTGTGAGTGTTAGGGTTAGGGTGAGGGTAAGTGTTAGGATGAGGGTTATTGTGATGGTTTGGGTTCAGGTTAGCATTAGGGTTAGGTTGAGGATGAGGGTTTGTGTGAGGGTTAGGGTTACGGTTAGGGATAGGGTGAGGATTAGGGTTAGTGTGAGGGTGAGGGTCTGGGTAAGGGTTAGGGTTATATTTAGGGTGAGGGTAAGGGTGAGCATTAGAATTAAGATTAGGGTTAGGGTTAGAGTTAGGTGAGATTGATGGTGAGGGTTAGGGTTTAGGATAGAATTAGGGTGAGGGTGAGCGTGACGTTTAGGTTTAAGATTAGGGTTAGGGTTATGGTGAGGGTTAGCGTGAGGGTGAGAGTGAGGCTTAGGCTTAGGGTTAGGGTGAAGTTTAGGTTTACGTTGAGGGCTACGGTCCGGGTGGGTTTTAGGGTGAGTGTGTGGGTGAGGTTGAGGGTTTCGGTTAGGTAAGGGTTATGTTTAGGGTTATGGTGAGGATTAGGGTGAGGTTGAGGGTTAGGGTGAGGCTCAGGGTTAGGGTGAGAGTTAGGGTTATGGTGAGGGTTACGGTTAGGGTTAGGTTGAGGCTGAGGGTTAGGTATAGGGTAAGGGTTAGGGTTAGTTTGAGGCTGAGGGTTAGGTATAGGGTAAGGGTTAGGGTTATGGTGAGGGTTAGGGTTAGGGGAAGTGTTAGGGTGAGGGTGAGGTTTAGGGTTAGGGTTAGGGTGAGGTATAGGGTTAGGGTTAGTGTTAGTGTAAGGGTTAGAGTTAGGGTGAAGGTTTTGGTTAGAGTTAGGATTAGGGTTAGGGTAAGGGTTAGGGTGAGGGTGAGGGTTAGTGTTAGGGTTAGGGTGAGGGGTACGGTTAAGGTTAGGGAGAGGGTTAGGGTTAGGGTATGGGTTAGGGTTAGTTTGAGGGTTAGGGTGAAGTTGAGTTTGAGGTTGAGGGTTAGGGTGAGGGTGATGGTGATGGTGAGTGTTAGTGTTAGGATTCGGGTTAGGGTTAGGGTGATAGTTAAGGTTAGGGTTAGGGTTAGTGTGAGGTTGAGGGTGAGGATGAGGTTTAGGTTTAGGGTTAGGTTTAGGATTAGGGTGAGATTTAAGGGAAGGGTTAGGGTTAAGGTGAGGGTTAGGTTTAGGTTTAGGGTGAGGGTTAGGGTTAGGGTTAGGTTTAGGGTGAGGTTAAGTGTTAGGGTGAGGGTGAGGGTGAGGTTCAGGGTTAGGGTTAGGGTGAGTGTGAGGGTTAGGTTTAGAATTAGGGTTAGGTTTAGGGTTAGGCTCAGGTTGAAGGTATGAGTGAGGCTCACCCTAGCACTCACGGCTAGGGTTAGGCTGAGGGTTAGGATGCTGGGTAGATTTAGGGTTAGAATTAGTGTGAGGGTGAGTTTTAGTGTGAGGGTTACGGTTAGGGTTAGGGTTAGGGTGATGGTAAGTGTTAGAGTGTGGGTTAGGGTGAGAGTGAGGGTTAGGGTGATGTTTAAGGTGAAGGTCGAAGTTAGAGAGAGTGAGAGGTTTCGGGTGAGGGTGAGGGTTAGGGTGTGGGTGAGGGTGAGGGTTAGGGTGAGGGTATGGGCTAGGGTCATGTTTAGGATGAGTGTGAGGTTTAGGGTGAGAGTTAGGGTTCAGGGAAGGGGAATTGTTAGGGTGTAGGTGAGGGTTAGGGTAAGGGTGTGGCTTAGGGTGACTGGGAGTGTTAGGGTTCAGGGGAGGATTAGGGTTAGGGTTAGTCTTTGGCTTTGGGTTCGGGTTAGGGTTAGGGTGAATGTTAGGGTGAGAGGTAGGATTAGTGTTAGGATGAGATTTAGACTTAGGGTGAGGGTTACGGTTAGGGTTAGGGTTAGGGTTAGGGTGAGTATAAGGGTTAGGGTGAGGATTAGTGTGAGACTGAAAGTTAGGGCTAGGCTTAGGGTTAGGGTGAGGGTTAGGGTTAGGGTTAGGGTTCGGTGAGGGTTAGGGTGAGTGAAAGGTTTAGGGTGAGGGTTAGGTTGAGGTTGAGGTATAGGGTTATGGTGAGGGTAAGGGTTAGGGCGACAGTTAGGGTGAGGTGGAGGGTTAGGTTTAGCATTAGTGTTAGGGTGAGGGTGAGCGTTAGGGTGAGGGTGAGGGGAAGGCTGAGGGGTAGGGTTAGGGTTAGGGTTAGGGTTAGGGTTAGGGTGATGGTTACATTTAGGGTTAGGGTGAGGGTGAGTGTTAGGTAATGGTTAGGGTCAGGGTTAGGGTGAGGGTGAGGTTTAGGGTTAGCATTAGGGTTTGGGTCAGATTGAGTGTTAGGGTAAGGGTTAGGGTAAAGTTGAGGGTTAGGGTTAGCATTAGGGTTACGGTTAGGGTTAGGGTGTAGGTTAGGTTTAGGTTTAGAGTGAGGGTGAGGGTCAGGGTTAGGGTTAGGATTAGGTTTAGGGTTAGGTTGAAGCTGAGGGTGAGGGTGAGGGTGAGGGTAAGCGTGAAGGTGAGGGTTAAGTTTAGCATTAAGTTTAGGGTGAGGTCTAGGGTGAGGGTGAGTGCTATGGTGAGGGTTAGTGTGAGGGTTATGGTTGGTACTAGGTGAGGGTTAGGGTTAGGGTTAGTTTAAGGATAAGGGTTATGTTGAGGATTAGGGTGAGAGTGAGTGTTAGGGTTAAATTAAGGGTTAGGGTGAGGGTTAAGTTAAGGGTTAGGGTTAGGATTAGGGTAAGGGTGAGTTTTAAAGTTAGGTTTAGGGTGAGGGTTAGGGTTGGGGTGAGGGTTAGGGTTAGGGTTAGGGTGAGGATGAGGATTCGGGTTAGGGTGAGTGTGAATGTTAGGGTGTTGGTGAGGTTTAGGGTTAGGGTGAGGGTGATGCTGAGGTTTAGGCTTAGGGTTAGTGTGAGGATAAGGGTTAGGGTGAGGATTAGGGTGAGTGTGAGTGTTAGGGTTAGCATAAGGTTTAGGGTGAGGGTTAGGGTTAGGGTTAGGGTAAGGATTAGGGTTAGGTAAGGGTTAGGGTTAGGCTTAGGGTTAGGGTTAGGGTGAGTGTTAGGCTTAGGGTTAGGGTTAGGGTGAGGGTTAGGGTTAAGTTTAGGGTTAGGGTAAGGTTAGGGTTAGCATGAGGTTTAGGGTTAGAGTGATGTTTAGGGTGATGGTGAGGGTTAGGGTGAGGGTGAGGTTGAGCGTGAGGGTTAGGGTGAGGGTGAGGGTGAGTGGGAGGGTGACGGTGAGGGTTAGGTTTAGGGTGAGGGTAAGAGTTAGGGTTAGGGTAAGGGTTAGGCTGAGGGTGAGGGTGAGGGTGAGGTTAGCTAAGTGTTAGGGTTAGGTTTAGGGTGAGGATTAGGGTGAGGGTGAGGGTTAGTGTTAGGTTGAGTGTTAGGGTTAGGGTTAGGGAGAGGGTTAGGGTGAGAGGTAGGGTTAAGGTTACGATGAGGGTTAGACTTAGTGTGAGTGTTCCGGTTAGGTTTAGGATTAGTGTGAGGATAAGCGTTAGGGTGAGTGTTAGGTTGAGACTGATTTTTAGGGTTAGCGTTAGGGTTAGTGTGAAGGTTAGATTGGGGGTTAGGGTGAGGGTTAGGGTTCGGGTTAGTGTTGGGTGATGGTTAGGGTGAGGGCAAGTGTTAGGTTTAGGTTGAGACTGAGGGTAAGGGTAAGGGTTAGGGTTAGGGTCAGGGTTAGGGTGAGGGTGTGGTTTAGGGTTTGCCTTAGGGTTAGGGTTAGGGTTAGGTTGAGTGTTAAGTTTAGGGTTAGGGTGCAAGTTAGGGTTAGGGTTTAGAGTGAGGGTGAGGCTCAGGGTTAGGGTTAGGTTTAGGTTTAGTGTTAGGGTGAGGCTGAAGGTGAGGCTGAGGGTGAGGGTGAGGCTGAGGGTTAAGTTTAGGGTTAGATTTAGGGTGAGGGCTAGGGTGAGGGTGATCTTTTTGTTTAGGATAGGTCTAGGGTTAGGTTTAGGATGAGGATTAGTGTGGGGTTGAGGTTTAAGGTGAGGGTTAGGGTTAGGGTTAGGTTGAGGGTTAGGGTTAGGGTGAGGGTTAGGGTTAGGGTGATGTTTAGGTTGAGGGTGAAGGTGAGAGTGAGGATTCGGGTGAGGGTTAGGGTTAGGGTGATGGTTAGGGTTAGAGTAACGTTTAGGGTTAGGGGGAGCGTAAGGGTTAGGATGACAGTTAGGGTGAGGGTGAGGGTTAAGGTTAGGTTTAGGATTAGGATGAGTGTTAGGTTGAGGGTTAGTGTTAGGGTTAGGGTGAGGGTTAGGGTGAAGGTTAGGGTGAAGTTTAGGTTTAGGGTTTGGGTTAGGGTGAGGGTTAGGTGAGAAGGAGTAGGGTGACGGTTAGGGGGAGGGTGAGGGATAAGGTTATTGTGAGTGTAATGTTTAGGCTGAGGCTTAGGTTGAGAATGAGCATTTGTGTTAGCATCAGGGTTGGGTTGAGGGTGAGGATTAGTGTTAGGCTGAGGGGTAGTTTTAGGGTTAGGGTGTGGGTGAGGGTGAGGGTTAAGGCTAGACTTAGGGTGAGCATGAGGGTTAGGTTTAGGGTTAGGGTGAGTGTGAGTGTGAGGGTTAGGTTTAGGATTAGGGTTAGGGTTAGGGTTAGGCTGAGGTTGAGGTTATGAGTGAGGGTGAGGTCTAGGTTTAGGGGTAGAGGTAGATTTAGCGTTAGATTTAGGGTTAGTATTAGAGTTAGGGTTAGGATTAGGATGAGGTTGAGGGTGAGGGTAAGGGTGAAGGTGAGGTTTAGGGTTTGCGTTAGTTTTAGGGTGAGGTTTAGGGTGAGAGTTGAGTGTTAGGGTTAGGGTTAGGGTGAGGGTGTGGGTTAGGGTTAGTGTGAGGGTGAGGGTCTGTGTTAGGTTTAGGGTTAGGCTTAGATTTAGGATGAGGGTGATGGTGAGGGTTAGAATTAGGATTAGGGTTAGGGTTAGAGTTTGGTGAGAGTGAGGATTAGTGATAGGGTTTGGGTGAGAATTAGGGTGAGGGTGATCATGAGGGTTAGGGTTAGGATTAGGGTTAGAATTATGGTTAGGGTTAGGTTTAGATTTAGGATGAGGGTGATGGTGAGGGTTAGAATTAGGATTAGGGTTAGGGTTAGAGTTTGGTGACAGTGAGGATGAGTGATAGGGTTTGGGTGACAATTAGGGTGAGGGTGATCATGAGGGTTAGGGTTAGGATTAGGGTTAGAATTATGGTTAGGGTTAGGGTGAGAGTGAGGGTGAGGCTTAGGGTTAGGATTAGGTTTAGGGTTAGTGTGAGGATAAGGGTTAGGGTGAAAATTAGGGTGAGGGTGAGAAGGAGGGTGAGGGTTAGGGTGAGCTATAATGTTAGGGTTAGGGTGAGGGTTAGGGTGAGTTTTAGGGTTACGGTGACGGTTAGGGTTAGGGTTAGTTTGAGGCTAAGGTTTAGGCTGAGGGTTAGGGTAGGTTTAGGGTGAGGTTTAGGTTTAGGGTGAGGGCTATTGTGAGGGTGAGTGTTAGGGTGAGTGTGAGGGTGAGGTTGAGGGTTTTGGTTAGGTAAGGGTTAGGGTTAGGGTTAGGGTGAGGATTAGGGTGAGGATGAGGTTTAGGTTGAGTGTTAGGTTGAGGGTGAGGGTTAGGGTGAGGGTGAGGGTGAGAGAGATCATGAGGGTTCGGGTGAGCGTGAGAATTCGGGTGAGGTTGAGGGTTCGGGTGTGGGTCAGGGTTAGGTTTAGGGTGAGGTTTAGGGTGACGGTGAGGGTTAGGGTGAGGGTAAGGTTTAGGATTGAGGTTAGGGTGAGGGTTAGGTTTAGGGTCATTGTTAGGGTGAGGGGTAGGGTTAGGGTTAGGCAGAGGGTTAGGGTTAGGGTGAAGGTTAGGGTTAGTTTGAGGGTTAGGGTGAAGGTGAGTTTGAGGTTGAGTGTTAGGGTGAGGGTGATGGTGACGGTGAGGGTTAGGGTTAGGATTCGGGTTAGGGTTAGGTTGAGAGTTAAGGTTAGGGTTAGGTTTAGGATGAGGTTGAGGGTGAGGGTGAGGGATAGGGTTAGGGTTAGGTTTAGGATTAGGTTTAGGGTTAGGGTAAGGGTTACGGTTAGGGTTAGGGTGAGGGTTAGGTTTAGAGTTAGGGTGAGTGTTAGCGTTAGGGTTATGTTTAGAGTGAGGGTTAGGGTTAGGATTAGGTCGAGGGTGAGGGTTAGGTTGAGGGGTAGGGTTAGGTATAGGGTAAGGGTTAGGGTTAGGGTGAGGGTTAGGTTTAGGATTAGGGTGAGGGTGAGGGTTAGGGTTAGGGTTAGGGTAAGGGTTAGGTTTAGGGTGAGGGTTAGTTTTAGGTTTAGGTTTAGGGTGAAGGTGACGCTGAAGGTTAGGGTTAGGGTTAGTGTGAGGATCAGGGTTAGGGTGAAGGTGAGGGTTAGGGTTAGCATAAGGTTTAGGGTGAGGGTTAGGGTTAGTGTTAAGTTTAGGGTAAGTGTTAGGGTTAGGGTAAGGGTTAGTGTTAGGCTTAGGGTTAGGGTTATGGTTATGGTTAGGGTCAGGGTTAGGCTTAGGGTTAGGTTTAGTGTGAGGGTTAGGGTTAAGTTTAGGGTTAGGGTAAGGTTAGGGTTAGCGTTAGGTTTAGGGTTAGGGTGATGTTTATGATGATGTTGAGGGTTAGGTTTAGGGTGAGTTTGAGCGTGAGAGTTAGGGTGAGGGTGAGTGGAGGGGGATGGTGAGGGTTAGGGTTAGGGTTAGGGTGAGGTTGAGGTTTAGGGTTAGCATTACGGTTAGGGTTAGGGTTAGGCTGAGGTTTAGGGGTAGGTTTAGGGTTAGGGTGAGGTTCAGGTTGAGGGTGATTGTGAGTGTGAGTGTGAGGTTTAGGCTGAGGTGTAGGGTGAGGGTTAGGGATAGGGTGAGGATTAGGTTTAGGGTGAGGTTTAGGGTGAGTGTTAGGTTTAGGGTTAGTGTGAGCGTTAGGGTGAGGGTTTGGGTTAGGGTTTGGGTGAGGTTGAGGTTTAGGGTTAGCATTAAGTTTAGGGTTAGGGTTAGGCTGAGGTTTAGGTGTAGGATTAGGTTTAGGGTGAGATAGAGGGTGAGGGTGAGGTTGAAGTTGAGTGTGAGGTTTAGGCTGACGTTTAGGGTTAGGTTTAGGGATAGGGTGAAGATTACGGTTAGGGTTAGGTTTAGGGTGAGTGTTAGGCTGAAGGGTAGGTTTACGGTTAGTGTGAGGGTTAGGGTGAGGGTTAGGGTTAGGGTTAGCATTAGGGTGAGGTTGAGGCTGAGGGTAAGGTTTAGGGTGATTGTTAGGGTTATTTTGAGGTTTAGGGTTAGCATTAGATTTAGGGTTAGCCTTAGGCTGAAGTTTAGGGTTAGGATTAGGGTTGGGTTGAAGGTGAGGGCTAGTGTTAGCATTATGGTTAGGTTTAGGTTTAGGATTAGGGTTAGTGTGAGGGTTAGGGATAGGGTAACGGTAAGGATGAGGGTAAGGGTTAGGGTTACGGTAAAGGTGAGTGTGAAGGTTAGGTTTAGAGTTAGGATTAGGGTTAGGGATAGGGTTTGGCTGAGGGTGGGGGTGACGTTGAGGGTGAGGGTTAGGGTTAGGGTTAGTTTTAGGGTGAGGGCTAGGGTGAGGGAGAGGTTTAGTGTGAGGGTTAGGTTGAGGGTATGGGTTTAGGTTAGGAAAGGCTTAGGTTTAGGGTTAGCGTGAGGATTGGGGTGAGGCTGAGGTTTAAGGTGAGGATTAGGGTTAGAGTGAGGATTAGGGTTAGGGTTAGGGTGATGGTGAAGATTAGGATGATGTTTTGGGTGAGGGTGAGGGTTAGGGTGAGGGTGAGGGCTAGGGTGTAGGTGAGGGTTAGGGTTAGGTTGAGGTCTAGGTTTAGGGTTAGGGTTAGGGTGAGGTTTAGTTTTAGTGTGAGGGTGAGTGAGAGGGTTAGGTTTAGGATTAGGCTTATGTGTACGGTTAGGCGTAGGGTGAGGGTGAGGGTCAGGTTAGGATTAGGATGAGGTTTAGGGTTATTGTTAGGGTTAGGGTGAGGGTGAGGGTTAGGGTAAGAGTGATGTTGAGGGTGAGGGTTAGGTTTAGGGTTAGGGATAGGGTTATGGTTACGGTTAGGCTGAGGGTGAGGGTGTGGGTTACGGTGAGGGTGATGGTGAGGTTGCGAGTGAGGGTGAGGATTAGCGTTTGGGTGAAGGTTAAGTTTAGGGTTTGGGTTAAGGTTAGGTTGAGGGTTAGGATTAGAGTTAGGATGAGGGTTAGGCTGAGGGTTAGGTTTAGGGTTAGGGTGAGGGTTAGGGTTAGGGTAAGGGTGAGCCTTAGGATTAGGATTAGGGTTAGTTTTAGGGTGAGGGTACGTGATAGGGTTAGGCTTAGGGTGAGGGTTTTGTTTAGGGTTAGGTTTAGAGTTAGGTTGAGGGTGAGGGTTAGGGTCAGGTCTTGTATTAGTTTTAGGGTTAGTGTTAGGCCGAGGGTGAGTTTGAGGTTGAGGGTGACAGGGTGAGGGTAAGGTTATTGTTAGGGTTAGGATGAGAGTTAGGCTGAGAATTAGTGTTAGGGTTCGTTAAGGGTAAGGGTTAGGGTGAGAGTGAGGGTTAGGTTTAGGCTTAGGGGTAGGGTGACGGTTTGTGTGAGGTTTAGTGTTAGTGTTAGGGTTAGGGTTAGAGTGAAGTTTAGCGTGAGGGTAAGGGTTAGGGTGAGGGTTAGGCTGATGGTGAGGGATAGGGTTAAGGTGAGGGTAAGGGTTAGGGCGAGGTTTAGGGTGAGGCTGAGGGTTAATATTAGCAATAGGGGTAAGGCGAGTGTGTGGGTTAGGGTGAGGGTTAGTGTTAGTGTTAGAGACAGGGTGAGTACTAGGTTTAGGGTTAGTTTTAGGGTGACGGTTAGGCTGAGGGGTAGGGTTATGGTTAGTGTTAGGGTGAGGGTTAGGGTGTTGGTTTATGTTAGGGTTAAGTTTAGGGTAAGGTTGATGGTGAGGGTAAGGGTTAGTGTGACGGTTATGGTGAGGTTGAGCTTTAGGGTTAGGATTAGGGTCAGGTTTAGGGATAGGGTTAGGGTTATGATTAGGGTTAAGGTGAGGGTGAGGGCTAGTGTTAGTATTAGGGTTCGTTTTCAGGTTAGGGTGAGGGTGAGGTTTAGGGTGAGGGAGATGGTTAGGTTGAGGGTTAGGGTGAGGGTGAGGGATTTGGATAGGAAAGGCTTAGGGTTAAGGTTTGGGTGAGTATTAGGGTTTGGGGTGAAATTTAACTTGAGGATTAGGGTTAGGGTGAGTATGAGGGTTAAGGTTAGGGTTAGGGTGATGTTTAGGGTGAAAGTGATGTTTAGGGTGAGGGTTAGGATGAGGGTGAGGGTGAGGGTGTAGGTGAGGGTTAGGGTCACGGTGAGGGTCAGTTTGAAGGTGAGGGTTCGGGTTCGGTTTAGGGTTAGGGTGAGTGTTAGGGTTAAGGGTTAGGGTGAGGGGTAGGGTGAAGTGTAAGGTGAGGGTTAGGGTTAATGTGAGGGTTAGAGTTAGGGTTAGTGTGAGGATAAGCATTAGGGTGAGAGTGAGGGTTAGGTTTAGCGTTAGGGTTAGGGTGAGGTTTATGGTGAGGGTTAAGTTGAGGGTTAGGGTTAGTCTGAGTTTGAGGGTTAGAGTTAGGTTTAGATTGAGGATTAGGGTTAGGGTGAGTTTTAAGGTAGGGTTAGGGTTAGGGTGAGGGTTAGGATGAGGGTGAGTTTCAAGTTGTGGTGACGGTTAGTGTGAGGGTGAAGGTTATGGTTATGGTGAGGTTTATGTTAGGGTTAGGGTTATGGTGAGGGTAATGGTTAGGATGAGGTTTGAAGTGAGGGTGACAGTGAGGGATAGCGTTAGATTTAGGGTGAGGGTTAGGGTGAGGGTTAGGTTTCAAGTTAGGTTGGGTGAGGGTGAGGGTTAGAGTTAGGTTTAGGCTGAGGGTAAGGATTAGGGTGAGGGTTAGCGTGAGGGTGAGGGTTAGGTTTAGGTTGAGGGTTAGGGTGAGCGTTAGGGTGAGGGTTAGATTTGGATTAGGGTTAGGGTGAGGGTTAGGGTGAGGGCTAGGGTGAGGGTGAGGGTTAGGGTTAGTGTTAGGATGAGGTTTAGGATTAGGGTGATTGTTAGGGTTAGTGTGAGGGTTAGTGTTAGGGTTAGGGTTAGTGTTTGGTTGAGGGTTAGGGTTAGGGTGAGTGTTATGTTTATGGTTAGGGTAAGTGTTAGGGTTAGGGTTAGGGTTATTGTTATTGTTAGGGTTAGGGTTATGTTTAAGATGAGGGTAAGGGTGTAGGTTAGGTTTGGGGATAGGATGAGGTTTAGGTTTAAGATTAGGTTTAGAGTTAGGGTTAGGGCGAGGGTGAGGGTGAGGTTTAGGGTTAGAGTTAGTTTTAGTGTTTGGGTTAAGGTTAGGGTGAGGGTTAAGGTTAAGGTTAGGCTTAGGCTTAAGCTTAGGCTTAGGGTTAGGGTGAGGGCTAGGGTTAGGCTTAGGGTGAAGTTAAGGTTAGCAATAGGGTTAGGTTTAAGATTAGGTTTAGGGTGAGGGTGAGTGTGAACGATAGGTTTAGGGTTAGGGTTAGGCTTAGGGTTAGGGTGAGGGTTAGGTTTAGGGTTTCGTTTAGGGTGAGGGTGCGGCTGAGGATTAGGGTTAGGTTTAGGTTTAGGTTTAGAGTTAGGGTTAGGGTTAGATTTAGGGTTACAGTGAGGATTAGGTTTAGGCCTAGTGTTAGGCTTAGGCTGAGGGTGAGGGTGGGAGTGAGGATTAGGGTTAGTGTTAGGGTTAAAATTAGGGTTATTGTCAGTGTTATGGTTTGGGTTAAGTTTGCGGTGAGGGTGAGGCTGAGGGTGAGGGTTATGGTTAGTGTTAGGCTTAGGCTTACGTTTAGGCGGAGGGTGAGGTTGGGGGTGAGGAATAGGTTTTGGGTGATGGCTAGGATTCGGGTTAGGATTCGGGTTAGGGTTAGGATTAGGTTTATGGTGAGGGCTAGGGTGAGGATGAGTGATAGGGTTAGGGTTTAGCTTAGACTTAGGTTTAGTCTGAGGGTAAGGGTGAGGCTGAGGTTTAGGGTTAGGGTGATGGATAGGGTTAGGGTTAGGGTGAGTGTTAGAATGAGGGTTAGGTTTGGGGTGACTGTTAGGGGGAGCGTGACAGTAAGAGTTAAGGTGAGGGTTAGGCTGAGGGTGAATTTTCCCCTAAGGGTGAGGGTTAGGATTAGGGTGATTGTTAGGGTAAGGGTTAGGGTGAGATTTATTGTGAGGGTGAGGGATAGATTGAGGATTAGGGTTAGGCTTAGTGTGAGGTTTAGGGTGAGGATGAGGGTTAGGGTTAGGGTGAGGGTTAGAGTTAGAACTAACGTTAGGGTGGGGGCTAGGGTGAGGCTGAGGGTTAGAGTGAGGTTTAGGGTTAGGGTGAGAGTTAGGGTTACTGTTAGGGTTAGTGTGAGAGTTAGGGGTAGTGTTAGGGTGAGGGTAATTGTTAGGGTGCGGGTTAGGGTTAGGTTTAGGCTTAGGGTTAGGGTTAGGGTTTGGGTTAGGGTGTGGTTGAGGCTGAGGATTAGGGTCAGGTTTAGTGTTAGGGTTAGGGTTAGGTTTAGGGTTAAGGTTAGGATTATGGTGAGGGTTAGGGTTATGGTTAGGCTTAGGCTTAGGATTAGGCTGAGGGTGAGGGTGAGGGTGGGTGTGCGGATTAGGTTTAGGTTTAGGGTTAGAGTTAGGTTTATTGTTAGTGTTATGATTAGGGTTAAGTTTGTGGTGAGGGTGAGGCTGAGGGTGAGGGTTATGTTTAGGGTCAGGGTTAGGGTTAGGGTTAAGGTTAGTGTTATTGTTAGGGCTAGGGTTAGAGTTATGGTGAGATTGAGAGTGAGGGTGAGGGTTTTGGTTAAGGTGAGGTTTAGAGTGAGTTTTAAGGTTGGGGTTAGGTTTAGGGTGAGGGTGAGGTTTAGGGTTAGTGTTAGGGTGAGGGGGGGGGTTAGGGTGAGGGTTAGGGTTAGGTTTAGTTTTAGGGTTAGGGGGAGGGTGAGGGTTAGGTTGAGGTTTATGGATAGGGTTAGGTTTAGGATTAGGGTTAGGGTGAGGGTGAGTATGAGGTTTAGTGTGAAGGTTATGCTTAGGCTTAGGGTTAGGCTGAGGGTGAGGGTGGGGATGAGGATTAGGATTAGGGTGATATTTCGGGTTTGGGTTAGTTATTGTTAGGGTTAGGGTTAGAGTTACGGTGAGGGTGAGGGTAGCGGTGAGGGTTAGGGTTAGGTTAGGGTGAAGGTTAGAATGAGGATTAGGGTTAAGATTATGGTTAGGGTGAGTGCTAGGGTTGTGTGAGGGTTAGGGTTAGTGTTATCTTGAGGTTTAGAGTTAGGATTAGGGTTAGGGTGAGGGTGAGTGTTAGAATTAGGGTTGGGCTTTCCGTTAGGGTTAGGTTTAGGTTTAGGAATAGTGTTATTGTTGGGGTTAGGGATAGAGTTACGGTGAGGGTGACGGTACTGGTGAGGGTTTGGGTTATTGTTATGGTGGGGTTTAGGGTTAGGGTTAGGGTTAGGGTTAAGGTGAGGGTGAGGTTTAGGGTTAGATAGAGATTTAGGGGGAGGGTTACTGTGAGGGTTAAGTTTAGGGTTAGTGTTAGGGTTAGTGTGAGGGTGAGGGTTAGGTTGAGGTTTAGGGTTAGGATTAGGGTTAGTGTGAGGGTTAGTGTTAGGGTTAGGGTTAGTGTTAAGTTGAGGGTATTTGTTAGGGTGAGGGTTTGTGTTAGGGTGAGGGTTATGGTTCGGGTGAGGGTTATGGTTATGGTTAGGGTTATTGTTAGGGTTAAGGTTAGAGTTACAGTTATGGTGAGGGTGAGAGTGAGGGTTATGTTTTGGGTTAGGATGAGGTTTAGGTTTAGGGTTAGGGTTAGAGTTAAGGTTAGGGTGAGAGTGAGGTTTAGGGTTAGAGTTAGCCTTAGTGTTACAGTTAGGGTTACGGTGAGTGTTAGGGTTAGGCTTAGGCTTAGGCTTTTGCTTAGGCGGAGCATGAAGTTGTGGGTTAAGTGTAGGGTTAGGTTTAGGGTTAGGGTGAGGGTTAGGGTGAGGTTTAGGGTTAGCATTAGGGTTAGGCTTAGGGCTAGGGTGAGGTTTAGGGTGAGGGTTAGGGTTAGGAATAGGGTTAGGGTTAGGATTAGGTTTAGGGTGAGGGTGAGGGTGAGGGTGAGGGTGAGGGTGAGGGTTAGTGTTAGGGTTAGGATTAGGCTTAGGTTTAGGGTGAGGGTTAAATTTAGGGTTTGGGTTAGGGTGAGGGTGAGGATGAGGATTAGGATTAGTTTTAGGGTTAGGGTTAGGGTGAGGTTTAGGTTTAGGGTTAGGGTTAGGGTTAGGCTTTCATTGAGAGATTCAGGGTTAGGATTAGGCTTAGGGTTAGGTTAAGGGTGAGGGTGGGGTTGAGGATTAGTGTTAGGGTTAGATTTCGGGTTATTGTTAATGTTGTGGTTATGTTTAAGTTTGTGGTGAGGGTGAGGCTGAGGGTGAGGGTTATGGTTATGGTTATGGTTTGGGTTAGTTTTATTGTTAGGGTTAGGGTTAGAGTTACGGTGAGTTTGAGGGTGAGGGTGAGGATTTTCTTTAGGGTGAGGTTTAGGGTGAGGTTTAGGGTTATTGTTAGGGTTAAGGTTAGAGTGAGGGTGAGGTTTAGGTTTAGAGTTAGGGTTAGGGGGCGGTTTAGGTGAGGGTTAGGGTTAGGATTAGGGTTAGGGTAAGGGCTAGGGTGAGGGTGAGTTTTAGGGTTAGGGTTCGGTTGAGGTTTAGGGTTAGGGTTAGGGTTAGGGTGAGGGTGAGGTTTAGGGTTAGAGTTAGGGTTAGCATGAGGTTGAGGGTGAGGATTAGGGTTAGGGTGAGTGTTAGGATTAGGGTTATGGTGAGGGTTTAGCTGAGGGTGAGGATTAGGGTTAGAATTAGTATTAGGATTAGGATTAGGGTTTCAGTGAGTGTGAGGGTTAGGGATAGTATTAGGTTGAGGGTTAGGTTTAGGGTGAGGGTTATGTTCAGGGCTAGGATTATGGTTATGATGAGGGTGAGTGTGAGGTTTAGGGTTAGGGTGAGGTTTAGTGTTAGGGTTAGGGTTAGAGTTAGGCTTAGGGTGAGTGTGAGGTTTAGGGGTAGAGTTAGGTTTAGGGAGGGGGGTTAGGGTGAGTGTTAAGGTTAGCGTGAGAGTTAGGGTGGGGGTGACAGTAAGTCTAAAAATGAGGGTTATGCTGTGTGTGAGGGTTATGGTAAGTGTGAGGGTTAAGTTTAGGGTGAGGGTTAGGGTTAGGGTTAAGGTGAAGGTGAGGGTTAAATTGAGGATTATGATTAAGGTTAGTGTGAGGTTGAGGGTGAGGATGACAGTTATGGTTAGGGTGAGGGCTAGGGTGAGGGTGAGGGTTAGGGTTAGTGTTAGGGTGAGGTTTAGAGTTAGGGTGATGGTTAAGTTTAGTGTGAGGGTTAGGGTTAGGGTTAGGGTTAGTGTTAGGTTGAGGGTTATGTTTAGGGTGAGGGTTATGGTTATGGTTATGGTTAGGGTGAGGGTTAGGGTTAGGGTTAGGGTTATTTTTAGTGTTAGTGTTAGTGTTAGGGTTATGTTTACTGTTAGTGTAAGGGTGTGGGTTAGGGTTGGGGTTAGGATGAGGTTTAGGTTTAGGATTAGGTTTTGAGTTTGGGTTAGGGTGAGGGTGAGGTTTAGGGTTAGAGTTAGGGTTAGTGTTAGGGTCAGGGTTAGGGTGAGGGTTAGGGTTAGGATTAGGTTGAGGGTTAGGGTTAGGGTTAGGTTTACGCTTAGGCTTAACATACGCTTAGGCTTAGCATGAGTGTGAGGGTTAGGGTTAGGTTTAGGATGAGGTTTAGGTTTAGGCTTAGGGTTAGGGTGAGGACTAGGGTGAGGATTAGGTTGAGGGTTAGTGTTAGGGATAGGGTTAGGTTTCAGATTAGGGTTAGGGTGTGGTTGAGTGTAAGCGTTAGGGTTAGGGTTAGGCTTAGGCTTAAGGTTAGGGTTAGGCTGAGGGTGATCTTGAGGGTGAGGAATAGATTTTGGGTGATGGTTAGGATTAGGGTTAGAGTGAGGGTTATGATGAGGGTTAGGGTTAGGATTAGGTTTAGGGTGAGGGCTAGGGTGAGGGTGAGTGTTAGGGTTAGTGTTAGGGTTAGGCTTAGGTTTAGGCTGAGGGTGAGGGTGAGGGTGAGGGTTAGGGTTAGGGTGATGGATAGGGTTAGGTTTACGCTGAGTGTTTGGATGAGGGTTAGGTTTATGGTGAGTGTTAGGGTGAGGGTGAGGCATAGATTGAGGATTAGGGTTAGGGTTAGTGTGAGGTTTAGGTTGAGGATGAGGGTTAGGGTTAGGGTGAGGGTTAGGGTTAGAATTAAGTTTAGGGTGGGGCTAGGGTGAGGCTGAGGGTTAGGGTTAGGGTTAGGGTTAGAGTTAGGGTTACTGTGAGGGTTAGTGTTAGAGTTAGGGTTAGTGATAGGGTGAGGGTAAGTGTTAGCGTGAGGGTTAGTTTTAGGTTGAGCGTTATGGTTAGGGTGAGGTTTAGGGTTAATTTTCGGGTTATTGTTAGGTTTAGGGTTAGGGGTACGGTGAGAGTGAGGATGAGGGTTAGACTTAGGGGAGGTTTAGGGTTAGGTTTAGAGTTATAGTTAGGGTTAGGGTGAGTGTGAGGTTTAGGGTTAGAGTTAGGGTTCAGGTGAGGATTAGGATGAGGGTTAGGGTTAGGGTTAGTTTTAGGTTTAGGGTTATGGTGAGGTTAAGTGTTAGGGTTATGTTTAGGATTAGGGTTCGGGTGAGTGTGAGTGTGTGGGTTAGGGTTAGGTTTAGGGTTAGGCTTAGGGTTAGGCTGAGGGTTAGGTTGAGGAGGAGGGTTAGGTTTCGCGTGAGGGTTAGGGTTAGGGTCAGTGTGAGGGTTAGGATGAAGGTTAGGTTTAGGATTAGGGTTAGGGTGAGGGCTAGGATGAAGGTGAGGTTTAGGGTTAAGTTTAGGGTGAGGTTTAGGGTTATTGTTAGGGTCAGTGTGAGTTTGAGGTTTAGGGTTAGAGATAGGTTTAGGGTGAGTGTTAGGGTGAGGGTTTGGCTTAGTGTTAGTGTTAGAGTTAGGGTTAGTCTGAGGTTTAGGATGAGGGTGTGGGTTAGGGTTAGGGTTAGTATTAGGATTAGGGTTAGGGAGAGGTGGAGTGTGAGTGTTAGAGTTAGCCTTATATTTAGGCTGAGGTTGAGGGTGAGGGTGAGTTTTAGGGTTAGTTTTAGGGTTAGGGTTAGGGTTAGGATGTGGTTTCGTGTTAGGGTTAGTGTTAGAGTTAGGGTTAGGTTGAGGGTGAGGTTTAGGTGTAGAGTTAAGGTTTGGGGGAGTGTTATTTTGAGTGTTAGTGTTAGGGTGAGTTTTAGGGTGGGGGTGACAATAAGGGTAAACGTGAGGGTTAGGCTAAGGGTGAGGGATAGGTTTAGTGTTAGGGTTATGGTTAGGGTGAGATTTAGGGTTCGGGTTAAGTTTAGGGTTAGGGTGAAGGTTAGGGTGAGGGTGAGAGTTAGGGTTAGGTTGAGGGTTAGGGTTAGAATTAGGGTTAGGGTAAGCGTGAGGGTTGGGTTTAGTGGTGGAGTGAGGTTTAGAATGAGGGTTAGGATTAGTATTCGGTTTAGGGTAAGGGCTCGGGTGAGGTTGAGGTTTAGGTTTAGGGTTAGGGTGAGGTATAGGGTTAGGGTTAGGGTTAGGATGAGGGTGAGTTTTAAGGTTAGATTTAGGTTTAGGTTGAGACTGAGGTTGAGGGTTAGGGTTTGGGTTAGTATTAGATTTAGGGTTAGGGTGAGGGTTAGGTAGCGGGTGAGTGTTAGGCTTAGGGTTAGGATTAGGCTTAAGGTAAGCCTTAGGGTGAGTGTGAGTGTTAGGGTAAGGGTTAGGGTTAGGCTTAGATTTAGGCTGAGGGTGAGGGTGAGGGTGAGGGTTAGGGTAAGTGTGAGGGTTAGGGTTAGGATTAGGGTGATAGTTAGGGTTCGGTTAAGTTTAGGGTTAGGGTGAATGTTAGGGTTAAGGTTCGGATGAGGTTTAGGTTTAGGATTAGGGTTGGGTTGAGGGCTAGGGTGAGGCTTAGGGTGAGGGTTAGTGTTAGGGATAGGGTTAGGTTTAGGATTAGGTTTAGGGTGAGGGTGAGTGTGAGCGTTAGGGTTAGGGTTAGGGTTAGGCTTAGGGTTAGGGTTAGGATTTGGGTTAGGGTGAGGGTGCAGCTGAGGATTAGGGTTAGGTTTAGGGTTACAGTGAGTATTATTGTTACGTTAAAGGTGAGGGTTATGCTTAGGGTTAGAATTAGGATTAGGGTAAGTTTTAGGGTGACTGTGAGGGTTAGGTTTAGGGTCAGGGTTAGGCTTAGGTTTAGACAGAGGGTGAGGGTGAGGGTTAGGGTAAGGGTGAACGTTAGGGTTAGGGTTAGGGTGAGAGTTAGGGTTTGGTTAAGTTTAGGGTTAGGGTGAGGGTTAGGGTTAGGCTATTGTTAGCGTTAGGGTTAGGGTTAGGGTTACAGTTATAGTGAGGGTGAGGGTTAGGGTTAGGGTTAGGAGGAGGTTTAGGTTTAGGGTTAGGTTTAGAGTTAGGTTTAGGATGAGGGTGAGATTTAGGGTTAGAGTTAGGGTTAGTGTTAGGGTTAGGTTTAGGGTGAAGGTTAATGTTAGTGTTAGGCTTAGGCCGAGCATGAGGGTGAGGGTTAGGTTTCGGGTTATGGTGAGGGTTAGAGTTAGGGTTAGTGTGAGGTTTAGGATGAGGTTTAGGGTTGGGATTAGGTTAAGGGTGAGGACTAGGGTGAGGGTTATGTTGAGGGCTAGGGATAGGGATAGGGTGAGGTTTAGGAGTAGGGTTAGGGTGACTGTGAGTGTGAGAGTTAGGGTTAGGGTTAGGATTAGGCTTAGAGTTAGGGTGAAGGTTAGGGTTTGGGTTTGGGTTAGGTTGAGGGTGAGGCTGAGGATTAGGGTTAGGTTTAGGGTTAAGTTTAGGGTTAGGTTTAGGTTTAGGGTTAGTGTTGGGGTTCAGGTTAAGGTTAGGGTTACGGTGAGGGTTAGGGTGAGCTGGAGGTTTAGGGTTAGGTTTAGGGTCACGGTTAGGTTGGGGGTTAGGGTTAGTGTTAGGGTTAGGGTTACAGTGAGAGTTAGGGGGAGGGTTAGGATTCGGGTTAGGGTTAGGTTTAGGATTAGGTTTAAGGTGAGGGTTCCTGTATGTGTTAGGGTTAGGTTTAGGGTTCGGTTTAGGGTTAGGCTGAGGGTGAGTTTGAGGTTGAGGGTTAGGTTTAGGTTGAGGGTAGGGTTTGGGTTAAGTTTAGGGATAGGGTGAGGGTTAGGGTAAGGGTTATGGTGAGGTTGAGGGTTAGGGTTAATTTGAGGTTTAGGGTTAGAGTTAGGGTGAGGGTGAGGGTGAGGTTTAGGGTCAGGTTAAGAGTGAGGTTTACGATGATTGTTAGGGTTAGGATTAAGTTATGGTGAGTGCTATAGTGAGGGTGAGGTTTAGGGTTAGGGTTAGGGTGAGGTTTAGGGTTAGTATTAGGGTTAGGGTGAGGCTGAGGGTGAGGGTTAGGGTTAGGGTTAGTGTTAGATTTAGGGTTAGGGTGAGGGTTACGGTGAGGGTGATGGTTAGGCTTAGGGTTAGGATTAGGATTAGGGTAAGGGTTAGGGTGAGTGTGAAGGTTAGGGTTAGGATTAGGGTTAGGCTAGGTTTAGACTGAGGATGAGCGTGAGGCTGAGGGATAGGGTTAGGGTGAGGGTTAGGTTTAGTGTTAGGGTGAGACATAGGGTTCGGGTTAAGTTGAGGGTTAGGGTTAGGATTAGGGTAATATTTGGGTTAGGGTGGGGGTTAAGGTTAGGCTTAGTGTGAGGGATAGGATGAGGATTAGGGTTAGAATTAGGTTTAGGGTGAGGGCTAGGGTGAGGGTGAGGGTTCGGGTTAGTGTTAGGATGGGGTTTAGGTTTAGGGTTAGGGTTAGGGTGATGTTTAGGATGAGAGTTAGGCTTACGGTGATGTGAGTGTTAGGGTTAGGGTGAGGTTTAGGGTTAGGCTGAGGGTGAGGGTGGGGGTGAGGATTAGGGTTACGGTGATGGTTAGGATTAGGGTAAGTGTGAGGGCTCGGGTGAGGGTGAGGGTTAGGGTAATGCTTAGGCTTAGGCTTAGGTTTAGGCTGAGGGTGAGGTTGAGGGTGAGGGTTAGGGTTAGCATGATGGTTAGGTTTACGGTTAGGGTGAGGGTTGGGATGAGGTTTAGGGTTAGGGTGAGGTTAGGTTGAGGATGATGGTAAGGGTAAAGGTGAGGTTTACGATGAGGGTGAGGGTTAAGATAAGGGTGAGGGTTAGGGTTAGGTTTAGGATTAGTGTAAGGGTTAGGGTTAGGGATAGGGTGAGTGTTAGATTGAGGATTAGTGTTAGGGTTAGTGTGAGGTTTAGGGTGGGGTGAGGGTCAGGTTTAAGGTGAGGGTGTGGGTTAGAATTAGGGTTAGGGTGAGGGCTAGGGTGAGGGTGAGTGTTAGAGTTAGTGTGAGGGTTAGTGTTAGGGTTAGGTTAGTGTTAGGGTGACGGTAAGTGGTAGGGTGAGGGTTAAGTTTAGGGTGAAGGTTATGGTTAGCGTGAGGTTTAGGGTTTGGGTGACGGTGAGGGTGAGGGTGAGGGTTAGGTTTTGGGTTAGGGTGAGGGTGAGGTTGAGGATTAGGGTTAGGTTTAGGGTTAGGGTTAGGATTATGGTGAGGGTTAGGGTAAGGGTTAGGGTTAGGTTTATGTTTAGGCTGAGTTGAGGCTGAGGGTGAGGGTTATGTTTAGGGTTAGGGTGAGGGTTAGGGTTAGGGTAAGTGTTATTTTTAGGGTTAGGGTTAGATTTATCATGAGGTTGAGGATGAGGGTGAGGGTGAGGGTGAGGTTTAGGTTTAGGGTTAGGGTTATATTTAGGATTAGGGTGAGGGTGTCGCAAATGTTAAAGGTGAGGGTTAGGCTGAGGATGCGGGTTACGGTAAGGGTGAGTGTTAGGGTTAGTGTGAGGGTTAGGGTTAGGATTGGGGTGAGAGTTAGGGTTTGGGTTATGTTTAGGGTTAGGTTGAGTGTTAGGTAAGGGTTACGGTGAGGGTGAGGGTTAGGGTTAGGTTGAGGGTTAGTGTTAGGATTAGGGTTAGGGTGAGGGTAAAGGTTAGGGTTAGTTTTAGGTTCAGGGTTAGGATGAGGGTTAGGGTTAGGATTAAGGTTAGGGTGAAGGCTAGTTTGAGGTTGAGGTTTAGGGTTAGCGTTAGGGTGAGGTATAGGTTTTGGGTTAGGGTTAGAGTGAGGGTTAAGCTGAGTGTGAGCTTTAGGTTTAGAGTTAGGGTTAGGGTGAGGGTTAGGTTGAGGTTGAGGGTTAGGGTTAGTGTTAGGATTAGGGTTAGGGTGAAAGTTAGGGGGAGGGTTAGGGTTAGGGTTAGGGTTAGGGTTAGGGTTAGCCTTCGGGTTTGGGTGAGGTTGATGTTTAGGGTTAGATCGAGGCTGAGGGAGAGGGTGAGGGTTAGGGTTAGGTTTTTGGTTAGGGTGAGGTTGAGGGTGAGGGTGAGGATGAAGTTGAGGGTGAGGGTGAGAGTTAGGGTTAGTTGAGGTTTAGGCTTAGTGTTAGGGTTGGGTGAGTTTGAGTTTAAGGGATAGGGTGAGGGTTAAGGTAGGGTGAGAGTTAGGTTTAGGGTTAGGGTTAGGGTGAGGGTTCGTGTGAGGGTTAGGGTTAGGTTTAGGGTTAGTGTGAGGATTAGGGTTAGGGTTAGGGTGATGGTTAGGTTTAGTGTGATGGGTAGGGTGACTGTAAGGTTAAGGGTTAGGGTGAGGCTGAGGGTTAGGTTGTTTGTTAGTGTTAGGGTCAGGATTAGGGTTAGGTTTAGGTTTATGGTGTGGGTTAGGATGAGGGTTGGGTTTAGGGTTAGTTTTATGGCTAGGATGAGCTTTAGGGTTAGGTTGAGGGTCAAGGTTAGGGTGAGGGTGAGGATTAGGGATAGGGTTAGGGATAGGTTAGGCATATGATGAGGGCTAGGGTGAGGGTGAGGATTAGGGTTAGTGTGAGGGTTCGGGTGAGGGGTAGGTTTAGGGTTAGGGTTTGGGTGAGGGTAAAGGTTCGGGTGAGGTTTATGATGAGGGTGAGTTTTAGGGACAGGGTGAGGGTTAGGGTGAGGGATAGCGTTAGGATTAGGTTGAGGGTATGTGTTAGAGTGAGTGTTAAGGTTAGGGTTAGGAAGAGGGTTAGGGATAGGGTTAGGGTTAGGTTTGGGGTGTCGATGAGAATGAGGGTTAGTTTTAGGGTTAGGTTCAGGGTGAGGGTGAGGTTCAGGGTTAGGATTAGGGTTAGGGTTAGGTTACGGTTAGGCTACGGCTGATGGTAAGGCTGAGGGTTAGGGTTAGGGTGCGGTTGAGGGTTAGGGTTAGGTTTAGTGTGAGGGTTAGAGTTAGGGTTAGTTTTAGGATGAGGGCTAGGGAGAAGGTGAGGGTTAGGGTTAGGGTGAGGGTATGGTTTAGGGTGAAGTTTAGGGTGAGAGTGAGGTTTAGGGAGAGGGTAAAGGTTTAGGTGATGGTTTAGGATGAGGGTTAGGGTTAGGGTTAGGGTGAGGGTATGTGTTAGGGTGAGGGTTAAGGTGAGGGTTAAGGTTAGGGTGAGGTTAGGGTATAGGTTTAGGGTTAGGGTTAGGGATAGGCTGAGGGTGACATTTAGGTTTAGGTTGATCTTTAGGGTTTGGGCGAGGTTTAGGTTTAGGTTTAGTATGATGATTAGGCTGAGGTGTGGGGTTAGCATTAGGGTTAGGGTGAGGGTTAGGGTTAGGGATAGGTTTATTGTTAGGGTTAGGGTGAGGGTGAGGGTGAGGATGAAGGTTAGGATTAGGGTTAGGAATATGGTTATTTTTAGGGTTAGGTTTAGCATTAGTGTGAGGGTGAGGGTTTGGTTTAGGGTTAGTGTTAGGGTTATTGTTAGGGTTAGGGTTAGTGTGAGGGTGAGGGTTAGGATTATTGTGAGGGTTAGTTTTAGGGTGAGTGTAAGTTTTAGGGTAAGGTTGAGCTTTAGAGTTAGCATTATGGTTACGGTTAGGGTTAGGGTGAGGGTTAGGCTTAGTGTGAGGGTGAGGTTGAGGTTTAGGGTTAAGATTAGGTTGAGGTTTAGGGTTAGGGTGAGGTTTAGGGTTAGGGTTTGGGTTAGGGTGAGGTTGAGGGTGAGGGTTAGGGTGAGGGTGTCGTTGAAGGTGAGTGTTAGATTTAGGGTAAGGGAGAGGGTGAAGATGAGGTTTCGGGTTAATTAGAGATAGGGTTAGGGTGAGGTTGAGGGTTAGGGTTACAGTTAGGTTGAAGTTTAGGGTTAGTGTGAGGGTTGGGTGATCGTGAGTGTAATGGTTAAGGTGAGAGTTAGGGTGAGGGTGAGACTTAGGGTTAGGGTTAGAGTTAGGGTGAGTGTTAGTGTGAGGATAAGGGTTAGGGATAGTTTTTGGGTTAGTGTGAGGATTAGAGTTAGTGTGAGGTTTAGGGTTAGTGTGAGGTGTAGGACGACGGTGAGCATAAGGGTTAGGGTGAGCGTTAGGGTAATGCTGAGGATTAGGGTTATTGTTAGTGTGAGGGCGAGGGTTAGGGTTACGGTTAGGGTTAGGCTGAGGGTGAGGATGAGGGTGAGGTTTAGGGTTAGGGTGATGTTTAGGGTTAGGGTGAGGCTTAGATTTAAGTTTATGTTTAGGATGATGATTAGCCTGAGGAGTGGAGTTAGTTTTAGGGTTAAGGTGAGGGTTAGGGTTAGGGTTATTGTTAGGGTTAGGATTAGGGTCAAGTTTAGGATGAGGGTGAGGGTGAGGATTAGAGTTAGGGATAGGGTTATTGTAAGGGTTAGGGTGAGGGTGAGGGTGAGGTTTAGATTTAAGATTGTGTGAGGGTTACGTTTAGGGTGATGGTTAGGTTTACGTTTTGGGTTAGGGTGAGGGTGAGAGTTAGGGTGAAGGTGAAGTTGAGGGTGAGGGTGAAGTTGAGGGTGAGGGTGAGGGTTAGGGTTAGTGTTAGGTTGAGGTTTAGGCTTAGAGTTAGGGTTGGGTGAGTGTGAGGTTAAGGGATAGGGTGAGGGTTAAGGTGAGGGTGAAAGTTAGGTTTAGGGTTAGGGTTTGGGTGAGGGTTCCTGTGAAGGGTAGGGTTAGGTTTAGGGTTAGTGTGAGGATAAGGGTTAGGGTTAGGTGACGGTTAGGGTTAGTGTGAGGGGTAGGATGAATGTGAGGGTAAGGTTTAGGGTGAGGCTGAGGGTTAGTTTGATTGTTAGTGTTAGGGTCAGGGTTAGGGTTAGGTTTAGGTTTATGGTGTGGGTTAGGATGAGGGTTGGGTTAGGGTTAGGTTTATGGTTAGGATGAGGTTTAGGGATAGGGTGAGGGTGAATGTTAGGGTGAGGGTTAGGGATAGGTTTAGGGATAGGGTTAGGGATATGATGAGGACTAGGGTGAGCGTGAGGATTAGGGTTAGGGTGAGGGTTCAGGTGAGGGGTAGGTTTAGGGTTAGGGTTAGGGTGAGGTTAAAGATTCGGGTGAGGTTTAGGGTGAGGGTGAGGCTTAGGGAGAGGGTGAAGGTTAGGGTGAGGGATAGCATTAGGATTAGGGGGAGGGTATGTGTTAGAGTGAGGTTTAGGGTTAGGGTTAGGATGAGGGTTAGGGATAGGTTTAGGGTTATGTTTGGGATGACGATGAGGGTAAGGGTTAGTTTTAGGATTAGGTTCAGGGGGAGAGTGAGTTTCAGTGTTAGGATTAGTGTTAGGGTTAGGGTTAGGCTGAGGGTGAGGGTAAGACTGAGGGTTAGGTTTAGGTTGAGGGTGAGGGTGAGGGTTAGGATTAGACTTAGGAATAGGGTTTTGGTTAGGGTTAGGGTTAGCGTTAGGGTGAGGGTTAGGTTTAGGATTATCGTTAGGATTATTGTTAGGTTTAGGGTGAGGGTGAGGGTTAGGTTTATTGTGAGGGTTAGGTTTAAGGTGAGGGTAAGTTTTAGTGTGAGAGTTAGGATAAGGTTGAGCTTTAGGGTTAGCATTAGGGTTAGGGTTAGTGTGAGGATTAGGGTTAGGGTTAGGGTGAGCGTGAGGGTGAGGGTTAGGGTGAGGGTGAGGTTGAGGGTGTGGGTTAGGTTTAGGGTAAGGGAGAGGTTGAAGGTGAGGTTTAGGGTTAGGATTAGGGTTAAGGTTAGGGTGAGGTTGAGGGTTAGGTTAACGGTTAGGTTGAGGGTTAGGGTTAGTGTGAGGGTTGGATGAGCATGAGGGTAAGGGATAGGGTGAGGGTTAGGGTGAGGGTGAGACTTAATGTTCGATTTAGTGTTAGGGTGAGGGTTAGTGTGAGGTAAGGGTTAGAGTTTGGTTTAGAGTTAGTGTGAGGATGAGGGTTAGGTTTAGGGTTGGGGGAGGGTTAGGGTTAGTGTCAGGGGTTGGGTGAAGGTGAGGGTAAGGGTTAGGGTGAGGGTTAGGTTTAGTTTTAGGGTTATGGTGGTGGTTAGGGTGAGGTTTGGTGTTAGGGTTAGTGTTATGTTTAGGATGAGGGTTAGGGTGAGGGTGAGGGTTAAGGTGAGGGTGAGGGTTAGTTTGAAGTTGAAGGTTAGGGTTAGGGTGAGTTTTAGGGTTAGGATTAGGGTTAGGATGAGGGCTTGGGTGAGGGTAAGGGTTAGTGTTAGGGTTAGGGTTAGATTGAGGCTTAGGGTTAGGGTGAGGGATCAGGTGAGGGGTACGTTTAGGGTTAGGTTTAGGGTGAGGGTAAAGGTTAGGATGAGTATTAGGGTGAGGATGAGGTTTAGGGAGAGGAATAGGATTGGGTTGAGGTTTAGGGTTAGGATTAGGCTGAGGGTATGTTTTAGGGTGAGGGTTAGGGTGAGGGTTAGGTTTAGGGTGAGGGTTAGGGATACGGTTAGGGTTATGGTTAGAGTGACAGTGAGAGTGATGGTTAGTTTTAAGGTTTGGGTTAGAGTTAGGGTTAGGGTTAGGGATACGGTTATGGTTAGGGTTAGGGTGACGGTGAGGGTTAGGGTTGGGGTTAGGGTTAGGGTGAGGGTAAGGTCTAGTGTGAGGTTTAGGGTGAGGGTAAGGTCTAGTGTGAGGTTTAGGGTGAGGGTGAGGTTTAGGGTGAGAGTTAGGGTGAGGGTTAAGGTGTGGGTGAGGGTATGTGTTAGATTGAGGCTTAGGTTTAGGGTTAGGTTTAGGGTGAGGGTTAATGATAGGTTTACGGTTAGGGTTAGGATGAGGGTGAGGGTGAGGGCGAGGGTTAGGGTAAGGTTCAGGGTGAGCGTGAGGTTCAGGGTTAGGAGGAGGGTTAGGTTTAGGGTTAGGCTGAAGATGAGGGTGTGGGTGAGGTTTAGGGTTCGGGTGAGGGTGAGGATTAGGGTGAGTTTTAGTGTGTGGGTTAGTGTTAGGGTAAATGTGAGGATTAGGGTTAGGGTTATGGTGAGTGCAAGGGTTAGGTTTAGGTTTAGGGTAAGGTTTAGTGTTAGGGTTATGGTTAGAGTGAGGGTTAGGTTTAGTGTGAGTGTTAGGGTGAAGTTTAGGTTTAGTGTTACCTTTAGGGTGGGGGTGAGGGTTAGGGTTAAGGTGAGGGTTAGGGTTTGGCTGAGGCCTAGGGTGAAGGTGAAGGTTAGGGTGAGGGTGAGACTTAGAGTTATGGTTAGGGTTAGGGTGAGGGTTAGTGGGAGGATAAGGGTTAGAGTTAGGTTTAGGGTTAGTGTGAGGATTAGGTTTAGGGTGAGGGTTAGAGTTATGGTAAGGGTGAGGGTTAAGTTTAAGTTTGTGTGAGGGTTAGGTTTAGAGTGAAGGTTAGGGTTAGGTTTTGGGTTAGGGTGAGGGTGAAGTTGAGGGTGATGGTGAGGATTAGGGTTAGGGTTAGGTTGAGTTTTAGGCTTACTGTGAGGGTTGGGTGAGCATGAGGTTAAGGTATAGGGTGAGGGTTAAGGTGAGGGTGAGTTAAGGTTAGGGTTAGGGTTAGGTTGTGGGTTCGTATGAGGGTTAGGGTTAGGGTTAGGTAAGGGTTAGTGTGAGGATTAGGGTTAGGGTGAGTTTTAGGATTAGGGTGAGGGTTATGTTTAAGTTGAGGGTTTGGGTTAGGTTTATTTTTAGGGTTAGGTTTAGGGTTACTGTTATGGTGAGTGTGAGGGTGAGAGTAAGGGTTAGGGTTAGGGTGAAGTTTAGTGTTAGGGTTAAGATTAGAGTTAGGGTTAAGGTGTGGGTGAGGATTAGGGGTAGAGTTAGGATTAGGGTGAGAGTTAGGGTGAGGGTTAGTGTTAGGGTGTGGGTTAGGGTGGGGTTGAAGGTAATGGTAAATTTGAGGGTTAGGCTGAGGGTGAGGGTTACAGTAAGGGTGAGGGTTAGATTTAGGGTAAGCGTTAGCGTTAGCATTAGGGCTTATGTTTCAGTGAGGGTAAGTGTTAGGGTGAGGATTAGGGTTAGGGTGAGGGTTACGGTTAGGGTGAGTGTGAGGGTTAGGGTTAGGGTTATTGCTAGGGTTAGGATTAGGGTTAGGGTTAGGGTTATGGTTAGGGTTAGGATGAAGTTTAGTTTTAGGGTTAGGGTTAGAGTTAAGGTTAGGTTGAGGGTGAGATTTAGGGTTAGAGTTAGGGTTAGTGTTAGTGTTAGGGTGAGGGTGAGGGTTAGGGTTAGGCTTAGGCTTAGGCTTCGGCTTAGGCCGAGCATGAAAGTGAGTGTTCCGCTTCGGGTCCGGGTGAGGGTTAGGGTTAGGGTGAAGGTTAGATTGAGTTTTAGCGTTAGGGTTAGGGTGAGGGCTAGGGTTAGGAATAGGTTTAGGTTTAGGATTAGGGTTAGAGTGAGGGTGAGTGTGAGGTTTAGGGTTAGGGTTAGGCTTAGAATTAGGGTGAGGGTTAGGGATTATGGTTTGGGTTATTGTGAGAGTGAGGCTGAGGATAAGGTTTAGGTTTAGGGTTAGGGTTAGTGTTAGTGTTAGGGTTAGGGTTAGGGGTATGGTGAGAGTTAGGGTTAGAGTTAGGATTAGGCTTAGAGTTAGAATGAGGGTGAGTGTGGGTTTGAGGAATAGAGTTAGGGTTAGGGTTAGGCTTAGGGTTAGGCTTATTTTTAGTGCTATGCTTAGGGTTAAGTTTGCGGTGAGCATGACGCTGAAGGTGACGGTTATGCTTATGGTTATGGTTAGGGTTAGGGTTAGAGTTATTCTTAGGGTTAGGGTTAGAGATACGGTGAGGATGAGGTTGAGAGTGAGGGTTAGGGTTAGGGTGCAGTTTCGTGATAGGTTTAGGGTAAGAGTTAGGGTGAGTGTGAGTTTTAGAATTAGAGTTATTGTTAGGGGGAGTGTTAGGGTTAGGGTGAGGGTGAGGGTGAGGATTAGGGTTAGGTTTAGGTTTAGGGTTAGGGTTACGTTTTTAGGATACGGTTAGGGTTAGGCTTACGGTGAGGTTTAGGGTTAAGGTTAGGCTTAGGGTTAGGCTGAGGGTGAGGGTGGGTGTGAGGATTAGGGTTAGGGTTAGGGTTAGTGTTATGGTTATTGTTAGTGTTATGGTAAGGGTTAAGTTTGCTGTGAAGGTGAGTCTGAGGGCGAGGGTTTTGGTTATGGTTATGGTTAGGGTTAGGGTTAGAGGTATTGCTAGGTTTAGGGTTAGAATTACCGTGAGGGTGACGGTGAGGGTGAGGTTTATGGTTCAGGTTAGGGTTCGGGTTAGGGTGAAGGTTAGATTGAGGTTTAGGGTTAGGATTAGGGTAAGGGTGAGGGCTAGGGTTAGGGTTAGGGTGAGGGCAAGGGTAAGAGATAGGGTTAGGTTTAGGATTAGGGTTATGGTGAGGGTGAGTGTGAGGTTTAGGGTTAGGGTTAGGCTTAGAGTTAGGGTGAAGGTTAGGGTTAGCGTTTGGGTTTGTGTGAGGTTGAGGCTGAGGATTAGCGTTAGGTTTAGGGTTAGGTTTAAGGTTAGGATTAGGGTTATGATGAGGGTTAGGGTTAGAGTTAGGATTAGGCTTAGGGTTAGGATGAGGGGGAGGGTGGGTTTGAGGATTAGAGTTAGGGTTAGGTTTAGGCTTAAGGTTAGGCTTATTGTTAGTGTTATGCTTAGGGTTAAGTTTGCGGTGAGCATGAGGCTGAAGGTGAGGGTTATGGTTAGGGTTAGGCTGAGGGTGAGGGTGAGTGTGAGGATTAGGGTTAGGGTTAAATTTAGTGTTAGGTTTATTGTTAGTGTTATGGTTAGGGTTAAGTTTGCTGTGAGGGTGATTCTGAGGTTGAGGGTTATGGTTATGGTTAGGGTTATTGTTAGAGTTATTGTTAGGGTTAGGGTTACAGTTATGGTGAGGGTGAGGGTGAGGGTTAGGGTTCAGGTTACTGTGAAGGTTAACTTACAGTTTAGGGTTAGGATTAGTGTAAGGGTGAGGGCTAGGGTTTGGGTTAGAGTTAGGGATATGGGGAGGGATAGGGTTAGGTTTAGGGTTAGGTTTAGGGTTAGGATTAGTGTTAGGGTTAGGATTCCGGTGAGGGTTAGGGTTAGGATTAGGCTTAGGCTTACAGTTAGGCTGAGGTTGAGGCTGAGGGTGAGGTTTATGGTTATGGTTAGGGTTAGGATTAGGGTTAGGGTAAGTGTTATTATTAGGGTTAGGGTTAGAGTTATGGTGAGGTTCAGGGTGAGGGTGAGGGTTAGGGTTAGGGTGAGGTTTAGGGTTAGGTTTAGTGTTAGGGTTAGTGTTAGGGTGAGGGTGTCGGTAAGGCTAAATGTGAGGGTTAGGCTGAGGGTGAGGGTTATGGTAAGGATAAGGGTTAGACTTAGCGTGAGGGTTAGGGTTAGGGTTGGGGTGAGATTTAGGGTTCACGTTCAATTTAGGGTTAGGTTGAGGGTTAGGGTAAGGGTTACGGTGACGGTGAGGGTTAGGGTTAGGTTGAGGGTTAGTGTTAGGATTAGGGTTAGTGTGAGGTGAAGGTTAAGGTTAGTGTTAGGGTGAGGGTTAGGATGAGGGTTAGGGATAGGATTAGGGTTAGGGTGAGGGCTAGTTTGAGGTTGAGGTTTAGGGTTAGCTTCAGGGTGAGGTTTAGGGTTAGGTTTAGGGTTCGGGCTAGGGTGAGGGTGAGGTTTACGGTTAGAGTTATGGTTAGGATGAAGCTGAAATTGAGGTTTAGGGTTAGGGTTAGTGTTAGAGTTAGGGTTAGGGTGGGGGTTAGGTTGAGGCTGAGGGTTAGGCTAAAGGTTAGGATTAGGATTAACATAAGGGTTAGGGTGAGTGTGAGGTTTAGGGTTAGGGTTAGGCTTAGGTTTAGGCTGAGGGTGAGGTTGAGAATGAGGGTTAGGGTTAGGTTTATGGTGAGAGTTAGGGTTCAGGTAAATTTAGGGTTAGGGTGAGGGTTAGGGTTAGGTTTATGGTGAGCTTGAGTTTTAGGGTAAGGTTGAGGCTTAGGTTTAGGATGAGGGTTAGGGTAAGGGTTAAGGTTAAGGTTAGGGTGAGGTTAAGAATGAAGATTAGGGATAGGGTGAGGGCTAGGTTGAGGGTGAGGTTTAGGGTTAGTGTTAGATTAAGGTTTAGGGTTAGAGTTAGGGTTAGGGTGAGGGTTAGGTTGAGGGTTAGGTTTACGGAGAGGGTGAGGGTTAGGGTTAGGGTGAGGGTTAGGGTGAGGATGATGGTAAGGGTAAAGGTGAGGTTTAGGTTGAGGTTGAGTGTTAGGGTGAGAGTTAGGGTTAGGTTTAGGGTTAGGGTAAGGGTTAGGTTTAGGTTCAGGGTGAGTGTTAGATTGAGGATTAGGGTTAGGGTTAGTGTGAGGTTTAGCGTGAGGATGTGGGTTAGTGTTAGGGTGAGGGTGAGGGTTAAAATTAGGGTTAGGGTGAGGGCTAGGGTGAGGGTTAGTGTTAGGGTTAGGGTTAGGTTTATGGTGAGGTTTAGGATTAGGTTGAGGGTTAGCGTTAGTGTGACGGTTAGTGTTCGGGTTAGGGTCAGTGTTAGGATGAGGGTAAGTGTTAGGGTGAGGGTTCGGTTTAGGGTGAGGTTTATGGTTAGGTTGAGGGTTAGGGTTAGGGTTAGTTTTAGGGTTAGTTTTAGGGATACGGTTACGGTGAGGGTGAGGGTGAGTTAGGGTTAGGTTTAGGGTGAAGTTTAGTGTTAGGGTTAGGGTTAGTGTTAGGGTTATGGTGAGGGTGAGGTTTAGGTGTAGAGTTAGGTTTAGGGTGAGGGTTAGGGTCAAGGTTAGGGTTAGGGTGCGGGTTAGGGTGGGGATGAAGGTAAGGGTAAATTTGAGGGTTAGGCTGAGGGTGAGGGTTACAGTAATGGTGAGGTTTAGGGTTAGGGTGAGGGTTAGTGTTAGGGTTAGGATAAGGGTGGGGGTTAGATTGTGGATTAGTGTTAGGGTTAGTGAGAGGTTTAGTGTGAGCTTGAGGGTTAGGGTTAGTGTTAGGGTGAGGTTTACGGTTAGGGTGATACTTAGGGTTAGTGTGAGAGTTATTGTTAGCGTTAGAGTTTATGTTAGGGTGAGGGTAAGTGTTAGGGTGAGAGTTAGGTTTAGGGTGAGATTTATGGTTAGGGTGAGTGTGAGGGTTAGGGTTAGGGTTATTGTTAGGGTTAGGGTTAGTGTTATGGTTAGTGTTAGTGTTAGGGGTAGGGTTAGGGTTAGGATGAGATTTAGTTTTAGTCTTAGGATTAGAGTTAGGGTTAGGGTGAGGGTGAGATTTAGAGTTAGGGTTAGTGTTAGTGTTAGTGTTAGGGTGAGGGTTAGGGTTAGGTTTAGACTTAGGCTTAGGCTTGGGCTTAGGCTGAGCATGAGGGAGAGGGTTAGGGTTCGGGTTAGTTTGAAGTTTAGATTGAGGTTTAGGGTTAGGATTAGGGTAAGGGTGAGGGATAGGGTTAGGGTTAATGTATGGGCTAGTGTTAGGGATAGGGTTAGGTTTAGGATTAGGGTTAGGGTGAGGGTGAGTGTGAAGTTTAGGGTTAGGCTTAGGCTTAGAATTAGGGTGAGGTTTAGGGTTAGGGTTTGGGTTAGTGTGAGGGTGAGGTTGAGGATTAGGTTTAGTTTTAGGGTTAGGTTTAGGGTTAGAGTTAGGGTTAGGCTTAGGCTTAGGATGAGGGTGAGGGTGAGGTTGAGGTTTAGAGTTAGGGTTTGGGTTAGGCTTAGGGTTAGGTTTATTGTTAGTGTTAAGTTTGCGCTGAGCATGAGGCTGAAGGTGAGGGTTATGGGAAGGGTTAGGATTAGGGGGAGGGTTAGGTTGAGGTTTAGGGTTAGTGTTAGGGTAAGTGTGAGGGTGAGGGTTAGGTTGAGGTTTAGGAATAGGGTTAGGTTTAGGATTAGGATTAGGGTGAGACTGATTGTGAGGTTTAAGGTGAGGATTAGGCTTAGGCTTATAGTTAGGCTAAGAGTGAGGGTGGGTGTGAGGATTAGGGTTAGGGCTAGGCTTAAGCTTAGGGTGAGGCTGAGGGTGAGGATGGAGGTGAGGTTTAGGGTTAGTTGGATTGTTAGGATTAGGGTAAGGGTAAGGGCTTGGATGAGGATAAGGGTTAGGGTAAGGCTTAGGCTTAGGCTTCCGGTTAGGCTGAGGGTGAGTTTGAGGGTGAGGGTTAGGCTTAGCGTGATGGTTAGGTTTATTGTTAGGGTGAGGGTTAGGATGAGGTTTTGGGTTCGGGTGAGGTTAGGGTGAGGATGATGGTAAGGGTAAAGGTGAGGTTTAAGCTGAGGGTAAGGGTTAAGATGAGCGTGAGGGTTAAGGTAAGGGTGAGGGTTAGGGTTAGGGTGAGGCTGAGTGTGAGGTTTAGGGTGAGGATTAGGCTTGGGCTTACAGTTAGGCTAAGGGTGAGGGTGGGGGTGAGGGTGGGTGTGAGGATTAGGGTTACGGTGATGGTTAAGGTTAGGGTTAGTGTTATTTTTAGGGTTAGGGTTAGAGTTACGGTGAGGGTGAGGGTGCTGGTGAGGGTTAGGGTTAGGGTTAGGGTGGGGTTTAGGGTTGGGTTAGGATTATGGTTAGGGTGAGGCTGAGGTTTAGGGTTAGATATACTGTTAGGGGGAGGGTTAGTGTTAGGGTCAGAGAAAGGGTTATTGTTAGGGTTATGATAAGGGTGAGGGTTAGGTTGAGATTTAGGGTTAGTGTTAGGATTAGGGTTAGTGTGAGGGTTAATGTTATGGTTACGGTTAGTTTTAGGGTGCGGGTTGTTGTTAGGGTTTGGGTTATTGTGAGGGTTATCCTTGGGGTGAGGGTTAGGATAAGGGTTAGGGTTATTGTTAGGGTGAGGTTTAGTGTTTCAGTTACATTGAGGGTGAGGGTTAGGGTTAGGGTTAGGGCGAGGTTTAGGGTTTGGTTTACAGTTAGAGTTAGGGTTAGTGTTAGTGTGAGGATTAGGGTTAGAGTTAGGTTTAGGGTGAAGGGTAGGTTGACGTTTAGGGTTAGGGTTAGTGTGAGGGTTAGGGTTAGGCTGAGAGTTAGGGGGAGGGTTAGCATTACAGTTAGGGTTAGGTTTATGGTTAGGGTTAGCCTTAGTGTTAGGGTGAGGGTGAGGTTTAAAGTTAGAATTAGGGTTAGGGTGAGGCTGAGGGTGAGGGGGACGGTTAGGATTAGGGTTAGCATTAGGATTAGGGTTTGGGTTAGGGTGAGTGTGAGGGTTAGGGTTAGGGTTAGGGTTAGCCTTAGGTTTAGGCTGAGGGTGAGGGTGAGGGTTAGGGTTAGTTTAAGGGTTAGGGTTAGGGTTAGGTTGAGGTTTAGTGTTTGGGTTAGTCTTAGAGTTAGGGTTAGAGTGAGGGTGAGGTTTAGGGGTAGAGTTAGGGTTAGGGTGAGGGTTAGGTTGATAGTTAGGGTTAGGGTGAGGGTTAGGGTGGGGTGACGTTAAGGGTAAACGTGACAGTTAGGCTGAGTGTGAGGGTTATGGCAAGGGTGAGGATTGGGGTTAGGGTGAGAGTTAGGGTTAGGGTTAGTGTGAGAGTTAGGGTTCGGGGTAAGTTTAGGGTTAGGGTTAGGGTTAGTCTAAGAGTTTCGGTGAGGCTGAGGGTTAGTGTCAGTTTGAGAGTTAGGGTTAGGATTAGGGTTAGGGTGAGGGTTAGTGTTAGGGTTAGTGTTAGGGTGAGGGTTAGGATGATGGTTAGGGTTAGGATTAGGGTTAGGGTGAGGGCTAGTGGCAGGTTTAGGGTTAGGGTTAGGGTGAGGTTTACGGTTAGGGTTAGGGTTAAGTTTAGGTTGAAGTTGAGGTTTAGGGTTAGAGTTAGGGTTAGGGTGAGGCTGAGGTTGAGGGTTAGGGTTAGGGTGAGGTTTAGTGTTAGGATTAGTGTTAGAGTTAGGGTTAGAGCAAGGGTTAGGTTGTGGGTGAGGGTTAGGCTTAGCGTTAGGATTAGGTTTAGGCTGAGGGTGAGGGTGAGTTTGAGGGTTAGGGTTAGGTTGAGGGTTAGGGTTAGGTTGAGGGTTAGGGTTAGGATTAGGGTTAGGGTGAGGGTTAATTTTAGGGTTAGGGTGAGGGTAAGGATGAGGATTAGGGTTAGGATTAGGATTATGGTGAGGGCTAGGGTGAGGTTGAGGTTTAGGGTAGTGTTAGATCAAGGTTTAGGGTTAGCGATAGCTTTAGGGTGAGGGTTAGGTTGAGGGTTTGGGTTACAATCAGTGTGAGGTTAGTGTTAGGGTGAGGGTTAGGGTTAGGATTAGAGTTAGTGTGAGAGTGAGTGTTAGGTTAGGGTTAGGTTTAGGGTTAGGGTTAGGTTTAGGGTTAGGGTTAGGGTTAGGGTGAGGATGATGGTAAGGGTAAAGGTGAGGTTTAGGATGACTGTGAGGGTTAAAATAAGGGTGAGGGTTAGGTTTAGGCTTAGGTTTAGAGTAAGGTGTAGGATTAGGGTCAGGGTGATTGTTAGATTTAGGATTAGGGTTAGGGTTAGTGTGAGGTTTAGAGTGAGGATGAGGGTTAGGGTTAGGGTGAGGGTGAGGGTTAGAATTAGGGTTAGGGTGAGGGCTAGGGTGAGGGTGAGGGTTAGGGTAAGGGTTAGGCTTAGGCTTAGGATTAGGCTGAGCGTGAGGTTGAGGGTGAGGGTTAGGGTTGGGGTGATGGTTAGGTTTAGGTTAGGTTAGGTTATGGTGAGGGTGAGGTTCAGGGTTAAAGTTAGGGTTTGTATGAGGGTTAGGGTTAGGGTGCAGGTTAACCTGGTGGTGACGGTAAGGGTAAATGTGAAGGTAAGGATGAGGGTGAGGATTCCGGTATGGGTGAGTGTTAGGGTTAGGGTGAGGGTTAGTGTTAGCATTAGATTGAGGGTGAGGGTTACATTGAGGATTAGTGTTAGGGTTAGTGTGAAATTTAGGGTGAGGATGAGGGTTAGAGTTAGGGTGAATGCTAGGGTGAGTGTGAGGGTTAGGGTTAGGTTTAGGGTGAGGGTAAGTGTTAGGGTGAGGGTTAAGGTTAGGTGAGGGTTATGGTTAGGGTGAGGGTTAGGGTTAGGATTAGGTTTATTGTTAAGTTTAGGGATAGGGTTACGGTTACTGTGAGGGTGAGGGTGAGGATTAGGGTTCGGGTTAGGATGAGGTTTAGGTTTAGGGTTAGGGTTAGAGTTAATGTTAGGGTGAGGGTTAGGGTTAGGCTTAGGCTTAGGCTTAGGCTTAGGCCGAGCATGAGGGTGAGGGTTCGTGTTCGTGTTCGGGTGAGGGTTAGGGTTAGGTTTAGGGGTAGGTTGGAAGTTAGGTTAAGGTTTAGGGTTAGGATGTTTAAGGGTGAGGGCTAGGCTTAGAGTTAGCATGAGGGTTAGGGTTAGGTTTTGGGTTAGGGTGATGTTGAGGCTGAGGATTAGTGTTAGGTTTAGGGTTAGGTTTTGGGTTAGTGTTAGTGTTAGGGTTTTGGTTAGGGTTAGGGTTAGGGTGAGGGTTAGGGTGAGGGCTATGGTTAGATTTAGGATTAGGGTTAGGCTGAAGGTTAGGGTGAGGTTGAGGGTTAGGGTGAGGATGAGAGTTAGGTTTAGGGGGAGGGCTAGTGTTGGGTGAGGGTTAGTGATAGGGTTAGCGTGAGGTTTAGGGTTTGGGTAATGGTTAGGGTTAGTGTGAGGGTTAGTGTTAGGGTTAGGGTTATTGTTAGGGTTTGGCTAAGTGTTAGGGTGAGGGTTAGGGTTAGGGTGAGGTTTATGGTTAGGGTGAGGGTTAGGGTTATGCTTAAGGTTATTGTTAGGGTTAGCGTTAGGGTTATGGTTACGGTGAGGGTGAGGGTGGGGTTTACGTTTAGGGTTTGGGTTAGGGTTAGTTTGAAGGTGAGGTTTAGGGTTAGATTTAGGGTTAGTGTTAGGGTGAGGTTTAGTGTTAGAGTTAGGGTTAGGGTGAGGCTGAGGGTGAGGGTTAGCTTTAGGTTTAATGTTAGGGTTAGGCTTAAAGTGAGGGTTAGGTTGAGGGTGAGGGTTAGGGTTATGCTTAAGGTTATTGTTAGGGTTAGCGTTAGGGTTATGGTTACGGTGAGGGTGAGGGTGGGGTTTACGTTTAGGGTTTGGGTTAGGGTTAGTTTGAAGGTGAGGTTTAGGGTTAGATTTAGGGTTAGTGTTAGGGTGAGGTTTAGTGTTAGAGTTAGGGTTAGGGTGAGGCTGAGGGTGAGGGTTAGCTTTAGGATTAATGTTAGGGTTAGGCTTAAAGTGAGGGTTAGGTTGAGGGTGAGGGTTAGGGTTAGGTTTAGGAGTAGGATTAGGGTTAGGGTTAGGGTGAGTGTGAGGTTTAGGGTTAGGGTTAGGGTTAGGGATAGGCTTAGGGTTAGGCTGAGGTTGAGGGTTAGGGTTGGGTTTAAGGTGGGGTATAGGGTTAAGGTTAGGGTGAGTGTGAGGGTTAGGTTTAGGGTTAGGCTTAGGATTAGGCTGAGGGTGAGGGCATGGGTTAGGATTAGGATGAGGGTTAGGGTTATGTTGAGGGTTATGATGAGGGTTAGGGTTAGGATTAGTTTTAGGGTGCGGGTTAGTGTGTGTGTTAGGGTTAGGTTTAAGTTTAGGCTTAGGGTTAGGCTGAGCGTGAGTTTGAAGTTTAGGGTTAGGGCTAGGTTGAGAGTTAGGGTAAGGGTTAGGGGGTGGGTTAGGAAGAGGGTTAGGTTTAGGTTTAGGGTTGGGTGAGAGCTAGGGTGAGGGTGAGGTTTAGGGTTTGGTTTGGAGTGAGGGTTAGGGTAAGGGTGAGAGTTAGGTTTCGGGATAAGTTTAGGGTTTAGGTTGAGTTTTATGATAAGTGTTATGGTGAGGGTGAGGGTTAGGGTTAGGTTGAGGGTTAGGGTTGGGATTAGGGTTAGGGTGAGGGTGACGGTGAGGGTTAGGTTTAGTGTTAGGGTGAGGGTTAGGATGAGGGTTGGGGTTAGGATTAGGGTTAGGGTGAGGGCTAGGGTGAGGGTGAGGATTAGGGTTAGGGTTAGGTTGAAATTTAGGGTTAGGGTTAGTGTTAGGTTTAGGGTGAGGGTGAGGTTTAGGGTTAGATTTAGGGTTAGGGTGAGCCTGAGTTTGGGGGTTAGGGTTAGTGTTAGTGTTAGATTTAGGGTTAGGTTGAGGGTAAGTTTGAGTGTGAGGGTTAGGCTTAGGGTTAGGTTTAGGTTTAGGGTAAGGGCAAGGGTTAGTGTGAGTGATATGTTTAGGGTTAGGGTTAGGGTTAGGGTTAGACTGAGGGTGAGGTTGGGGGTGAGGGTTAGGTTTAGGGTGAGTGTGAGGGTTAGGGTTAGGGTCAGGGTTAGGGTTAGGGTTACAGTGAGTGTGAGGATTAAGTTTAGGTTGAGAGCTAGGGTTAGAGTTAAGGTTAGGGTGAGGGTTAAGGTTAGGCCTAGGGTGAGGGTAAGTATGAGGATTAGGGTTAGGATTATGGTTAGGGTGAGGGCTAGGGTGAGGGTGAGGGTTAGTTTTAGTATTAGATTAAGGTTTATGGTTAGGGTTAGGGTTAGGGTGAGGATCAGGTTGAGGATTAGGGTTAGAGAGAGTGTGAGGATTAGGGTTGGATGAGGGTTAGGTTTAGGATTAGGGTTAGTTTGAGGGTGAGTGTTAGCATTAGGATTAGGGTTAGGGTTAGGTTTAGGGTTAGGATTAGTGTTATTGTTAGGGTTAGGGTTAGAGTTATTGTGAGGGTGAGGGTGAAGGTGAGGGTTAGGGTTAGGTTTAGGGTGAGGTTTAGGGTTACGTTTAGGATTAGGGGTAGGGTGAGGGTGAGGTTTAGGGTGAGATTTAGGCTTAGTTGGAGGGTTAGGTCTAGGGTGATGTTTAGGGTTAGTTTTAGGGTTAAGGTTAGGGTGAGGTTTAGGTTGAGGTTTAGGCTTTTGGTTAGGATTAGGGTTAGGATTAGGGTGAAGGTGAGGTTGAGTGTGAGGGATAGGATTATGGTTAGGCTTAGGTTTAGGCTGAGCATGAGGGTGGGGGTGAGTATTAGGTTTAGGGTGATGGTTAGGGTTAGGGTTAGGGTGAGGGTTAGGATGATGGTTAGGATTAAGATTAATGTTAGGGTGATGGCTAGGGTGAGGGTGAGGGTTAGGGTAAGGTTTAGGCTTAGGCTTAGGTTTAGGCTGTGCGTGAGGTTGAGGGTGAGGGTTAGGGTTAGGGTGATGGTTAGGTTTACAGTTAGGGTGAGGGTTAGGATGAGATTTAGGGTTAGGGTGAGGGTTTGGGTGAGGTTTAGTGTTAGGGTTAGGGTTAGACTTAGGGTTATCGTGAGGGTGAGGTTAAGGAGTACAGTTAGGGTTAGGATGAGGTTTAGGGTTAGGGTGCAGGTTAGCGTGGGGTGACGGTAAGGATAAAAGTGAGGGTTATACTGAGGGTGAAGGTTCCGGTAAGGATGAAGGTTAGGGTTAGGGTTAGGGTTAGTGTTAGCGTTAGGGTGAGTTTTAGGGTTTGATTGAGGATTAGTGTTAGGGTTAGTGTGAGGTTTATGGTGATGATGAGGGTTAGGTTTAGGGTGAAAGCTAGGGTGAGTGTGAGGGTTAATATGGTTAGTTTTAGGGTTAGGGTAAGTATTAGGGTGAGAGTTAAGGTTAGGATGAGGGTTATGGTTAGGGTGAGGGTTAGGGTTAGGGTTAGGTTTATTGTTAGGTTTAGGGGTAGGTTTACAGTTATTGTGAGGGTGAGCGTGATGATTAGGGTTAGGGTTAGGATGAGGTTTAGGTTTAGCATTAGGGTTAGTGTTAGGGTTAGGTTGCAGGTTACAGTTAGGGTTAGGCTTAGCCTTAGGCCGAGCATGAGGGTGAGGGTGAGGGTGAGGGTTAGGGTTAGGGTTAGGGTCAGGATTAGGGTTAGGTGGAGGGGTAGGATGACGGTTAAGGTTAGGATTAGGGTTAGGGTGAGGGCTAGGTTGAGGGTAAGGTTTAGGGTTAGGGTTAGGGTGAGGGTTAGGGTTTTGTTTAGGGTGAGTGTTAGGGTTCAGGTTAAGTTTAGGGTTAGGGTGAGCGTTAGGGTAAGGGTTACCGTGAGGGTGAGGTTTAGGCTTAAGTTGAGGGTTAGGGTTAGGATTAGCGTTAGTGTGAGAGTGTGGGTGAGGGTTAGGGTTAGGGTTAGGGTGAGGGTTAGGATGAGGGTTAGGGTTAAGATTAGGGTTAGTGTGAGGGCTAGGGTGAGGGTGAGGGTTAGGGCAAGTGTAAGGCTTAGTCTTAGTGTTAGGCTGAGTGTGGGGTTGAGGGTGAGGGTTAGGGTTAGGGTGATGGTTAGGTTTACAGTTAGTGTTAGAGTTAGTATGAGGTTTAGGGTTAGGGGGATTTTTAGGGTGAGGATGATGGCAAGGGTAATGGTGAGGTTTAGGCTGAGGTTGCGGGTTAAGATAAGGGTGAGCGTTAGTGTTAGGTTTAGGGTTAGATTAAGGGCTAGGGTTAGGGTTAGTGTGAGGTTTAGAGTGAGGGTGAGGGTTAGGGTGAGGGTTAGGGTTAGGGTGAGGTTTAGTGTTAGGGTTAGGGTTAGAGTTAGGGTTAGGGTGAGGGTGAGGTTTTAGGTGTCGTTAGGGTTAGGGTGAGGGTTAGGATGAGGGTTAGTGTTAGTGTTAGGGTTAGGGTGAGAGTTAGGGGGAGGTTTAGGGTTAGGTTTAAGTTTAAGATTTGGGTTAGGATGAGTGTGTGTGTGTTAGCATTTGGTTTAGGGATAGGCTTAGGGTTAGGCTGAGGGTGAGGTTGAGGGTGAGGGTTAGGATTAGGGTTAGGGTTAGGATTAGGGTTAGGGGGAGGGTTAAGATGATGGTTAAGGTAAGGATTATGGTTAGGGTGAGGGCTATGGTGAGGGTAAGGTTTAGGGTTAGGGTTAGGTTGAGGGTTAGGGTTTTGTTTAGGGTGAGCATTAGGGTTCGGGTTAAGTTTAGGGTTAGGGTGAGCGTTAGGGTAAGGGTTACAGTGAGGGTGAGGTTTAGGGTTAGGTTGAGTGTTAGGGTTAGGATTAGTGTTAGTGTGAGGGTGTGGGTGAGGGTTACGGTTAGTGTTAAGATGAGGGTTAGCATGAGGGTTAGGTTAAGATTAGGGTTAGGGTGAGGGCTAGGGTGAGGGTGTGGGTTAGGGTAAGTGTAAGGCTTAGTCTTAGTGTTAGGCTGAGTGTGAGGTTGAGGGTGAGGGTAAGGGTTAGGGGGATGGTTAGGTTTACCGTTAGTGTTAGAGTTAGTATGAGCTTTAGGCTTAGGGGGATTTTTAGTGTGAGGATGATGGTAAGGGTAATGGTGAGGTTTAGGCTGAGGGTGAGGGTTAAGATAAGGGTGAGCGTTAGGGTTAGATTAAGGGCTAGGGTTAGGGTTAGGGTGAGGGTTAGATTGAGGATTAGGGTTAGGGTTAGTGTGAGGTTTAGAGTGAGGATGAGGGTTAGGGTGAGGGTTAGGGTTAGTGTGAGGTTTAGAGTGAGGATGAGGGTTAGGGTGAGGGTTAGTGTTAGGGAGAGAGTTATGGTTAGGTTGAGGGTTAGGGTTAGGGTTAGTGTGAGGTTTAGTGTTAGGTTTAGGGTTAGAGTTAGGGTTAGGGTGAGGGTGAGGTTTAGGGTGGAGTTAGGGTTAGGGTGAGGGTTAGGATGAGAGTTAGTGTTAGAGTTAGGGTTACCATGAGGTTAGGGTTAGGGTTAGTGTTAGGGTTAGTTTGAGAGTTAGGGGGAGGTTAGGGTTAGGATTAGGGTTAGGGTTAGGTTTAGGGTTTCCTTTACGGTGACGGTGAGGGTTAGGATTAGGGTTAGGGTGAAGATGAGGTTTAGGGTTAGAATTAGGGTTAGGGTGAGGCTGAGGGTGAGGGTGAGCGTTAGGGTTAGGGTTAGGATTATGATTAGGGTTAGGGTTAGCATTAGCTTTAGGCTGAGGGTTTGGTTGAGGGTGAAGGTTAGGGTTAGTTTGAGGGTTATGGTTAGGGTTAGGGTGAGGTTTAATGTTAGGGTTAGGGTTAGAGTTATGGTTAGAGTGAGGGTGAGGTTTAGGCGTAGAGTTAGTTTTAGGGTGAGGGTTAGGGTGAGTGTTTGGGTTAGGGTGAGTGTTAGGGTAGGGGTGACGGTAAGGGTAAAAGTGAGTGTTTGCCTGAGGGTGAGGTTTACGGTAAGGTTGAAGGTTAGGGTTAGGGTGTGGGTTAATGTAAGGGTTAGGGTTAGAGTTAGGGTTCGGGTTAAGTTTAGGGTTAGGGTGAGGATTAGAGTAAGGATTACGGTGAGGGTGACAGATAGGTTTAGGTTGAGGGTTAGGGTTAGGATTATGGTTAGGGTGAGGGTGAGGTTTAGGGTTAGTGTTAGGGTGAGGGCTAGGAAGAGGTTTAGGGTTAGGATTAGTGTTAGGGTGAGGGCTAGGGTGAGGGTGAGGTTTAGGGTTAGGATTAGCGTGAGGTTTAGGGTTGGGGTTAGGGTTAGGGTTAGGGTGATGCTGAAATTTAGGGTTAGATTTATGTTTAGGGTTAGGCTGAGGTTGAGGGTTAGGGTTAGGGTTAGTGTTAGAATTAGGGTTAGGGTGAGGGTTAGGATGAGGTTAGGGTTAGGATTAGGGTAAGGGTGAGGGTTAGGGTGAGGGTTAAGGAGAGGGCTAGGGTAATGGATTGGATTAATTTTAGGATTAGGGTTAGGGTAAGGGTGAGTGTGAGGGTTAGGGTTAGGCTTAGGTTTAGGCTTAGACTTAGGGTGAGAGTTAGGGTTATGGTGAGGCTAAGGCTGAGGATTACAGTTAGGTTGAGGGTTAGGGTTAGTGTTAGTGTTAGGGTTAGGGTTAGGGTGAGGGTTACGGTTAGGGTGAGGGTTAGGGTTAGGACTAGGATTAGGGTTAAGGTTAGGCTGAGGGTGAGGGTGAGGGTGAGGGTTAGGGTGAGTATGAGTGTTAGGGTTAGGGTGAGGGCTAGGGTGAGGGTGAGGGTGAGGGTTAGGGATAGGGTTAGCTTGAGTTGTGGGGTTAGGTTAATGGTTAAGGTTAGTGTGAGTGTTAGTGTTAGGGTTAGGTTGAGTGGTAGGGTTAGGGTGAGGTTTAGGGTTAGGGTGAGGGTGAGGTTTAGCTATAGGGTTAAGTGGAGGGTTATGGTGAGGGTTAGGTTTAGGGGTAGTGTTAGGGTTATTTTGAGGGTGAGGGTTATGTTGAGGTATAGGGTTAGGGTTAGGGTTAGTGTGATGCTTAGTGTTAGGGTTAGGGTTAGTGTTAGGGTGAGAGCAAATATTAGGGTGCAGGTATGGGTTAGGGTGCAAGTTATGTTTAGGGTGAGGGTTAGGGTTAGGAATAGGGTTATTGTTAGGTTTAGGTTTAGGGTTACGGTTCCGGTGATGGTGAGGTTGAGGGTTAGGCTTAGGGTTAGGTTGAGGCTTAGGGTTTGGGATAGGGTTAGAGTTAGGTTTAGGCTGAGGGTGAGGTTTAGGGTTAGAGTTAGGGTTAGGGTGAGGGATAGGGTTAGTGTTAATTTGAGAGTTAGGGGGAGGGTTATGGTTATGGTTAGGTTTAGGGATAGGATTAGGGTTAGGGTGAAGTTGAGTGTGTGTGTTAGGGTTAGGTCTAGGGTTAGGTTTAGGGTTAGGCAGAGGGTGAATTTCAGGGTGAGGGTTATGTTTCTGGTGAGGGTTAGGTTTAGGATGAGGGATAGGGGAAGCGTTAGGATGAGGGTTAGGGTTAGCATTATGGTTAGGGCAAGGGCTAGGTTGAGGGTGAGTTTTAGGGTGAGGGTTAGTGTGAGGTTTATGGATAGGGTTAGGGTGAGAGTGAAGTTTAGGGTTAGATTTAGGGTTAGGGTGAGGCTGAGCTTGACGGTTATTTTTAGGGTTAGTGTTAGGTTTAGGTTTAGGGTTAGAGTTAGGGTTAGGTTTAGGGTTAGTGTTATGTTTAGGGTTATGGTTAGGGTGAGGGTTAAGGTTAGGGTGAGGGTTATGCTTAGGATTAGGGTTAGGGTTAGGGTTAGGCTGAGGGTGAGGGGGAGGGTGAGAGTGAGGGTTAGGGTGAGGATGAGGGTTAGGGTTAGGGTGAGGGCTAGGGTGAGGGTGAGGGTTAGGGATAGGGTTAGCGTGAGGTTTGGGGTTAGGTTTAGTGTGAGGTTTAGTGTTAGGTTTAGGATTAGTGTTAGGTTTAGGGTAATTGTTAGGGTGAGGGTTAGGTTTTGGGTTATTGTTAGAGTTAGGATTAGGATTTAGGTTTTAGTGAGGGTGAGGGTGAAGCTTAGCGTTAGGATTAGGATGAGGTTTAGGTTTAGGGATATGTTTAGAATTAGGATTAGGTTGATAGAGATGTTTAGGGTTAGAGTTAGGGTTTGTGATAGGGTTAGGGTTAGGGTGGGGTTTATGGTTAGGGTTAGGATTAGGGTTAGGTTGAGGGAGAGGTTTAGGGTTAGATTTAGGGTTTGTGTTAGGTGAGAGTTAGTGTTAGGGTTAGGGTTAGTGTTAGGTTTAGGTTAAGAGTTAGGGTGAGGGTTTGGGTTAGAGTGAGGGTTATGGTTAGGGTGAGGGTTAGGATTAGGTTTAGGGTTATTGTTAGGGTTCGGGTTAAGGTTAAGTTTATTGTGAGGGTGAGGATGAGGGTTAGGGGTAGGGTGAGGTTTAGGGTGAGTGTGAGGTTTAGGGTTAGTGTTAGGGTTAGGGTGAGGGTTAGGTTGAGGGTTAGGGTTAGGGTTAGGGTTAGGGTGATAGTTAGGGGGAGGATTAGGGTTAAGGTTAGGTTAGGGTTAGGGTGAGGGTGAGGGTGAGTGTGTGTGTTATGGTTAGGTTTAGGGTTAGGCTTAGGGTTAGGCTGAGGGTGAGTTTGAGTGTGAGGGTTAGGGTTAGGGTGAGGGTTAGGTTTAGGGTTAGGGTTAGGGTTAGGTTGAGGGTTAAGTTTAGGATTAGGGTTAGGGTGAGGGTTAGGGTGAATGTGAGGGTAAGGGTTAGGGTTAGTGTGAGGGTTAGGGTTAGATTTAGAGTGAGAGTTAGGTTTCGGCTTAAGTTTAGGTTTAGGGTGAGGGTTAGGGTAAGCGTTATGGTGAGGGTGAGGTTTAGGTTAGGTTGAGGGTTATGGTTAGGCTTAGGGTTGGGGTGAGGGTGAGGGTGAGGGTTAGGTTTAGGTAGGGTTAGTTTGAGGGCTAGGGTGACGGTGAGGGTTAGAGTAAGGGTTAGGCTTAGTGTTAGGTTTGGGCTGAGTGTGAGGTTGAGGGTGATGGTTAGGGTTAGTGTGATGGTTAGGTTTATGTTTTGGGTTAGATGAGGTTTACGTTTAGAGGGATGTTTAAGGTGAGGATGAGGGTTAGGGTTAGTGTGATGGTTAGGTTTATGTTTTGGGTTAGATGAGGTTAACGTTTAGGGGGATGTTTTAGGTGAGGATGATTGTAAGGGTAATGGTGAGGTTTAGGCTTAGGGTGAGGGTTAAGATAACGGTGAGACTTAGCTTTATGTTTAGCGTTAGGGTAAGGGTTAGTTTTAGCATTAGGGTGAGTGTTAGATTGAGGATTAGGGTTAGGGTTAGTGTGAGGTTTAGAGTGAGGATGAGGGTTAGGGAGAGGGTTAGGGTTAGGGTGAGGTTTAGCGTTTGGGTGATGGTTTTAGGGTGGGGGTGATGATAAGGGTAAACGTGAGGGTTAGGCTGAAGGTGAGGGTTATGGTGGGGTGAGGGTTAGGGTTAGGGTGAGGTTAGGTTTAGGGGAAGGGTGTTGGTGAGGTTTAGATTGAGGATTAGTTTTAGGGCTAGTTTGAGGTTTAGGGTGAGAATGAGGGTTAGGGTTAGTGTGAGGGCTAGGGTGAGGGTGAGGGTTCGGTTTAGGTTTAGGGTGAGTTTTAGGGTTAGGGTGATGGTTAGGGTTAGTGTGAGGGTTAGTGTTAGGGTATGGGTAAATGTTAGGGTGAGGGTTAGGGTTAGGGTGAGGGTTATGGTTAGGTTGAGGGTTAGGGTTAGATTTAGGATTATTGTTAGGGTTAGTTAGGGTTACGGTTACGGTTATGGTGAGGTTGAGGGTGAGGGTTAGTGTTAGGGTTAGGGTTAGTGTTAGAGTGAGGGTAAATGTTAGGGTGAGGGTTAAGGTTAAGGTGAGGGTTATGGTTAGCTTGAGGGTTAGGTTTAGGTTTAGGATGAGGTTTGGGTTTATGGTTAAGGTTAGAGTTAGGGTCAGGTTGAGAGTGAGGTTTATGGTTAGAGTTAGGGTTAGTGTTAGTGTTAGGGTTAGTGTTAGGGTGAGGGTAAATATTAGGGTGAGGGTTAAGGTTAGGGTGAGGGTTATGGTTAGATTGAGGGTTAGGTTTAGGTTTAGGATGAGATTTGGGTTTAGGGTTAGTGTTAGAGTTAGGGTCAGGTTGAGAGTGAGGTTTATGGTTAGAGTTAGGGTTAGTATTAGGGTTAGGGTGAGAGTGAGTGTTAGGGTTAGGCTTAGGCTTAGGCTTAGGCCGAGCATGAGGGTGAGGGTTAGGGTTAGGGTTAGGTGAGCGTTAGGTTTAGAGTTAGGGTGAGTTTTAGGGTGAGTTTTAGTGTTAGGATTAGGGTTAAAGTGAGGACTAGGGTGAGGGTTAGGGTGAGGGTTAGGTTTAGGGAAAGGGTTAGGTTTAGGATTAGGGTTAATGTGAGTGTGAGAGTAAGGGTTAGGGTTGCGGTTAGGCTTAGGTTTAGGCTTAGGGTTAGGGTTAGGGCTTGGTTTAGGGTCAGTGTGAGGCTGAGGATTAGTGTTAGCTTTAGGGTTAGGGTTAGGGTTAGGTTTATGTTTAGGGTTAGGTTTAGGGTTGCAGTGAGGATTAGGGATAGGTTTAGGGTTAGGCTTAGTGTTAGGCTGAGGTTAAGGGTGGGGGTGCGGATTCGGGTTAGGGTTAGGGTTAGGGTTAGGGTTAAGTTTGCTGTGAGGGTATGGATGAGGGTGAGAGTTATGGTTAGGGTTAAGATTAGGGTTAGGGATAGGGTTAGTGTTATTGTTATTGTTAGGGTTAGAGATACAGTGAGGTTGAGGGTAAAGGTGAGGTTTAGGGTTAGGGTGAGGTTTACTGTGAGGTTTAGGGTTAGGGTTAGGGTGAGGGTGAGGGTGAGGTTTAGGGTTAGAGTTAATATTAGGGGGAGGGTTAGGGTGATTTTTCGGGTTAGGGTTAGTGTTATGGTTAGGGTGAGGGTGAGGGTTAGGTAGAGGTTTAGGGATAGGGTTACGTTTAGGATTAGGGTTAGGGTGAGGGTGAGTATGATTGTTAGGGTGAGGGTTAGGCATAGGCTTAGGGTTAGGCTGAGGGTGAGGGTGGGTGTGAGGATTTGGGTTAGGGTGATGGTTCGGTTTAGGGTTAGTGTTATTTTTAGAGTTAGGGTTAGAGTTACGGTGAGGGTGAGGGAGACGTTTAGGGTTAGATTTAGGGTTAGAGTTAGGGTGAGTGTTAGTGTTAGTGTTAGGGGTAGTGTTAGGGTGAGGGTAAGTCTTAGGGTGAGGGTTTTGGTTAGGATGAGGGTTATGGTTAGGGTGAGGGTTAGGATTAGGGTTAGGATTATTTTTAGCTTTCGGTTTAAGGTTAAGGTTACGGTGAGCGTGAGGGTTAGGCTTAGGGTTAGGGTGAGTTTTAGGGTTAGGGTGAGGTTTAGGGTTAGAGATAGGGTTAGGGTGAGGGTTAGGTTGAGTTTTAGGGTTAGTGTTAGTGTTAGGGTTAGGGTTAGGGTGAGAGTTAGGGGGAGGGTTAGGATTAAGGTTAGGGTTAGGATTAGGGTTAGCATGAGGGTGAGGGTTAGGGTTAGGATTAGTATTAGGGTTAGGGTTAGGGTGAGTGTGATGGTTAGGGTCAGGGTTAGGATTAGTATTAGGCTGAGGGTGAGGGTGAGGGTTAGGGTTAGGGTGAGGTTTAGGGTTAGGTTGAGGGTGAGGGTTAGGGTTAGGCGGAGGGTTAGGATGAGGGTTAGGTTTAGGATTAGGGTTAGGGTGAGGGCTAGGGTGAGGGTGAGGTTTAGAGTTAGGGTTAGAGTGAGGTTTAGTGTTAGGGTTACTGTTAGGGTTAGGGTGAGGGTGAGTTTTAGGGTTATACTTAGGGTTAAGGTTTGGCTGAGTTTGAGGGTTAGGGTTAGGATTATGGTTAGGGTGAGCGCTAGGTTGAGGGCGAGGTTTAGGGTTAGGGTCAGGGTGAGGTTTAGTGTTAGAGTTAAGGTTAGGGTGAGGCTGAGGCTGAGGGTTAGGGTTAGGATTAATGTTAGACTTTGGCTTAAGATGAGGGTTACTTTGAGGGTGAGGGTTAGGATTAGGTTTAGGAGTAGGATTAGGGTTAGGGTGAGGGTGAGTGTTAGGATGAGGATTAGGGTTAGATTTAAGGTGAGTGTGAGGGTTGGGGTTATGGTGTGGTTTAAGCTTAGTGTTAGGATGAGGGTGAGGTTGAGGGTTAGGGTTAAGGTGAAGGTTAGCTTTAGGGTTAGGATGAGGATTAGGGTTAGAATTAGGGTTAGGGTGAGCGCTAGGGTGAGGGTGATGGTTAGGGTTACTGTTGGGGTGAGGTTTAGGGTTAGGGTTAGGGTGAGGGTGAGGGTTAGGATGATGGTTAGGGTTACAGTGAAGGTGAGGATTAGGTTTAGGGTGATTGTTAGGATTAGGTTTAGGGCTAGCGTGAGGGTGACGGTTAGGATTTCTGTTATTGTTAGGTTTAGGGTTAGAATTATGGTGAGGGTGAGGGTGAGTGTTACAGTTAGGGTGAGGTTTAGGGTCAGGGTTAGGATTAGGGTTAGTGTGAGGGTGAGGTTTATGGTTAGATTTAGGTTTATTTGGAGGGTTAGGTGGAGGGTTAGGGTTACAGTAAGTGTTAGGATTAAGGTTAGGTTGAGGGTTAGGTTGAGGTTTAGGGTTAGGGTTAGCGTTAAGGTGAGGGTGAGTGTGAGGTTTAGGGTTCAGGTTAGGCTTAGGCTTAAGGTCAGGCTGAGGTTGAGGGTGGGGGTGAGGATTAAGATTAGGGTGATTCTTTGGTTAGGGTTAGTGTGAGGGTCAGTGTTAGGGTTAGTATTAGAGTTAGGGTTAGGTTGAGCGTGAGGTTTTGGGGTAGAGTTAGGGGCAGGGCAAGGATTAGGGTTAGAGTGAGGGTTAGGGTGGTGGGGACGGTAAGGGTAAATGTCAGGGTTAGGCTGAGGGTGAGGGTTACAGTAAGGGTGAGGGTTGGGTTAGGGCGAGGGTTAGGGTGAGGGTTAGGGTGAGGGTGAGGGTTAGATTGAGGATTAGTGTTAGGTTTAGTGTGAAGTTTAGGGTGAGGATGAGCTTTAGGGTTTAGGGCGAGGTCTAGGGAGAGTTTGAGGTTTAGGGTTAGTGTTAGGGTGAGGTTTATGGTTAGGGTGATGGTTAGGGTTAGTGTGAGGTTTAGTGTTGGGGTTAGGGTTAGTGTTACGGTGAGAGTAAGGGTTAGGGTGAGGGTTAGAGTTAGGGTGAGGGTTTGTTTAGGGTGAAGTTTAGGGTTAGTGTTAGGGTTATTGTTAGTGTTAGGGTTAGGGTTAAGATTATGGTGAGGGTGAGGTTGAGGGTTAGGGTTAGGTCTAGGATGAGGTTTAGGGATACGGTTAGGGTTAGGGTTAGGGTCAGGGTGAGGTTTAGTGTTAGAGTTAGGGTTAGGGTGAGTCTGATCGTGAGGGTTAGGGTTAGGATTAATGTTAGGTTTAGGCTTAAGGTGAGGGTTAGGTTGAGGGTGAGGTTTAGGGTTAGGACTAGGAGTAGGATTAGGGTTAGTGTTAGGCTGGGCCTGAGGGTTAGGGTTAGGGACAGGCTTAAGGTTAAGCTGAGGTTGAGGGTCAGGGTTAGGGTTAGAGTGAGGTTTAGGGTTAGGGTTAGTGTGAGTGTGATGGTTAGCGTTAGGGTTAGGCTGAGGGTTAGGGTGTGGATTAGGGTTAGGGTTAGTGTTAGGATGAGGTTTAGGGTTTGGGTTAGAGTTAGAGTTAGGGTTAGACTGAGGGTGAGGTTTAGGGTTAGAGTTAGGGTTAGGGAGAGGTTTAGGTTGAGGCTTATGGTAAGGGTTAGTTTTAGGGTTAGGGTTAGGGTGAGAGTTTAGGGAAATGTTAGGGTTAGGGTTAGGGTTAGGGATAGGATTAGGTTTAGAGTGAGGGGGAATTGTGTGTTAAGTTTAGGTTTAGGGATAGGCTTAGGGTTAGGCTGAGGATGAGGTTGAGGGTGAGGGTTAGGGTTAGGGGGAGGGTTAGGATGAGGGTTAGGGTTAGGATTAGGGTTAGGGTAAGGTCTAGGGTGACTGTGAGGGTGAGGTTTAAGGTTATGGTTATGGTTAGGGTTAGGGTGAGGGTGAGGTTTAGGGTTAGATTTAGTGTTAGGGTGACGCTGAGGGTTAGATTTACTTTTAGGATTAGGTTAAGGTAAGGGTTAGGGTGAGTGTGAGGGTTACGGTTACGCTAAGGGTCAGCCTGAGTGTTGAGGGAGAGGGTGAGGGTGAGGGTGAGGGTTAGGGTTAGGGTGAGAGTTAGGGTTCGTTTATGTTTAGGGATAGGGTGAGGGTTAGATTTACGGGGAGCGTGAGGTTTAGGGTTTGCTTGAGGGTTAGGGTTAGGTTTAGGGTGAGGGATAAGGTTAGGGTTAGGCTAAGGGTAAGGATGAGGATTAGGTTTAGCATTAGGATTAGGGTGAGGGCTAGGTTGAGGGTGAGGATTAAGGTTAGTGTTAGGTTAAGGTTTAGGGTTAGGGTTAGGGTTAGGGTGAGGGTTAGGTTGAGGGTTAGGTTGAGGGTTAGGGTTACAGTGAGGGTGAGGATTAGTGTTAGGGTGAGGGTTAGGTTTAGGATTAGTGTTAGCAAGAGGGTGAGTGTTAGGATTACAGTTAGGGTCAGGGTTAGGTTTAGGGTTAGGATTAGTGTTATTGTTAGGGTTAGGGTAAGAGTTATGTTTAGGGTGAAGGTGAGGGTTAGGGTTAGGGTTAGGGTGAGGTTTAGTGTTAGGATTAGGATTAGATTTATGGTGAGGGTGAGGTTTAGGGTTAGATTTAGGCTTAGTTGGAGGGTTAGGTCGAGGGTTATGGTTAGGGTTAAGGTTAGAGTGATGGTTAAGTTGAGGTTTAAGGTTATGGTTAGGGTTAGGGTTAGGATTTGGGTGAGGGTGAGGGTGAGGTTGACGTCTAAGTTTAGGCTTAGGCTTAGGTTTAGGGTTAGGCTGAGCGTGAGGTTGAGGGTGAGGGTTAATGTTAGGGTGATGGTTATTTTTACGGTTAGGAAGAGGGTTAGGATCAGGTTTAGCGTTAGAGTGAGGGTTAGGGTCATGATGATGGTATGGGTAAAGATGAGCTTTAGGCAGAGGTTGAAGTTTAAGATAAGGGTGATGGTTAGTGGTAGGTTTAGGGGTAGGGTAAGGATTAGGGTTAGTTTAGGGTTAGGGTGAGTGTTAGATTGAGGATTAGGGTTAGGGTTAGTGTGAGGTTAGGGTGAGGATGAGGGTTAGGGTTAGGGTTAGGGTGATGTTTAGGATTGGGGTGAGGGTTAGGGTTAATGAGGGTTAGTGTTAGGGTTAGGGTTAGGGTTAGGGTGAGAGTTATGGTTAGGGTGAGGGTAAGGGTTAGGATTAGGGTTAGAGTGAGATTTAGTGTTAGGGTTAGGATTAGAGTTAGGGTTAGGTAGAGGGTGAGGTTTAGCGGTACATTTAGGCTTAGGGTGAGGGTTAGGGTCAGGGTGCGGGTTAGCGTGGGAGTGACGGTAAGGCTAAAGGTGAGGGTTAGGATTTTGGTTAGGAGTAGGATTAGGGTTAGGGTGATCTTGAGTGTGAGGATGAGGATTAGGGTTAGATTTAGGGTGAGTGTGAGGGTTTGGGTCAGGGTGCAGGTTAGGCTTAGGATTAGAATGAGGGTGAGGATGAGGGTTAGGGTTAAGGTGAGTGTTAGGGTTAGGGTTACCATGAGGGTTAGGTTTAGGGTTAGCGTGAGGGTTAGGTTGAGGATTAGGGTTAGAATTAGGGTTAGGGTGAGGGATAGGGTGAGGGTGACAGTTAGCGTTAGTGTTTGGGTAAGGTTTAGTTTAGGGTTAGGGTGAGGGTGAGGGTTAGGATGAAGGTTAGGGTTACGGTGAGGGTGAGGATTAGGGTTAGGTTTAGGGTTAGGGTGAGGTTGAGTGTTAGCATTAAGGTTAGGGTTATGGTTAGGGTTAGGTTTAGGGTTAGGATTACTGTTATTGTTAGGTTTAGGGTTAGAGTTATGGTGAAGGTGAGTTTGAGGGTGAGTTTTACTGTTAGGGTGAGGTTTAGGGTCAGGGTTAGGATTAGGGTTAGTGTGAGAGTGAGGTTTATGTTTAGATTTAGATTTAGTTGGAGGGTTAGGTCGAAGGTTAGGGTTGGGGTAAGTGTTAGGGTTAGGGTTAGGTTGAGGGTTAGGTTGAGATTTAGGGTTACTATTAGGGTTAGGTTTAGGATTAGGGTTAGGGTGAGGGTGAGTGTGAGGTTTAGGTTTAGGGTTAGGCTTAGGCTTAGGGTTAGGCTGAGGGTGAGGGTGGTTGTGAGGATTAGGGTTAGGGTGATGGTTAGGGTTAGGTTTAGGGTGAGGTTTAGTGTTAGGGTTAGGGTTAGAGGTAGGGTTAGAGTGAGGGTGAGGTTTAGTGGTAGAGTTAGGGTTAGGGTGAGGGTTAGGGTTAGAGTGAGGATTAGGGTGAGGGTGAAGGTAAGTGTAAAAATCAGGGTCAGGCTGAGGGTAAGAGTTACAGTAAGGGTGAGGGTTAGGGTTAGGGTTAGGGTGAGGGGGAGGGGGAGGGTTAGATTGAGGATTAGTGTTAGGGTTTTTGTGAAGTTTAGGGTGAGGATGAGGAATAGGGTTAGGGCCAGGTCTAGCGAGAGACTGAGGTTTAGTGTTAGTTTTAGGGTGAGGTTTATGGTTAGGGTGATGGTTAGTGTTAGTGTGAGGTTTAGTTTTAGGTTTAGGGTTAGTGTTAGGGTGAGGGTAAGGGTTAGGGTGAGGGTTAGGGTTAGGGTGAGGGTTATGGTTAGGATGAAGGTTAGGGTTAGTATTAGGGTTATTGTTAGTGTTAGGGTTAGTGTTAAGGTTATGGTGAGGGTGAGGTTGAGGGTTAGGGTTAGGTCTAGGATGAGGTTTAGGGATAATGTTAGGGTTAGGGTTAGGGTTAGGTTGAGGATTAGTGTTAGGGTTAGGGTTAGGGTGAGGCTGAGGGTGAGGGTTAGGGTTAGTGTTAGATTAAGATTTAGGGTTACAGTTAGGGTCAGGGTGAGATTTAGGGTTCGGTTATGTTTATGGTTAGGGTGAGGGTTGGGTTAGGGTTAAGGTGAGCATGAGGTTTATGGTTACTTTGAGGATTACCCTTAGGTTTAGGGCTAGGGTGAGGGTTAAGGTTAGGGTGATGTTGAGGGTAAGGATGAGGATTAGGGTTAGGATTAGGGTTAGGGTGAGGGCTAGGGTGATAGTGAGGGTTGGGGTTAGTGTTAGATTAAGGTTTAGGGTTAGGGTTGGGGTGAGGGTGAGGGTAAGTTTGATGGTTAGGGTTCCAGTCAGGGTGATGATTAGGGTTAGAGTGAGGGTTATGTTTAGGATTAAGGTTAGCCTGAGGATTAGTGTTAGGATTAGTGTTAGGGTTAGGGATAGGGTTAGGTTTAGGGTTAGGATTAGTGTTATTGTTAGGGTTAGGGTTAGAGTTATGGTGAGGGTGAGGGTGAGGGTGAGGGTGAGGGTAGGGTTAGGGTGAGGTTTAGGGTTAGGGTTAGGATTATGGTTAGGGTTTGTGTGAGGGTTAGGGTTAGGGTGAGTGTTAGGGTTAGGGTTAGGGTGAGAGTTAGGGTTCGGTTATGTTTAGTGTTAGGGTGAGGATTAGAGTTAGGGTTATGGTGAGCCTGATGTTTAGGGTTATGTTGAGGTTTAGGCTTAGGTTTAGGGCTAGGGTGAGGATTAAGGTTAGGGTTAGGGTAAGGGTAAGGATGAGGATTCGGTTTAGGATTAGGGTTAGGGTGAGGGCTAGGTTGAGGGTGAGGGTTAGGGTTAATGTTAGAATAAGGTTTAGGGTTAGGGTTAGGTTTAGGGTGAGGCTTAGGTTGAGGGTTAGGGTTACGGTCAGGGTGATGATTAGGATTAGGGTGAGGGTTAGGTTTAGGATTAGGGTTAGTGTAAGGGTGAGTGTTAGGATTAGGCTTAGGGTTAGGGTTAAGGTGAGTGTGAGGTTTAGGGTTACCTGAGGATTAGGGTTAAGTTTAGGGCTAGGGTGAGGTTTAAAGTTAGGGTTAGGGTGAGGGTAAGGATGAGGATTAGGGATAGGGTGAGGGCTAGGGTGAGGGTGAGGGTTAGGGTTAGTGTTAGATTAAGGTTTAGGGTTAGGGTTAGGGTTAGGGTGAGGGTTAGGTTTATGGTTAGGGTAATAATTAGGGTTAGGGTGAGGGTTAGGTTTAGGATTAGGGTTAGCTTGAGGATGAGTGTTAGGATTAGGGTTAGGGTTAGGGTTAGGGTTTGGATTAGGATTAGGGTGAGGGTGAGTGTTAGGGTTAGGGTGAGTGTTAGGGTTAGGGTTAGGGTGAGAGTTAGGGTTCGGTTATGTTTAGGGTTAGGGTGAGGTTTAGGGTTAGGGATACGGTGAGCATGAGGTTTAGGGTTACGTTGAGGATTAGAGGTAGGATTAGGTCTAGGGTGAGGGTTAAGGTTAGCATTAGGGTGAGGGTAAGGATGAGGATTAAGTTTAGGTTTAGGGTTAGGATGAGGGCTAGGCTGAGTGTGAGTGTTAGGGTTAGTTTTAGATTAAGGTTTAGGGTTACAGTTAGGGTTATGGTGAGGGTTAGGTTGAGGGTTAGGGTTAGGATTAGGGTTAACGGGAGATTGAGTGTTAGGATTACAGTTTAAGGTTCGGATTAGGATTAGGATTAGTGTTATTGTTAGGTTTAGGGTTAGATTTGTGGTGAGGGGGATAGTGAGGGTGAGGTTTAAGGTTAGGGTTAGGGTGAGGTTTAGGGTTAGGGTTAGGATTACAGTTAGGGTGAGGGTGAGGATGAGGGTTATTGTTAGGGTGAGTGTTAGGGTTAGGGTTAGGGTGAAGTTGAGGTTTAGGGTTAGGGTTAGGGTGAGGTTTAAGGTTAGGGTTATGGTTAGGGTGAGGGTGAGGTTTAGGGTTAGAGTTAGGGTTAAGCTGAGGCTGAGGGTGAGGGTTAGGGTTAGGTTTAGGATTAGGATTAGGGTAAGGGTTATGGTGAGTGTGAGGTTAGGGATAGGGTTCGGGTTAGGCTTAGGGTTACACTGAGGGTGAGGGTGAGGGTGAGGTTTAGGCTTAGGATTAGGGTTATGGTGAGGTGAGTGTGTGTGTTAGAATTAGGTTTAGGGTTAGGCTTAGGGTTAGGCTAAGGTTGAGGTTGAGGGTAAGGGTTAGGGTTAGGGTGAGGGTTAGGGTAAGGGTTAAGGGGAGGGTTAGGATGAGGTTTAGTGTTAGGATTAAGGTTAGAGTGAGGGCTAGGGTGAGGATGAGGTTTAGGTTTAGGGTCAGGGTGAGTTTTAGTGTTAGAGTTAGTGTTAGGGTGAGGCTGAGGGTGAGGGTTAGGGTTTGGATTAATGTTAGGGTTAGGCTTAAGGTGAGGTTTAGGTTGAGGGTTAGGATTAGGGTTAGGAGTAGGATTAGGGTTAGGGTGAGGGTGAGGATTAGGTTTAGGGTTAGGTAAAGGCTTAGGGTTAGGCTGAGGTTGAGGGTGAGGGTTAGGGTTAGAGTGAGGTTTAGTGTTAGGGTTAGGGTGAGTGTGAGGGTTAGTGTTAGGCTTAGGCTTAGGATTAGGTTGAGGGTGAGGGTGAGGTTTAGTGTTAGGGTTAGGGTTAGGGTTATGGGGAGGGTTAGGATGAGGGTTAGGGTTAGGGTGAGTTTTAGGGTGAGGGTGAGTATGTGTGTTAGGGTTAAGTTTATGGTTAGGCTTAGGGTTAGGCTGAAGGTGAGGTTGAGGCTGAGGGTGAGTGTTAGGGTGAGTGTTAGGATAAGGTTTAGGGGGAGGGTTAGGAAAAGGGATAGGGTTTGGATTAGGGTTGGGTGAGGCTAGGGTGAGAATGAGGTTTAGGGTTAGGGTTAGCTTGAGGGTTAGGATTATGGTAAGGGTGAGTGTTATTGTTCGCGTTAAGTTTAGGGTTAGGTTGAGGGTTAAAGTAAGGGTTATGGTGAGGGTGGGGGTTAGGGTATGGTTGAGGGTGAGGGTTCAGATTAGGGTTAGGGTGAGCGTGAGGGTTATGGTTAGTGTGAGGGTGAGGGTTAGTCTGAGGGTTAGGGTTTGGATTAGTGTTAGGGTGAGGGCTAGGATGAGGGTGAGGTTTAGGGATAGGGTTGGGGTTAGGGTGAGGTTTAGGGTTAGGGGTAGGGTTAGTGTTAGGGTGAGGGTGACGTTTATGGTTAGAGTTAGGGGTAGGATGAGGCTGAGTTTGAGGGTTAGTGTTAGATTTAGGGTTAGGCTGAGGGTTAAGTTGAGGGTAAGGATTAGGGTTAGGGTTAGGATTAGGGTTAGGGTAAGGTTTAGGGTGAGTGTGAGCATTAGGGCTAGGGTTAGGGTTTCGCTTAGGGTTAGGCTCAGGGTGAGGGTGAGGATGAGGGTTAGGGTTAGTGTTAGATTAAGGTTTAGGGTTAGGGTTAGTGTTAGGGTGAGAGTTAGTGTATGGTTATGTTTAGTGTCAGGGTGAGTGTTAGGGTTAGGTTTAAGGTGAGCATGAGGTTTAGGGTTACATTGAGGATTAGGCTTAGGTTTAGGGCTAGGGTGAGGGTTAAGGTTAGGGTTAGGGTGAGGGTAAGGATGAGGATTAGGTTTAGGATTAGGGTTAGGGTGAGGGCTAGGGTGAGGGTGAGGGTTAGGGTTAGTGTTAGATTAAGGTTTAGGGTTAGGGTTAGGGTTAGGGTGAGGGTAAGTTTGGGGGTTAGTGTTACGGTCAGGGTGATGATTAGGGTTAGGGTGAGGGTTAGGTTTAGAATTAGGGTTAGCCTGAGGATGAGTGTTAGGATTAGGGTTATGGTTAGGTTTCGGGTTAGGATTAGTGTAATTGTTAGGGTTAGGGTTAGAGTTATGGTGAGGGTGAGGGTGAGGGTGAGGTTGAGGGTTAGGGTTAGGGTGAGGTTTCGGGTTAAGGTGAGGATTAGGGTTAGGGTGAGGGTGAGTGTTAGTGTTAGGTTTAGGGTGAGAGTTAAGGTATGGTTATGTTTATGGTTAGGGTGAGGGTTAGGGTTAGGGTTACAGTGAGCATGAGGATTAGTCTTAGGGTTAGGGCTAGGGTGAGGGTTAAGTTTAGGGTTAGGGTGAGGGTAAGGATGAGGATTAGGGTTAGGATTAGGGTTAGGGTGAGGGCTAGGGTCATGGTGAGGGTTAGTCTTACCGTTAGATTAAGGTTTAGATTTAGGGTTAGGGTGAAGCTGAGGGTGAGTGTTAGGGATCCAGTTAGTGTTAGTTTTAGGGTTAGTGAAAGGGTCAGGGTTAGAGAGAAGGTAAGCGTGAGGGTTAGGGTTATGGTGAGGATTAGGTTTAAGGTTAGGGGGAGGGGTAGGATGAGGGTTAGGATTAGGATTAGGGTTAGGGTGAGGGCTAGGGTGAGGGTGAGGTTTAGGGTTAAGGTTAGGGTGAGGATTAGGGTTAGGATTAGTGTTATGGTTAGGGTGAGGCTGTGGTTTAGGGTTAGAGTTAGGGTTAAGGTGAGGCTGAGGGTGAGGGTTAGGGTTCGGTTTAGGATTAGGATTAGGGTAAGCGTTAGGGTGAGTGTGAGAGTTAGGGTTAGGGTTAGGGTTAGGGTTAAGATGGGCTTGAGCTTTAGGGTTACGTTGAGGATTAGGGTTAGGGTTAGGGCTAGGGTGAGGGTTAAGGTTAGGGTTAGGGTGAGGGTAAGGATGAGGATTAGGGTTAGGATTAGGGTTAGGTTGAGGGCTAGCATGAGGTTGAGGGTTAGTGTTAGTGTTAGATTAAGGTTTAGGTTTAGGGTTAGGGTTAGGGTGAGGATGAGGTTGAGGATTAGGGTTACAGTGAGGGTGAGGATTAGGGTTAGGGTTAGGCTTAAGGTTAGCTTGAGTGTGAGTGTTAGCATTAGTGTTAGGGTAAGGGTTACGGTTAGGTTTTAGGTTAGGATTAGTGTTATTGTTAGGGTTAGGGTTAGAGTTATTGTGAGGGTGAGGGTGAGGTTGAGGTTTAGGGTTAGGGTTAGGTTGAGGTTTAGGGTTAGGGATTAGGATTAGGGTGAGGTTGAGGGTGAGGGTTAGGTTAGGTGAGGATTAGGGTTAGGGTGATGGTTAGGGTAAGGGTTAGGGTGAGAATTAGTGTTCGATTATGTTTAGGGATAGGGTGAGGGTTATGGTTAAGGTTTCGTTGAGCATGAGTTTTAGGGTTACGTTGAGGATTAGGCTTAGGGTTAGGGTTAGGGTGAGGGTTAAGGTTAGGGTTAGGGTGAGGGTAAGGATGAGGATTAAGGTTAGGATTAGGGTTAGGGTTCCGGCTAGGGTGATGGTGAGGGTTAGGGTTAGAGTTAGATTAAGGTTTAGGGTTAGGGTTACAGTTAGGGTGAGGTTTATGTTGAGGATTAGGGTTATGGTGAGGGTGAGGATTAGGGTTATGGTGAGGGTTAGGGTTAGTATTAGGGTTAGCATGAGAGTGAGTGTTAGGATTAGGTTTAGGGTTCGGGTTAGGTTTAGGGTTATGATTAGTGTTATTGTTAGGGTCAGGGTTAGAGTTGTGGTGAGGGTGAGGGTTACGGATAGGGTTAGGGCGAGGTTTAGGATTAGGGTTAGGGTGAGGGTGAGGTTTTGGGTTAGATTTAGGGTTAGTTTTAGGGTTAGGTCGAGGGTTAGGGTTAGGGTTAGTTTTAGGGTTAAGGTTAGGGAGAAGGTTAGGTTGAGGTTTAGGGTTATGGTAAAGGTTAGGGTTAGGATTAGGGTGAGGGTGAGGGTGAGTGTGAAGGTTAGGGTTAGGGTTAGTCTTAGGCTTAGGGTTAGGCTGAGTGTGAGGGTGGGGGTGAAGATTAGGTTTAGGGTGATGTTTAGGATTAGGGCTAGGATGAGTGTTAAGATGAGGGTTAGGATTACTATTATGGTTAGGGGGAGGTCTAAGGTTAGGGTGAGGCTTAAGGTAAGGTTTAGGCTTAGGCTTAGGATTAGGCTGAACATGAGGTTGAGGGTGAGGGTTAGGGTTAGGGTGATGGTTAGGTTTACAGTTAGGGTGAGGGTTGGGATGAGGTTTAGGATTAGGGTGAGGGTTAGGGTGAGGATGATGGTAAGGGTAAGGGTGATGTTTAGGTTGAGGTTGAGTGTTAAGTTAATAATGAGGGTTAGGGTAAATTTAGGGTTAGGGTTAGGTTTAGGGTGAGGGTGAGGGTTATATTTAGGATTAGGATTAGGGTTAGGGTGAGGGTTTTATTTAGGATTAGGATTAGGATTAGGGTTAGGGTTAGTGTGTGGTTTAGGGTGAGGATGAAGGTTAGGGTTAGGGTGAAAGTGACGGTTAGAATTAGGGTTAGGGTGAGGGCTAGGGTCAGGGTGAGGATTAGTGTTAGGGTTAGGGTGAGCTTTAGGATTAGGGTGAGGGTTAGGATTAGTGTGAGGGTTAGTGTTAGGGTTAGTGTTAGTGTTAGGGTGAGGGTATTTGTTAGGGTGAGGTTTAGGGTGAGGGTGCGGGTTATGGTTCGTGTGAGGGTTAGGGTTAGGGTTAGGGTTATTGTTAGATTTAGTGTTAAGTTTACGGTTATGGTGAGGGTGAGGGTTAGGGTTAGGGTTTGGGTCAGGTTTAGTGTTAGGGTTAGGGTTAGAGTTAGGGTGATGTTGAAGTTGAAGTTTAGGGCTACAGTTAGTGTTAGGGTGAGGGTTAGGTTTAGGGTGCGCGTTAGCGTGGGGGTGACAGTAAGGGTAAAGTTGAGGGTTAGGCTGAGGTTGAGGGTTACGGTAAGGGTGAGGGTAAGGGTTAGGGTGAGCGTTAGTGTTAGCTTTAGGGTGAGGTTGAGGATTAGATTGAGGATTAGTGTTAGGGTTAGTGTGAGGTTTAGGGTGAGGATGAGGGTTAGGGTTAGGGTGAAGTCTAGGTTGAGTGTGAGGTTTGGGGTTAGTGTTAGGCTGATGTTTAGGGTTTGGGTGATGTTTAGGGTCAGTGTGAGGGTTAGGCTTAGGGTGAGGTTTAGGGTTAGGGTTAGTTTTAGGGTTAGGGTTAGGGTTAGGGTGAGGTTGAGGTTTAGGGTTAGATTTAGGGTTAGTTTTAGTGTGAGGTTAGTGTTAGCTTTAGGGTTAGTGTTACCGTGAGGGTAAGTCTTAGGGTGAGGGTTTGTGTCAGGGTGACGGTTATACTTATTGTGAGCGTTAGTATTAGGGTTACGGTTATTGTTAGGGTTCGGTTTAAGGTTACGGTTATGGTGCGAGTGAGGGTGAGGGTTAGGGATAATGTTAGGGTGAGATTTAGAGTGAGGGTGAGGTTTAGGTTTAGAGTTAGGGTTAGGATGAGGATTGGGGTTAGGGTTAGGCTTAGGCTTAGGCTTAGACTTAGGCCGAGCATGAGGGTGAGTGTTAGGGTTCATATTTGGGTGAGGGTTAGGGTTAGGTTTAGGGTTAGGGTGAATGTTAGGATGAGGTTTAGGGTTAGGATAATTGTACGGGTGAGGGCTAGGCTGAGGGTTAGGGTGAGGCTTAGGGTTAGGGATAGGGTGAGGTTTAGGATTAGAGTTAGGGTGAGGGTGAGTGTCATGTTTAGGATTAGGGTTAGGGTTAGGTTTAGAGTTAGGATGAGGTTTAGGGTTTGGGTTAGGGTGAGGGTGTGGCTGAGGATTAGGGTTAGGTTTAGGGTTATGTTTAGGGTTAGTGTTAGGGTTAAGGTTAGGGTTAGGGTTACAGTGAGGTTTGGGGTTAGGTTTAGGTTTAGGCTTAGAGTTAGGGTGAGGGTTAGGATGAGGATTAGGTTTACGATTAAGGTTAGGGTGAGGGCTAGGTTGAAGGTGAGGACTAGGGTTAGTGATAAGGTAAAGTTTAGCGTTAGGTTTACGGTTAGGGTGAAGGTTAGGATGAGCCTTAGGGTTATGGTGAGGGTGAGGGTTAGGGTTAGGGTGAGGGTTAGGGTTAGGTTTAGGGTTAGGGTGATGTTGAGTGTTAGCATTAGGGTTAGGGTTTGGGTTAGGGTTAGGATTACTTTTATTGTTAGGGTTAGGGTTAGAGTTATGTTGAGAGTGAAGGTGAGGGTGAGGATTAAGGTTAGAGTTAGTTTGAGGTTTAGGGTTAGGGTTAGTGTTAGGGTGAGTGTGAGGTTTATGGTTAGATTTAGGTTTAGTTTTAGGGTTAGGTCTAGGGTTAGGATTAGGGTAAGTGTTAGGGTTAAGGTTAGTTTCATGGTTAGGTTGAGGTTTAGGGTTAGTGTTAGTGTGAATTTTAGGGTGAGGATGAGGTTTAGGGTTAGGGCCAGTTCTAGGGAGAGGGCAAGGTTTAGGATTAGTGTTAGGGTGAGGTTTATGGTTAGGGTGATGTTTAGGGTAAGTGTGATGTTTAGTGTTAGGGGTAGGGTTAGTGTTAGGGTGAGGGTAAGTGTTAGGGTGAGGGTTAGGGTTATGGTGAGGGTTATGGTTAGGGTGAGGTTGAGGTTGAGGGTTAGGTTTATTGTTAGCGTTAGGGTTAGGGTTAAGATTATGGTGAGGGTGAGGGTGAGGGTTAGGGTTAGGGCTAGGATGAGGTTTAGGGTTAGGGTTAGGGTTAGGGTTAGGGTGAGGTTTAGTGTTAGAGTTAGGGTTAGGGTGAGGCTGAGGGTGAGGGTTAGGATTAGGGTTAGGCTTAGGATTAGGCTGAGGGTGAGGGTGTGGTTTAGGGTTAGGATTAGTTTTAGGGTGAGGTTTAGGTTTTGGGTTAGGTTTAGAATTAGGGTTAGGGTGAGGTGATGTTTAGGGTTAGAGTTAGGGTTAGGGTGAGGTTTAGATTTAGGTTTAGGGTAAGGGTTAGTTTTATGTTTAGTGTTCGGGTGAGAGTTAGGGGGAGTGTTATTGTTAGGGTTAGTGTTAGAGATAGGATTTGGGTTAGAGTGAGGGTGCGTGTGTGTGTTAGTTTTAGGTTTAGGTTTAGGCTTGCAGTTAGGCTGAGGGTGAGGTTGAGGTTGACGGTTAGGTTTAGCGGGAGGTTTAGGATGAGGGTTAGGGTTAGGATTAGGGTCAGGGTAAGGGCTAGGGTGAGTGTGAGGGTGAAATTTAAGGTTAGTGTTAGGGTTATTGTTAGGGTTAGGGTTAGGGTGAGGGTGATGTTTATGGGTACAGTTAGGGTTAGGGTGCGGCTTAGCTTGGGGGTGACAGCAAGGTTAAACTTGAGGGTTAGGCTGAGGGTTATGGTTACGGTAAGGGTTAGGGTTAGGGTGAGGGTGAGGGTTAGTGTTAGCATTAGGGTGAGGGTGAGGGTTGGATTGAGAATTAGTGTTAGGGTTAGTGTGAGGTTTACGATGAGGATGAGGGTTAGGGTTAGGGTGAGGGCTAGGAAGAGGGTGAGGTTTAAGGTTAGTATTAGGGTGAGGCCTAGGTTTAGGGTGATCGTTAGGGTTAGTGTGAGGGTTAGTGTTAGGGTTAGAGTTAGTGTTAGGATGAAGGTAAGTGTTTCGGTGAGGGTTATGTTTAAGGTGAGGATTATGGTTAGGGTGATAGTTAGAGTTAGGGTGAGGGTTATGGTTAGGTTGAGGGTTAGGGTTAGGGTTAGGAATATTGTTAGCATTAGGGTTAGGGTTACGGTTATGGTGAGGGTGAGGGTGAGGGTTAGGTTTAGGGCTAGGATGTGGTTTAGTTATAGGGTTAGGGATAGGGTTAGGGTCAGGGTGAGGTTTAGTGTTAGTTAGGGTTAGGATGAGGCTGAGGGTGAGTGTTAGGTTTAGGATTAATGTTAGGGTTAGGCTTAAGGTGAGGGTTAGGTTGAGGGTGAGGGCTAGAGTTAGGGTTAGGAGTAGGATTAGGGTTAGGGTTAGGGTGAGTGTGAGGGTTAGGGTTAGGGTTATGGAGAGGCTTAGGGTTAGGCTGAGGTTGAGGTTGAGGGTGAGAATTAGGGTTAGGGTGATGGTTAGGGTTAGGGTTATGGTGAAGGATAGTGATAGGGTTAGGGTTAGACTTAGTATTAGGGTGAGGATGAGGTTTAGGGGTAAAGTTAGGGTTAGGGTGAGGGTTAGCATTAGAGTGAGGGTTAGGGTGGCGTTGACGGTAAGGATAAAGATGAGGGTTAGGCTGAAGGTGAGGGTTACACTAAGGGTCAGGGTTAGGGTTAGGGTGAGGGATAGCGTGAGGGTTCAGGTGAGGGTGAGGGTTAGATTGAGGATTAGTGTTAGGGTTAGTGTGAAGTTTAGGGTGAGGATGAGGGTTAGGGTTAGGGTGAGGGCTAGGGTGAGTGTGAGCGTTAGGGTTAGGTTTAGGGTGAGGGTAAGTGTTAGGGTGAGGGTTAAGGTTAGGGTGAGGGTTATGGTTAGGGTGAGGGTTAGGGTTAGGATTAGGTTAATTGTTAGGTTTAGGGATAGGGTTACGGTTACTGTGAGGGTGAGGGTGAGGATTAGGGTTAGGCTTAGGCTTAGGCTTGGGTTAGGCTGAGCGTGAGGTTGAGGGTGAGGTTTAGGGTTAGTGTGAGGGTTAGGTTTAGGGTTAGGGTTAGTGTTAGGGTGTGGGTTGATGTTAGGGGGAAGGTTAGGGTTATGGTGAGGGTTATGGTTTGGTTGAGGGTTATGGTTAGGATGAGGGTTATGGTTTGGGTGAGGGTTAGGGTTACGGTGAGGGTTAGGATTAGGGTTAGGATGAGGTTTAGGGTTAGGTTTAGGTTGAGTGTGAGGGTTATGGTTATGGTTTGGGTTAGCCGTAAGTTTAGGCTGAGGGTTTGGTTGAGGGTTAGGGTTAGTTTGAGGGTTAGGGTTAGGGTGAGGGTGAGGTTTAGTGTTAGGCTTAGGGTTAGAGTTATGGTTAGTGTGAGCGTGAGATTTAGAGGTAGAGTTAGTTTTAGGGTGAGGGTTAGGGTGAGTGTTAGGGTTAGGGTGAGGGTTAGCGTAGGGTTGATGGTAAGGGTAAATGTGAGGGTTAGACTGAGGGTGATTGTTACGGTAAGATTGAGGGTTAGGGTTAGGGTGAGGGTTAGGGTTAGGGTTAGGGTGAGAGTTAGGGTTCGGTTTAAGTTTAGGGTTAGGGTGAGGTTTAGAGTAAGGGTTATGGTGAGGGTGAGGTTTAGGGTTAGGTTGAGCCTCAGGGTTAGGATTAGTTAGTGTGAGGGTGAGGGTTAGTGTTAGTGTTAGGGTGAGGTTAAGTGTTAAGTTGAGGGTTAGGGTTAGGTTGAGGGTCATGTTTAGGTTGAGGGGTAGGGTTATGTTTAGGGTTATTAGGGTTAGAGTTAGGGTTACCATTACGGTGAGGGTGAGGGTGAGGGTTAGGTTTAGCATTAGGATGAGGTTTAGGTTTAGAGTTAGGGTTAGAGTTAGTGTTAGCGTGAGAGTGAGGTTTAGGGATAGAGTGACCGTTAGTGTTATGTTTAGTGTTATGGTTAGGGTTAGGGTTAAGGAGAGGGTTTGGGTTAGATTTAGGCTTAGGCTTAGGGTTAGGCCAAGCATGAGGGTGAGGGTTAGGGTTAGTGTTAAGGTTGGGGCTAGGATGAGATTTAGGTTTAGGATTAGTGTTAGGGTGAGGACTAGGGTGAGGGTTAGTGTGAGGGTTAGGTTTAGGGATAGGGTTAAGTTTAGAATTAGGGTTCGGTTGAGGGTCAGTGTGAGAGTCAGGGTTACGTTTAGGCTTAGGGTTAGGGTGAGGGTTAGAGTAGGGTTTTGGTTAGGGTGAGGGTGAGGCTGACTATTAGGGTTAGGTTTAGGGTTAGGTTTTGTGTTAGGTTTAGGCTTAGGCTTAGAGTTAGGGTTAGGGTTAGGGTTAGGGTTAGTTGTGGATTAGTCTGAGTGTGAGTGTGGGGTCGAGGATTAGGGTAAGGGTTAGGATTAGGGTTATTGTTAGTGTTATGGTTAGGGTTATGTTTGCACTGAGGGTTAGGCTGAAGTTGAGGCTTATGGTTAGGGTTAGGGTTAGGGTTAGTGTTATTTTTAGGTTTAGGGTTAGAATTACGGTGAGATTGAGTGTTAGAGTGAGGGTTCGGGTTAGGGTGAGGTTTAGGGTGAGGTTTAGGGTTAGGGTTAGGGTGAGGGTGAGGTTTAGGGTTAGAGTTAGTGTTAGGGGGATGGTTACGTTGAGGTTTGGGGTTAGGGTTATTGTTAGGGTTACGGGGAGGGTGAGGGTTAGGTTGAGGTTTAGGGATAGGGTAATTTAGTATTAGGGGTAGGGTGAGGGTGAGTGTGACAGTTAGGGTGAGGGTTAGGCATAGACTTAGGGTTAGGCTGAAGGTGAGGGTGGGGGTGAGGATTAGGGTTAGGGTGATGGTTTGGGTTAGGGTTAGTGTTATTGTTAGGGTTAGGCTTAGAGTTATGGTGAGGGTGAGGGTGGGGGTGAGGGTTAGGCTTAGGGTTAGGGAGGGGTTTCGGGTTAGGGTTAGGTTTAGTGTGAGGGTGAGGTTTAGGGTTAGAATTAGGGTTATGGTTAGGGTTTGGGTGAGGGTTAGGGATAGGGTTAGTGTTAGAGTTAGGGTGAGGTTGAGGTTTAGGGTTATGGTTATGGTTAAGTTTAGTTTGGGTGTTAGTGTTAGGGTTAGGGTTAGTGTTAGGGTGAGGGTAAGTTTTAGGGTGAGGGTTTGGGTTAGGGTGAGGGTTATGGTTAGGGTGAGGGTTAGGATTAGTGTTAGGGTTATTGTTAGGGTTAGGTTTAGGCTTTTGGTTTCAGTGAGGGTGAGGGTGAGGTTTAGGGTTAGAGTTAGTGTGAGGTTTAGGGTTAGTGTTAGTGTTAGGGTTAGGGTTAGGGTGAGAGTTAGGAGTGCAGTTAAGGTTAGGGTTAGGCTTAAGGTTAGAGTTAGGTTTAGGGTTTTGGTTACGGTGAGGGTGAGTTTCAGTATTAGGGTTAGGGTGAGTGAGAGGTTTAGGGTGAGAATTAGGGTTAGGGTGAGGCTGAACGTGAGGGTGAGGGTTAGGGTTAGGGTTAGGATTAGGATTAGGGTTAGGGTTAGGGTGAGTGTGAAGGTTATAGTTAGGGTTAGTGTTAGCCTTAGGCTTAGGCTGAGGGTTGGCTTGAGGGTGAGGGTTATGTTTAGTTTGAGGGGTAGGGTTAGGGTTAGGATGAGGTTTAGTGTTAGGGTTATGGTTGGAGTTATGGTTAGCGTGAGGGTGAGGTTTAGGGGTAGAGTTAGTTTTAGGGTGAGGGTTATCGTGAGTGTGAGGGTTATGGTGAGGGTTATTGTAGGGGTGAACGTAAGGGTAAACGTGAGGGTTAGGCTGAGTGTGAGGGTTACGGTAAGGTTGAGGGTTACGGTTAGGGTGACCGTTAGGGTTAGGGTTAGTGTGTGAGTTAGGGTACAGGTTAAGTGTAGGGTTAGGGTGAAGGTTAGGGTAAGGGTTACGGTGAGGGTGAGGGTTAGGTTTAGGTTGAGGGTTAGGTTGAGGCTGAGGATTAGCGTTAGGTTTAGGGTTAGCTTTTGTGTTAGGTTTAGGCTTAGGCTTAGAGTTAGGGTTAGGGTTAGGGTTAGGGTTAGTCTTAGGATTAGGCTGAGTGTGAGGGTGGGTTTGAGGATTAGGGTATGGGTTAGTATTTGGGTTATTGTTAGTGTTATGGTTAGGGTTATGTTTGCACTGAGGGTGAGGCTTAAGTTGAGGTTTATGGTTAGGGTTAAGGTTAGGGTTAGTGTTAATTTTATGGTTAGGGTTAGAATTACAGTGAGATTGAGGGTTAGGGTGAGGGTTCGGGTTAGGGTGAGGTTTAGGGTGAGGTTTAGGGTTAGGGTTAGGGTGAGGGTGTGGTTTTGGGTCAGAGTTAGTGTTAGGGGGATGGTTAGGTTGAGGTTTGGGGTTAGGGTTATTGTTAGCGTTACGGGGAGGGTGAGGGTTAGGTTCAGGTTTAGAGATAGGGTAGATTTAGTATTAGGGGTAGGGTGAGGGTGAGTGTGACAGTTAGGGTGAGGATTAGGCATAGGCTTAGGGTTAAGCTGAAGTTGAGGGTGGGGGTGAGGATTAGGGTTAGGGTGATGGTTTGGGTTAGGGTTAGTGTTATTGTTAGGGTTAGGCTTAGAGTTAGTTTGCGAGTTAGGGTACAGGTTAAGTGTAGTGTTAGGATGATGGTTAGGGTAAGGGTTTCGGTGAGGGTGAGGGTTAGGTTTAGGTTGAGGGCTAGGTTGAGGCTGAGGGTTAGGGTTAGGGTTAGGGTGAGGGCTAGGGTGAGGGTTAGGGTGAGGGTTAGGGTAAGGGAAAGGGTTAGGTTTAGGATTAGTGTTAGGTTTAGTGTGAGTGTGAGGGTTAGGATTAGGCTTAGAGTTAGGGTGAGGATTAGGGGTAGGGTTTGGGTTAGGTTGAGGCTGAGACTGAGGATTAGGGTTAGGTTTAGGGTTAGGGTTACGCTTAGAGTTAGGCTGAGGGTGAGTTTGGTGGTTAGGCTTAGAATTAGGGTTAGGTTAGGCTTAGGTTTAGGGTTATTGTTAGTGTTATGGTTCGGGTTAAGTTTGCAGTGAGGGTGAGGCTGAGGGTGAGGGTTATGGTTAGAGTTAGGGTTGGGGCTAGGGTTAGTGTTATTGTTAGGTTTAGGGTTAGAGCTACGGTGAGGGTGAGCTTGAGGGTGAGGGTTAGGGTTAGGGTTAGGTTGAGGTTTAGGGTTAGGGTTAGGATTAGCTTTAGGGTGAGGGTGAAGTTTAGGGTTAGATTTAGACTTACTTGGAGGGCTAGGTCAAGCATTAACGTTAGGGTTAGGGTTAGGGTTAAGGTTAGGGTGAGGGTTAGGTTGAGGATTAGGGTTAAGTTTAGGGTTAGGATTAGGGTTAGGGTGAGGTGAGTGTGAGGGTTAGGGTTAGGGTTAGGCTTAGGCTCGGTTAGGCTGAGGGTGAGGGAGTGGGTGAGGATTAGGGTTAGTGTGATGGTTAGGGTTCGGGTTAAGTTTAGGGTTAGGATGAGGGTTAGGGGTAGGCTTAGGGTTAGGGTGAGGGCTAGGGTGATGGTGAGGGTTAGGGTAAGTGTCAGGCTTAGGCTTAGGGTTAGGCTGAGCATGAGGTTGATGGTGAGGGTTACGGTTAAGGATAGGGTGAGATTTAGTGTTAGGGTTAGTGTTAGAGTTAGGGTTAGGACGAGAGTGAGGTTTAGGGGTAGAGTTAGGGTCAGCGTGAGGGTTAGCGTTCGGGTGAAGGTTAGGGTGGGGGTGAGGGTTATGGTAAGGGTGAGGGTTAAGTTTAGGATGAGGATTAGTGTTAGGGTTAGGGTGAGGGTGAAGGTTAGATTGAGAATTAGTGTTAGGGTTAGTGTGAGGTTTAGGGTGAGGATGAGGGTCAGGGTTAGGGTGAGGGTGAGGGTTAGGGTTAGGTTTAGGGTTTGGGTGAGGTTTAGGATTAGGGTGAGGGTTAGGGTTAGTGTGAGGGTTATGGTTAGTGTTAGGATTAGGATTAGGATTAGGGATAGGGTGAGTGTGAGGGTTAGTGTTAGGGTTAGGGTTAGGCTTAGTGTTAGGCTGAATGTGAGGGTGAAGTTGAGGGTTACGGTGAGGGTGAGGGTTAGGTTTAGGGTTAGGGTGAGAGTTAGGGTTAGGGTTAGGTTGAGGTTCAGGTTTAGGTTTAGGGTTAGGGTGAAGGTGAGGGTGAGTGTGAGGGTTAGTGTTAGGGTGAGGTATAGGATGAGGGTTAGTGTTAGGATTAGGGTTAGGGTGAGGGCTAAGGTGAGGGTGAGGTTTAGGGTTAGTTTTAGGGTGAGGTTTAGGGTTAGGTTTAGAGTTAGGGTTAGGGTGAGGGTCAGGTTTAGGGTTAGAGTTAAGGTTAGAGTGAGGCTGAGGGTGAGGGTTAGGGTTAGGGTTAGTGTTAGAGTTAGCGTCACAGTGAGGGTGAGGGTGAGGGTGAGATTTAGGCTTAGTGATAAGATTAGGTTTAGGGTACAGGTTAGGGTGAGTGTGAGGGTTAGGGTTAGGCTTAGGGTTAGCCTTATGATTAGGCTGAGGGTGAGGTTGAGGGTGAGGGATAGGGTTAGGGTGAGAGTTAGGGGGAGGATTAGGGTGAGTGTTAGGGTGCAGGTTAAGTTTAGAGTTAGGGTGAGGGTTAGGGTTATGGTGAGCGTGAAGGTTAGGGTTAGGGTGAGAGTTAGGGGTAGAGTTAGGGTGAGAGTTAGGGTTCGTGTTAAGTTTAGGGTTACGGTGAGGGTTAGGGTTAGGGTTACAGTGAGCATGAGGGTTAGGGTTAGGTTGAGGGTTAGGGTTATGCTTAGGAATAGGGTGAAGTTTAGGGTTAGGGTGAGGGTTAGGATGAAGATTAGGGTTAGGATTAGGTTTAGGGTGAGGTCTAGGGTTAGGGTTAGAGTTAGGGTTAGGGTGAGGTTTAGGGTGAAGGTGAGGGTGAGGGTGAGGGTTAGGCTTAGGATTGGGATTAGGATTAGTGTAAGTGTTCGGGTGAGAGTGAGGGTTAGGGTTAGGGTTAGGCTGAGAGTGAGGGTGAGGTTGAGGGTTCGGGTTAGGGTGAGGGTTAGAGTTAGGTTTAGGGTGAGAGTTAGGGTTCTGGTTAAGTTTAGGGTTAGGTTGAAGGTTAGGGTAATGGTTACAGTGAGGGTGAGGGTTAGGGTTAGGTTGATGATTAGGGTTCGGTTTAGGGTGAGGTGTAGGTTTAGGGTTAGAGTTAGGGTTAGGGTGAGGTTTAGGGTGAAGGTGAGGGTGAGGATGAGGGTTAGGATTAGGATTGGGATTAGGATTAGTGTAAGTGTTCAGGTGAGAGTGAGGGTTAGGGTTAGGGTTAGGCTTAGGGTTAGGCTGAGAGTGAGGGTGAGGTTGAGGGTTAGGGTTAGGGTGAGGGTTAGAGTTAAGTTTAGGGTGAGAGTAAGGGTTCTGGTTAAGTTTAGGGTTAGGTTGAAGGTTAGGGTAATGGTTACAGTGAGGGTGAGGGTTAGGGTTAGGTTGAGGATTAGGGTTAGGTTTAGGCTTAGGGTGAGCGTGAGGGTGAGGGTTAGGGTGAATGTTAGGGTGAGGGTTAGGATGAGGGTGAGTTTTAGGATTAGGGATAATGTGAGGGCTAGGATGAGGGTGAGGTTTATGGTTTGGGTTAGGCTGAGGTTTAGGGTTAGGTTTAGGCTTAGGGTTAGGGTGAGGGTCAGGTTTAGGGTTAGAGTTAGGTTTAGGGTGAGGCTGAGGGTGAGGGTTAGGGTTAGGCTTAGTGTTAGATTTAGGGTTATGGTGAGGGTTAGTGTGAGGGGGAGGGTTGGGGTTAGGGTTAGGATTCAGTTAAGGGTTAGGGTGAGTGTGAGAGTTAGGGTTAGTGATTGGCTTAGGCTTAGGGTTAGGCTGAGCGAGAGGTTGAGGGTGAGGGTTAGGATTAGGGTAATGGTTAGTATTACGGTTAGGGTGTGGGTTAGGATGAGGTTTAGGGTTAGGGTGAGGGTTAGGTTGAGGATGTTGGTAAGGGTTAAGTTGAGGTTTAGGCTGAGGGTGAGTGTTAAGATCAGGGTGAGGGTTAAGATTAGGTTTAGGGTTAGGGTTAGGGTTAGGGTGAGGGTTAGATTGAGGTTTAGGGTTAGGGTTAGTGTAAGGTTTAGGGTGAGGAAGAGAGTTAGGGTTAGGGTGAGGGTGAGGTTTAGAATTAGGGTTAGGGTGAGGGCTAGGGTGAGTGTGAGGGTTAGAGTTAGGGTTAGGGTTAGGGTGAGGTTTAGGATTAATTTGAAGGTTAGGGTTAGTGTGAGGGTTAGTGTTAGGATTAAGGTTAGAGTGAGGGTAAGTGTTAGGGTGAGGGTTAATGTTAGGGTGAGGGTTAGGGTTAGGGTTATTGTTAGGCTTAGGGTTAGGTTTACGGTTATGATGAGGGTGAGTGTTAGGGTAAGGGTTAGGTTGAGGTTCAGTGTTAATGTTATTGTTAGAGTTAGGGTTAGGGTGAGGGTGAGGTTTAGGGTTAGATTTAGGGTAAGGGTGAGGCTAAGGTTGAGGGTTAGGTGTAGAGTTAGTGTTAGAGTTAGAGTTACCTTGAGGGTTAGTGTGAGGTTTAGGGTGAGGATGAGGTTTAGGGTTAGGGTTAGGTTTAGGATTAATGTTAGGGTTAGGCTTAAGGTGAGGGTTAGGGTGGGGGTGAGGCTTAGGATTAGTGTTAGAATTAGGATTAGGATTAGTGTTAGGGTTAGGTTTACTGTGAGGGTTAGGTTGAGGGTTAGGGTTAGTGTTAGGTTTAGGGTTAAGTTTAGGGTGAGGGTTAGATTGAGGGTGAGGGTTAGGGTTAGGGTTATGGGAAGGGTTAGGATGAGGGTTAAGTTAAGGATTAGGTTTAGGGTGAGGGCTCGGTTGAGGATGAGGTTTAAGGTTAGGGTTAGGGTGAAGTTTAGGTTTAGGGTTCGGGTTAGCTGAGGTTGAAGTTTAGGTTTAGAGTTAGGGTTAGGGTGAGGCTGAGGTTGAGGGTTAGGGTTATGGTTAGTGTTAGATTTAGGGATAGGGTGAAGGTTAGGGTTAGGGTGAGGGTGAGGGTGAGGGTTAGGCTTAGGCTTAGGGTTAGGATTAGGATTAAGGTAAATTTAGGGTGAGTGTGATGGTTGGGGTTACGGTTAGGCTTAGGCTTAGGGTTAGGCTGAGAGTGAGGGTGAGGGATAGCATTAGGGTTAGGGTGAGGGTTAGGGTTAGGATTAGGGTTAGGGTGAGGGATAGGGTGAGTGTGACTGTTAGGGTTAGTGTTAGGGTAAGGTTTAGGGTTAGGGTTAGAGTTTGGGTTAGGTTTATGATGTGGGTTAGGGTTACAGTGAGGGTGAGGGTTAAGGTTACGTTGAGGATTAGGGTTAAAATTATGGTTAGGGTGAAGGTGAGTTTTAGGATCATGGTTAGGGTTAGGCTTAGGTTTATGGTTAGGATTAGTGTTATTGTTAGGGTTAGGGTTAGAGATATGGTGACTGTGAGAGTGAGGGTGAGGGTGAGGGTTAGGTTTATCGTGAGGTTTAGTGTTACGGTTAGGATTAGTGATAGGATGCGGGGGAGGTTTAGGGTTAGATTTAGGGTTAGTTTCAGGGTTAGGTCGTGCGTTAATATTAGGGATAGTGTTATTGTTAGGGTTAGGTTTAGAGTTACGGTGAGGGTGAAGGAGAAGGTTAGGATTAGGCTGAGGTTTAGGGTTATGGTTAGGGTTAGTGTGAGGGTGAGGGTGAGGTTTAGGGTTAGAGTCAGTGTTAGGTGAGGGTTAGGTTGAGGGTTAGGATAAGGGTTAGTGTAAGGGTTAGGGTGAGGGTAAGGCTGATGGTTACGTTTAGGGTTTGTGTGAGGTTTAGGGTTCGGGTTACAGTGAGGGTTAGGTTTAGGGTTAGGTTGAGGGTTATGGTTACGATTAGGGTTAGGGTGAGGGTTAGGGTTAGGGTTAGGATTATGGTGAGGTTGAGGGTTAAGGTTAGGGTGAGGGTTAGGGATAGGATGAGGGTTAGGGTGAGGTTGAGGGTTAGGATTAGGGTTAGGGTTAGGATTATTGTTACTGTTATGGTTATGGTTACATTTGCAGTTAGGTTGAGGCTGAGGGTGAGGGTGAGTGGTAGGGTTAGGTTTAGGGTGAGGTTTAGGTTTAGGGTTAGGATTAGCGTTAGGGTGAGTTTGAGGTATAGGGTTAGAGTTATGTTTAGGTGGAGGGTTATGGTGAGGGTTAGGGTTATGGTTAGTGTTAGGGTTAGTGTGAGGGTGAGGTTTAGGTTGTGGTTTAGGTTAAGGTTTAGGTTAGATGTTATTGTTAGGGTTAGAGTTAGAGTTACGGTGAGGGTGAGAGTGAGGGTAATGGTGAGGGTTAGGGACAGGATGAGGGTTAAGGTTAGGGTGAGTGATAGGATGAGAGTTAGGGTTAGGGATAGTGTTAGGCTTACGGTTAGGCTGAGGGTGAGGGTTAGGCTGAGGGTGAGGGTGAGGGTTAGGGTAAATATTAGGGTTAGGTTTAGGATGAGGTTTAATTTTAGGATTAGGGTTAGGGTGAGGGCTAGGGTGAGGGTGAGGTTTAGGGTTTGTGTTAGGATGAGGTTTAGGGTTAGGTTTTGGGGTAGGGTTATGGTGAGGGTGAGGTTTAGGGTTAGAGTTAGGGTTAGGGTGAGGCTGAAGGTGAGGGTTAGGGTTAGGGTTAGCGTTAGAGTTAGGGTTACAGTGAGGGTTAGGGTGAGGGTGAGTGTTAGGCGTAATGTTAGGATTAGGTTTCGGGTAAGGGTTAGGGTGAGGGTGAGGGTAAGGTGAGGGTTAGGGTTAAGTTTAGGTGGAGGTTTAGGGTTAGTGTTAGGATTAGGGTTAGGGTGAGTGTGAGGTATAGGGTTAGAGTTTCGGTTAGTGGGAGGGTTATGGTGAGGGTTAGGGTTATAGTTAGGGTTAGGGTTAGGGTGAGGGTAAGGTTTAGGGTTAGGTTTAGTGTTATTGTTAGGGTTAGTGTTAGCGTTACGGTGAGGGTGAGGATGAGGGTAAGGTTGAGGTTTAGGGATAGGATGAGTGTTAGTGTTAGGGTGAGGGATAGGATGAGAGTTAGGGTTACGGATAGGGTTAGGCTTAGTGTTAGGCTGAGGGTGAGGGTTAGGCTGAAAGTTAGGGTTAGGGTTAGGGTGAGAGTTAGGGTTCGGGTTAAGTTTAGGTTTAGGCTGAGGGTTAGGGTAAGGGTTACTGTGAGGGTGAGGGATAGGGTTAGGTTGAGGGTTAGGGCTAGGGTTAGGTTGAGGTTTAGGGTTAGGGTTAGGGTAAGGGTGAGGTTTAGGGTTAGAATTAGGCTTAGGGTGAGGCTGACGGTGACAGTTAGGGTAAGGTGAGTGTTAGAGTTAGAGTTACAGTGAGGGTTAGGGTGAAGTTGAGGGTTAGGATTAATGTTAGGATTAAGATTAGGGTGTTAGGGTAAGTGTGAGGGTTATGTTAAGGGTTAGGTTTAGGGTTAGGGTTAGTGTTTGGGTTCAGGTTAAGTTTAAGATTACGATGAAGTTTAGGGTTAGGGTTACGGTGAGAGTGAGGGTTAGGGTTAGGTTGAGGGTCAGGGTTAGGTTTAGGGTGAGGGTTAGATTGAGAATTAGGGTTAGGGTTAGGGTTAGTTTGAGGGTTAGGGTAAGGATGAGGGTTAGGGTTAGGGTGAGGGTTAGGGTTAGAATTTGGATTAGGGTGAGGGCTAGCTTGACGGTGAGGGTTAGAGTAAGGGTTAGGGTTAGGGTGAGGTTTAGGAATAGGTGAATCTTAGGGTTAGTGTGAGGGTCAGTGTTAGGGTTAGGATTAGTGTTCAAGTGAGGGTAAGTGTTAAGGTGAGGGTTAATGTTAGGGTGGCGGTTATGTTTAGGGTGGGGGTTAGGGTTAGGGTTAGGGTTATTGTAAAGGTTAGGGTTAGGGTTACATTTAAGGTGAGGGTGAGGGTTAGGGTTAGGATTAGGGTGAGGTTCAGTGTTAGGGTTAGGGTTAGAGTTAGGGTTAGGCTGAGGGTGAGGATTAGGGTTAGAGTTAGGGTAAGGGTGAGGCTGAGGTTGAGGGTTAGGTGAAGGGTTAGTGGTAGAGTTAGGGTTAGGTTGAGGGTTTGGGTGAGGGTGAGGGTGAGGTTGAGCGTTAGGCTTAGGGTGAAGATTAGGATTAGGGTAAGGGTTAGGGTGAGTGCGAAGTTTAGGGTTAGGCTTAGGCTTAGGCTTCGGGTTAGGCTGAGAGTGAGGGTGAGGTTGAGGATTAGGGTTAGGGTGAGGGTTAGTGTTAGGATTAGGGTGAGATTTAGGGTTCAGTTAAGTTTAGGGTTAGGGTGAGGGTGAAAGTAACGGTTATTGTGAGGTTGAGGGATAGGGTTAGGTTGAGGGTTAGGGCTAGGGTTAGGGTTAGGGTGAGGTTGAGGGTGAGGGTTAAGGTTAGTGTTAGGGTGAGTCTTATGATGAGGTTTAGGGTTGGGATTAGGGTTAGGGTGAGGGCTAGGGTGAGGGTGAGGTTTAGGGTTAGGCTTAGGATGAGTTTTAGGGCTAGGGTTAGGGTGAGGGTGAGGTTTAGGTTTAGAGTTAGGGTTAGGGTGAGGCTGAGGGTGAGGGTTAGGCTTATGGTTAGTGTTAGAGTTAGGGTTACATTGAGGTTTAGTGTGAGGGTGAGGGTTAGGCTTAGTGTTCGGATTAGGATTAGGGTGTTAGGGTGAGTGGGAGGGTTAGTGTTAGGGTTAGGGTTAGGGTTAGGTTTAGGCTTAGGGTAAGGGTGAGGGTCATGGTTAGGGTGAGAGTTAGGGGTAGGGCTAGGGTGAGAGTTAGGGTTCGGGGTAAGTTTAGGGTTAGGGTGAGGGTTAGGGTTAGGGTTACAATGGGGGTGAGGGTTATCGTTAAGTTGAGGTTTAGGGTTAGGCTTAGGATTAGGGTGAGGGTTAGGTTTAGCGTGAGGGTTAGGATTAGGGTTTGGGTGAGGGCTAGGTTGAGCGTGAGGGTTAGGATTAGTGTTTGTGTGAGGTTTAGGGTTAGGGTTAGGATGAGGGTTAGGATATGTGTTAGGGTCACAGGGAGTGTGAGGGTTAGGGTTAGGGTGAGGGTTAGGGTTAGGAATTGGGTTAGGGTAAGGTTGAGTTTTAAGATTAAATTTAGGATTAGGGGGATGGTTAGGGTTAGGATTAGGGTTGGGGTGAGGGTATGTGAGGATTAGGGTTAGGGTTAGGCTTAGGCTTAGGGTTCGGCTGAGGGTGAGAGTGGGGGTGAGAATTAGGGTTATGGTTATAGTTAGGGTTAGGGTTAGGGTGAGGGTTAGGATGAGGGATATGGTTAGGATTAGGGTTAGGTTGAGGGCTAGGGTGAGGGTAAGGGTTAGAGTAAGGGTTAGGCTGTGGCTTAGCTTTAGGCTGAGCATGAGGTTGAGGTTTAGGGTTAGGACGATGGTTAGCTTTATGGTTAGGATGAAGGTTAAGATGAGGTTTAGGGTTAGGGTGAGGATGATGGTAAGGGTAAAGGTGAGGTTTAGGCTGAGGGTGAGGGTTACGATAAGGGTGAGGGTTAGGGTTAGATTTAGGGTTAGGGTTAGCATTAGGGTGAGGGTTCGATTGAGGATTAGGGTTCACATTAAGGTTAGCATTAGGTTTAGGGTGAGGATGAGTGTTAGGGTTAGGGTGAGGATGAGGGTTAGAATTAGGGTTAGGGTGAGGGCTAGGGTGAGGGTGAGGTTTAGAGTTCGGGTTAGGGTTAAGATGAGGGTAAGGATTAGGGTGAGGGCTAGGGTTAGTGTGAGGTTTAGTGTTAGTTTTAGGGTTAGTGTTAAGATGAGGGTAAGTGTTAGGGTGACGGTTAATGTTATGGTGAGGTTTCTGGTTAGGGTGAGCTTTAGGGTTAGGGTTAGAGTTATTGTTGGTGTCAGGGTTAGGGTGAGGGTTATTTTAAGGGTTAGTTTTAGGGTTAGTGTGAGGTTTAGGGTGAGGGTGATGATTAGGGTTAAGGTGAGGGCTAGGGTGAGGGTGAGGTATAGGGTTAGTTTTAGGGTGAGTTTTAGGTTTAGGGTGATGGTTAGAGTTAGTGTGAGCCTTAGTGTTAGCGTTAGGGTTTGTCTTAGGGTGAGGATAAATGTTAGGGTGAAGATGAGGGTTAGGGTGAGGGTTATGTTTAGGGTGAGGGTTAGGGTTAGGGTTAGGGTTACTGTTAGGGTTAGGGTTAGGGTGAATGTTACGGTGAGGGTGAGGGTTAGGGTTAGGGTTAGGATTAGAATGAGGTTTAGGTTTAGGGTTAAGGTTAGAGTTAGGGTTAGGGTGAGGGTGAGGTTTAGGGTTAGAGTTAGGGATAGTGTTAGGGTTAGGGATAAGGTTAGGCTTAGGCTTAGGCTTAGGCTTAAGCTTAGGCCGAGCATGAGGGTGAGGGTTAGGGTTAGGGTTAGGGTGAGGGTTAGGGTTAGGGTTAGGGAGAGGTTTAGGATGAGGTTTAGGGTTAGGATTAGGTTTAGGGTGAGGACTAGGGTGAGGGTTAGGTTGAGGTTTAGGGATAGGTTTAGGTTTAGGATTTGGGTTAAGGTGAGAGTGAGTGTGAGGGTTATGTTGAGGCTTAGGGTTAGGGTGAGGGTTAGTGTTAGTGTTTGTGTTACTGTGAGGGTGAGGCTCAGGATTAGGGTTAGGTTTAGGGTTAGATTTAGGGTTGGGTTTAGGTTTAATGTTAGTGTTAGGGTTAGGGTTACCTTGAGGTTTAGGATTAGGGTTAGGTTTAGGCTGAGGGTGAGGGTGGGTGTGAGGATTAGGGTTATGGTTAGGTTTAGGGTTATTGTTAATGTTGTGGTTAGGGTTGAGTTTGCAGTGAGGGTGAGGCTGAGGCTGAGGGTTATGGTTAGGGTTAGGATTAGGGTTAGGGTTAGTGTTATTGTTAGGGTTAGGGTTAGAGTTACAGTGAGGTTGAGATTGAGGATGAGGGTAAGGTTTAGGGTGAGGTTTAGGGTTAGGGTTAGGGTTAGGGTTAGGGTGAGGGTGAGCTTTAGTGTTAGAGTTAGTGTTAGGGTGAGGGTTATGGTGAGGTTTAGTGTTAGGGTTAGTGTTAGGGTTAGGGTGAGGGTGAGGGTTAGGTTGAGTTTTAGGGATAAGTTAGGGTTAGGATTAGGGTTAGGGTGACCGTGAGTATGAGGGTCAGGCTGAGGCTTAGGCTTAGGCTTAGGGTTAGGCTGAGTGTGAGGGTGGGGGTGAGGATTAGGGTTAGGGTAATGTTTAGGGTTTGGGTTAGTGTTATTGTTAGGCTTAGTTTGCGAGTTCTGGTGAAGGTGAGGGTGCAGGTGAGGGTTAGGTTTAGGATTAGGGTGGGGTTTAGGGTTAGGGTTAGGGTGAGTTTGAGGTTTAGGGTTAGATATACGTTAGGGGGAAGGTTAGGGTTAGGGTTAGTGTTAGGGTTAGGGTGAGGGTGAGGTTTAGGATTAGATATAGGATTAGGGGGAGGGTTAGCGTTAGGGTTAGGGTTAGGGTTATGGTTAGGTTGAGGTTTAGGTTTAGGGTTAGGGTTAGGGTTAGAGTTATTGTGAGGGTGGGTGATAGGGTTACGGTTAGGGTTAGGGTTAGAGTGAAGTTTAGGGTTAGTGTTAGAGTTAGGGTTATGGTGAGGGTTAGGGTGAGGGTGAGGGTAAGGTTTAGTGTTAGAATTAGGATTAATGTAAGGGTTAGTGTGAGTTTGAGTGTTAGGGTTAGGGTTAGGCTTAGGGTTAGGCTGAGCATGAGGTTGAGGGTGAGTTTTAGGGTTAGGGATAGGGTGAGTTTTAGTGTTAGGGTTAGGGTTAGAGTTCAGGTTAGGTTGAGGGTGAGGTTTAAGGGTATGGTTAGGGTCAGGGTGAGGGTTAGGGTTAGGGTGAGGTTTAGGGTGGGGGTGACGGTTAGGGTTAAGGTGAGTTTTAGGCTGAAGTTGAGGGTTATGGTAAGGGTGAGGGTTAGGTTTAGGGTGAGGGTTAGATTTACGGTTAGCATGAGGGTGAGGGTTAGATTGAGAATTAGGGTTAGGGTTAGTGTGAGGTTTAGGGTGAGTATGAGGGTTAGGGTTAGGGTGAGGGCTAGGGTCAGAGTGAGGGTGATGGTTAGATTCAGGATTAGTTTTAGGGTTAGTGTGAGTTTTAAGTTGAGGATGAGTTTTAGGGTTAGGTTTAGGGTTATGATTAATATTAGGGTTAGGCTTAAGGTGAGGGTTAGGGTGAGGGTGAGGTTCAGGGTTAGTGTTTGGATTAGGATTATGTTTAGGGTTAGGGTGAGTGTGAGGGTTAGCGTTAGGTTTAGGTTTAGGCTTAGTGTTTGGCTGAAGGTGAGGGTGAGGGTTAGGGTTAGGGTGAGTGTTAGGGTTAGGGTTAGGGTGAGAGTTGGGGTTCGGGTTAAGTTTAGGGTTAGGTTGAGGGTTAGGGTAAGGGTTACAGTGAGGGTGAGGGTTAGGGTTAGGTTGAGGGTGAGGGTTAGTGTTAGTTTTAGGGTTAGGGTTAGGATGAGGGTTAGGGTTTGGATTAGGGTTAGGGTGAGGGCTAGGGTGAGGGTGAGATTTAGGGTTAGGGTTAGGGTGAGGTTTAGGTTTAGGTTTAGGTTTAAGGTTAGTGTTAGAGTGAGGGTTCGATTGAGCATTAGGGTTCAGGTTAGGGTTAGTGTTAGGTTTACAGTGAGCATGAGGGTTAGGGTTAGGGTGAGGTTGAGGTTTAGAATTAGGTTTATGGTGAGTGCTAGGGTGAGTGTTAAGATGAGGGTGAGGGTGGGGGTGAGAATTAGGGTTAGGGTTATTGTGAGGGTGAGGGTGAGTTTTAGGGTTATAATTAGGTTGTGGGGGAGAGTTTGGGTGAGGTTTAAGGTTAGGGTTAGTGTTATATTTAGGGTGAGGGTGATGGTTAGGTTGAGGTTTAGGGATAGGGTTAGGTTTAGGATTAGGGTAAGGTGAGCATGAGTATGAGGGTTAGGGTGAGGGTTAGGGTTAGGGTTAGGGTTAGGCTGAGGGTGAGGGTGAGCTTGCGGGTGAGTGTGAGGTATAGGGTTAAGTTTATGGTTAGGCTTAGGTTTATGCTCAGGATTAGGCTGAGAATGAGGGTGAGTGTGAGGTTTAGGGTTAGGGTGAGGGGTAGGGTTAGGGTTATGGGGAGGGTTAGGATGAAGGTTAGGGTTAGGATTAGTGTTAGTGTGAGGGCTAGGGTGAGGGTTATGTTTATGGTTAGGGTTAGGGTGAAGTTTAGGTTTAGGGTTAGGGTTAGGGTTAGGGTTTGGTTGAGGTTTAGAGTTAGAGTTAGTGTTAGGGTGAGGGTGAGGTTTAGGGTTAGAGTTAGGTTTAGGATGAGGGTTAGGTTGAGGGTTAGGGTTAGGGTTAGTGTTAGGGTTAGGTTTAGAGTTAGTGTTAGGGAGAGGGTTTGTGTTAGGTTTAGGGTTAGGGATAGGATTATTGTTAAGTAATGGTGAGTGTGTTTTTTAGGGTTAGGTTTAGGGTTCGGCTTAGGGGTAGGGTGAGTGTGAGGTTGAGGGTAAGGGTTAAAGTTAGGTTGAGGTTTCCGGTTCCGGTTAAGTGGAGGGTTAGGATGAGGGTTAGTGTTAGGATTAGGGTTAAGTTAAGGACTAGGGTGAGGGTGAGGTTTAGGGTGAGTTTTAGCTTTAGGGTTAGGGTTCGGGATAGGGTGAGGTTGAGGTTTAGGGTTAGAGTTAGGGTTAGCGTGAGGCTGAGTTTGAGGGTTAGGTTTAGGGTTAGTGTTAGGGTTAGAGTTAGGGTTAGGGTGAGGGTTAGGATGGGGGTGAGGGTTAGGGTTAGGGTTAGGTTTAGGGTGAGGTTTAGGGTTAGGGTTAGGGTTAAGGTGAGGTTGAGTATTAGGGTTAGGGTGATCGTTAGGGTTTTAGGGTTGGGGTGAGGGTTAAGGTGAGGTTTAGGTTTAGGTTTGGGATTAGGGCTAGGGTGAGGGCTAGGGTGAGCCTGAGGGTTAGGTTTAGCATTAGGGTGAGGTTTATGGTTAGGGTTAATTTTAGAGTTAGGGTGAGTGTTAGGGTTAGGGTTATGTTGAGGGTGAGGGGTAGGGTTAGAGTGAATGTTAGCGTTAGGGTTAGGGTGAATTTTAGTGTTAGTTTTAGGGTTAGAATTAGGGTTAGGGTGAGGGTGAGGTTTAGGGTTAGAGTTATGGTTTGGGTGAGGTTTAGGGTGAGGGTTAGGGTTAGGGTTAGGTTTAGGGTGAGGGTTTGGTAAGGGTTAGGGTTACGGTGAGGGTGAGGTTTAGGGATAGGGTTAGGGTAATTTTAGTGTTATTGTTAGGGTTAGTGATAGAGTTACAGTGAGGGGGAGGGGGAGGGGGAGGTTTAAGGATAGAGTGAGGTTTAAGGTTATGTTTAGGGTTAGAGTTAGGGTTATGGTGAGGGTTATGGTGAGGGCTAAGTTTAGAGTTTGTGTAAGGGTTAAGGTGAGGGGTAGGATGAGGGTTAAGTTAAAGGTTTGGGTGAGATTTAGGGTTCGGGTTACAGTGAGGGTGTGGGATAGGGTTAGTTTGAGTGTTAGGGATAGGATTAGGTTTAGGGTGAGGGTTAGGGTTAGGGTTAGGATGAGTGTTAGGTTTAGGATTAGGGTTAGGATTAAGGTTAGGGTGAGTGCCAGGGAGAGGGTGAGGATTAGGGTTAGTGTTCAGTTGAGGTTTAGGGTTAGGTTTAGAGTGAGGGTGAGGGTTAGGCTGAGGGTTAGGCTTATGGTGAGGGTGTAGGTTAAGGTTAGGGTGAGGGTTAGGGATAGGATGAGGGTTAGGGTGAGGGTGAAGGTTAGAATTAAGGTTAGAGTTAGGATTATTATTAGTGTTATGGTTATGGTTATGTTTGCAGTGAGGGTGAGGCTGAGGGTGAGGGTTAGGGATAGGATTAGTGTTAGGGTTAGGTTTAGGGTTAGGATTAGTGTTATTGTTAGGGTTAGGGTTAGAGTTACGGTGAGGGTGAGAGTGAGGGTAAGGGTGAGGTTTAGGGTTAGGGTTAGGGTGAGGTTTAGGGTTAGGGTTAGGATTAAGGTTAGGGTGAGTGTGAGGTTTTGGGTTAGAGTTAGGTTTAGGGGGAGGTTTAGGGGGAGGGTTAGTGTTAGGGTTAGTGTTTGGGTTAGGGTTAGGGTGAAGTTTAAGTTGAGGTGTAGGGTTAGGGTTACAGTTAGGGTTAGGATGTGGTTTAGGGTGAGCCTGAGTGTGAGGGTTCCTGTTAGGGTTAGTCTTAGGCTTAGGGTGAGGTTTGGGGTAAGGATTAGGTTTTGGGTGATGGTTAGGGTTACGGTTATGTTGAGGGTTAGGATGAGGTTTAGGGTTAGGATTAGGGTTAGAGTGAGGGCTTGGGTGCGGTTTAGGCTTAGGTTTAGGTATAGGCTTAGGCTTAGAGTTAGTCTGAAGGTGAGGTTGAGTGTGAGGGTTAGGGTTTGGGTGATGGTTAAGTTTAAGTTTAGGGTGAGGGTTCGGGTGAGGGTTAGGTTTAAGGTGAGGGTGATGGTAAGCGTAAAGGTGAGGGTTAGGCTGAGGGTGAGGGTTAAGATAAGGGTAAGGGTTAGGGTTAGCGTGAGCGTTAGGTTAAGGGTTACGGTTAGGGTAGGGTGAGGGTGAGGGTTAGATTTAGTATTAAGGTTAGGGTTAGTGTGAGGTTTAGTGTGAGGATGAGGGTTAGGTTTAGGGTGAGGGTTAGGGTTAGAATTATAGTTAGGGTGAGGTCTAGGGTGAGCATGAGGTTTAGGGTTAGGGTTAGGGTTAGGGTGAGGTTTAGGTTTAGGTTGAGGGTTAAGATTAGTGTGAGGGTTAGTATTATGTTTAGGGTTAGTGTAAGGGTGAGGGTAAGTGTTAGGGTGAGGGTTAGGGTGAGGGTTAGGGTTCTTTTTAGGGTTTGGGTTAGGGTTACCCTTACAGTGAGGGTGAGGGTTAGGGTTAGGTTTAGGGTGAGGTTTATGTTTAGGGTTAAGGTTAGAGTTTGGGTTAGGGCTTGGATTAGGGTTAGGGTGAAGGCTAGGTTGAGTGTGAGTGTTAGGATTAGGGTTAGGGTTAGGATTAGGGTGAGGGTGAGGGTGAATGTGTGGCTTAGGGTTAGGTTTACGGTTAGGCTTAGGTTTAGGCTAAGGGTGAGGTTGAGTGTGAGTGTTAGGGTTAGGTGAGCGTTAGGTTTAAGGTTAGGGTGAGGTTTAGGATGAGGCTTAGGGTTAGAATGAAGGTTAGGGTTAGGATTAGGGTTTGGATGAGGGCTAGGTTTAGGGTGAGGGTTAGGGTGAGGGTTATGGTGAGGTTTATGTTTCGGGTTAGGTTTAGGGTTAGGGTGAGTGTTAGGGTTAGAGTTACGGTGAGGGCCAGGTTTAGGGTTAGGTTGAAGGATAGAATTAGGTTTAGGGTTAGGGTAAGGGTTAAGTTTAGGGTTAGGGTGAGGGTTAGTATGAGGGTTAGGGATACAATTATGGTTAAGGTGAGGGCTAGGGTGAGTGTGAGGGTGTTAGGGTTAGGGTGAGGTTTAGGGTTAGGGGTAGGGCTAGGTTTAGGGTGACGGTTAGGGTTCAGGTTAGGGTTAGGCTTAGGGTGAGGGCTAGGGTGAGGGTTATGTTTAAGGTTAGGGTTAGGGTGAGGGTGAGTTTTAGGGTTAGAGTTAGGGTTAGGTTGAGGGATACCGTGAGGTTTAGGTTTACGGTTAGTGTTAGGGTTACGGTTAGGGTGAGGGTTAGTGTTAGGGTGAAGCTTAGGTTTAGGGTTAGGATTAGGATTAGGGTTAGGGTGAGGGTGAGTGTGAGGGTTAGGGTTAGGGTTAGTGTTAGGCTTAGGGTAAGGCTGAGCATGAAGTTGAGAGTGAGGGTTAGGGTGAGACAGGTTTAGGGTTAGAGTTAGTGTTAAAGTGAGGGTTAATGTGATTGTTAGTGTTAGTGTTAGGGTTAGGGGTAGGGTTAGGGTGAGGGTTAGGTTGAGGGTTAGTGTTAGGGATAGTGTTAGGTTTAGGATTAGGGTTTTCGTGAGGGTGAGGATAAGGGTGAGGATTAGGGTTAGGGTTCGGTTTAGGGTTAGCGTTTGGGTGAGAGTTAGGGTTCGGGTTAAGTTTAGGGTTAGGGTTCGGGTTAGGGTTAGGGTTATTGTGAGGGTGAGGGTTAGAGTTAGGGTGAGGGTAATGGTTAAGATTAGGGTTAGGGTGAGGATTAGGGTTAGGGTTAGAGTAAGAGTTAGGATGAGGTTTAGGGTTAGGATTATGGTTAGGGTGAGGTCTAGGGTGAGGGTGAGGGTTAGGGTTAGTGTTTGGGTGAGGTTTAGCATTTGTGTGAGGGTTAGGGTGAGGGTTAGGATGAGGGTTAGGGTTACGGTGAGGGTTAGGGTTAGGGTTAAGGTGAGGGTTAGGGTTAGGTTTAGTGTTAGGGTGAGGGTGAAATTTAGGTTTAGGGTTAGGGTTAGGATTATTGTTATTGTTATGATTATGGTGACCTTTTCTGAGAGGGGGAGGCTGAGGTTGAGAGGGATGGGATTAGGGTTAAGGTTAGGTTTAGGGTTAGGATTAGTGTTATTGTTAGGGTTAAGGTTAGAGTTACATTGAGAGTGAAGGTGAGGGTAAGCGTGAGGGTTAGGGTTAGGATTAGGGTTAGGTTTAGGTTGAGGGTGAGTGTGAGGGTTAGGGTTAGTGTTAGGGTTAGGCTTAGGGTTAGGGTGTGTGTTAGGATTAGGGTTTGGTTTAGGGTGATGGTGAGGTTTAGGGTTAGGGTGAGTGTGAGGGTGAGGGTTAGGGTTAGGGTTATTGTGTTAGGTTTACAGTGAGGGTTATGTTTAGGGTGAGTGGTATGGTTAGGGTTAGGATGAGGGTGATGGACAGATTAGGGTTAGGGTTAGGGTTATTGTTATGGTTATGGTTAGGGTTAAGTTTACAGTGAGGGCTAGGTTGAGGTTGAGGTTAGGGTTTGGGTTAGGGTGAGGTTTAGTTTAGGGTTAGGGTTAAGGTGAGGGTGAGCGTGAGGTATTGGCTTAGGCTTAGTGTTAGTTTGAGTGTGAGGTTGAGGGTGAGGGTTAGGGTTCTGGTGATGGTTAAGTTTACGTTTAGGGTGAGGGTTAGAATGAGGGTTAGGGTTAGGGTGAGTGTGATGGTAAGTGTAAAGGTGAGGGTTAGGCTGATGATGAGGGTTAAGGTAAGGGTAAGCGTTAGGGTTAGTGTGAGGATTAGGGTGAGGATGAGGGTTAGTTTTAGGGTGAGGGTTAGGTTTAGAATTACGGTTAGGGTGAGGGCTAGGGTGAGCGTGAGGATTAGGGTTGGGTTTAGGGTGAGGTTGAGGTTTAGGTTAAGGTTGAGGGTTAAGATTAGTGTTATGGTTAGGGTTAGTGTAAGGGTGAGGGTAAGTGTTAGGGTGATGGTTGGATTTAGGGTTAGGGTCATTGTTAGGGTTAGGTTTATGGTTACACTTACAGTGAGGGTGAGGGTTAGGCTTAGGTTTAGGGTTAGGTTTAGGGTTAGGGTTACAGTAAGACTTTGGGTTAGGGCTAGGATTAGGCTTAGGGTGAAGGCTAGAGTGACGGTGAGTGTTTGGGTTAGTGTTAGGGTTAGGATTTGGTTGAGAGTGAGGGTGAGTGTGTGGGGTAGGATTAGGTTTAGGGTTAGGCTTAGGGTTAGGCTAAGGGTTAGGTTGAGGGGGAGGGTTATGTTTAGTGTGAGGGTTAGGTTTAGGGTTAGGGTGAGGGCTAGTGTGAGTGTGAGGCTTAGGGTTAGGGTTAGGGTGAGGTTTATTGTTAGGTTTAGGTTTACGGATAGGATGAGGTTTAGGGTTATTGTTATGGTGAGGGTGAGGGTTAGGGTTAGCTTGAGGGTTGGATTAGAGCTAGGTTTAGGTTGAGTGTTAGGGTTAGGGATTTGTTAAGAGTTATCATGAGGGATAGGGTTAGGATTAGCGTTAGGATGAGGGCTAGGGTGAGAGTGAGGGTTAGGGTTAGGGTAATGGTTAGGTTTAGGTTTTGCGTTAGGTTTAGGGTTAGGGTTAGGGTTACGGTGAGGCTCAGGGTTAGTGTTTGGTTGCTGGTTGGAATTAGGTTTAGGGTTAGGGTGAGGGTTAGGGTTAGTGTTATGGTGAGGGTTAGGATGAGGGTTAGGGATACAATTAGGGTTAAGATGAGGGCTGGTTTGAGGATGAGGGTAAGTGTTAGGGTTAGGGTAAGGTTTATGGTTAGGGGTAGGGTTAGGTTGAAGGTGAGGTTAAGGGTTAGGGTTAGGGTTAGGTTTAGGCTTAGGGAAAGGCTGAGTGTGAGGTTAAGCGTGAGGGTTTGGGTGAGGGTGAGGTTTAGGGTTAGAGTTAGGGTTAGGGTTAGAGTGAGCATTAGGGCGAGGGTTAGGGTTAGGGATAGGGTTAGGTTTAGGATTAGGGTTTGAGTGAGGGTGAGTGTGAGGGTTATGTTTAGGTTTAGGGTTATTCTTAGGAATAGGCTTTGGGTTACAGTGAGGGTTAGGGTGAATGTTAGGATGCGGGTCAGGTTTAGGATTAGGGTTAGGTTTAGGGTGAGGTTTAGGGTTAGGGTTAGGTTTAGGGATAGGGTGAGGGTTAGGGTTAGGGTTATGGTGAGGGTGAGGTTTAGGCTTAGGTTGAGGGATAGGATTAGGGCTAGGTTTAGGGTGAGGGTTAGGGTTAGGGTTAGGGTGAGGGTTAGCATGAGGGCTAGGGTTAGGATTAGGTTTAGGGTGAGGGTTTGGTTTATGGTGAAGGTGTGGGTTAGGTTTGGATTGAGGGTTATTGTGAGGACTAAGTTGAGGGTTAGGGTTAGGATTAGGGTTAGTGTGAGGGTGCGTGTAAGGGTTTAGGGTTAGGGTTATCCTTAGGCTTAGGGTTAGGCTGAGGGTGAGGTTGGGGATGAGGCTTAGGTTTAGAGTGATGGTTCCGGTTATGGTTAGGTTGAGTGTTATGATGAGGGTTGGGGTTAGGATTAGGGTTAGGGTGAGGGCTAGGTTGAGTGTGAGGTTTAGGGTTAGGTTTAGGTTTAGGCTTAGGGTTAGGCTGAGGCTTAAGGTGAGGTTGAGGGTTAGGGTTAGAGTGATGGTTAGTGTTACAGTATGGGTGAGGGTTAGGATGAGGGTTAGAATTAGGGTGAGGGTAAGGATGAGGGTGACAGTAAGAGCAAAGGTGAGGGTTAGGCTGAGGGTGAGGGGTATGTTAAGGGTGAGGGTGAGGGTTAGAGTTAGGTGAGTGTGAGGGTTAGATTGAGGATTAGTGTTAGTGTTAGTGTGAGGTTTAGGGTGAGGATGAGGGTTAGGGTTAGGGTGAGGGATAGGTTGAAGTTGAGGGTTAGGGTTAGGGTTAGGGTGAGGTTTAGGTTTAGGGTGATGGTTAGTGTTAGTGTGAGGGTTAGTGTTAGCGTTAGTGTTAGTGTTAGGGTTAGCGTAAGTGTTAGGGTAAAGTATTGGTTTAGGGTGAGGTTTAGGATTAGGGTTAGGGTTTGGGTTATGGTGAAGGTGAGGTTTAGGGTTAGAGTTAAGGTTAGGGTGAGAGTTAGGGTTAGGGTTAGGGTTAGGTTACTGTTAGGGTTAGGGTTAAGGTGAGGTTTATTGTGGGAGTGAGGGTTAGTGTTAGGTTTAGGATTAGGATTAGGGTTAAGGTGAGGGTGAGTGTGAGTGTTAGGGTTAGGGTTAGGATTAGGATTAGAGTTAGGGTGAGGGTGAGGGTTACGGTTACGGTGAGTGTTGGGGTTAGGGTTACTGTGAGGGTTAGGGTGAGGGTTAATCTTAGACTTAGGGTTTGAGTGTGGGCTAGGGTGAGGGTGAGTGTTAAGGTTAGGGTTGTGGTGAGTGTTAGGGTGAGGGTTAGGTTAGTGTTAGGTTTAGGGTTGGGATTAGGGTTAGGCGAAATTTTAGGCTGACGGTGAGGTTGAGGGTGAGGGTTATGGTGAGGGTGAGGGTTAAGGTTAGGGTTAGGGTGAGGTTTAGTGTTAGGGATAGGGTTAGTGTTAGTCTTACGGTTAAGTTGAGAGTTAGGGGGAGGTTTAGGTTTAGGGTGAGACTTAGGGTTAGCATTAGGGTTAGGGTGAGGGTGAGGTTTAGGGATAAATTAGGGTTTGGGTGAAGCTGAGGGTGAGGGTTAATGTCAGGGTTAGTGTTAGGGTTAGGGTTAAAGTGAGGGTGAGGATTAGGGTTAGGGTTAGGATTAGGATTAGGATTAGCGTTAGGGTTAGTGTGAGGGTTAGTGTTAGGTTTAGCCTTAGGTTTAGGCTGAATGTGAGGGTGAGCGTTAGGGTTAGGTTTAGGTTGAGGGTTAGGTTTAGGGTTAGGGTGAGGTTTAGTGTTAGGGTTAGCGTTAGAATTAGGGTTAGGGTGAGGGTGAAGTTTAACGGTACATTTAGGGATAGGGTGAGGGATAGGGTGAGGGTTAGGTTTAGGGTGAGGGTTAGGGTGGGGGTGACGGTAAGGGTAAACATGTGGGTTAGGCTGAAGGTGAGAGTTACTCTAAGGGTGAGGGTTAGGGTTAGGGTTAATGTTATGTTTATGGTTAGGGTTTAGGTTATGGTGAGTGTGAGTGTGAAGGTTAGGGTTAGGGTTAAGGTTAGGCTTAACGTGAGGGTGAGGTTTAGGGTTAGGGTTATGGGGAGGGTTAGGATGAGGGTTAGGGTTAGGATTAGTGTTAGGGTGAGCGCTAGAGTGAGGGTGAGGTTTAGGGTTAGGTTTATGGTGAGGTTTAGGGTTAGGTTTAGGGTTAGGGTTAGGGTGAGGTTGAGATTTTGGGGTTAGAGTTAGGGTTAGGTTGAGCCTGGGTGAGGGTTAGGGTTAGGGTTAGTGTTAGGGTCAGGGTTAGGTTGAGGGTTAGTGTGAGGGTGAGGGTTAGGGTTAGGTTTAGGTTTAGGATTATGATTAGGGTTAGCGTTAGGGTTAGTGTCAGGGTTAGGGTTAGGATTAGGGTTAGGGTGAGTGTGAGTGTTACGATTAGGGTTAGGTTTAGGGTTAGGGTTAGGTTTAGGGTTAGCATTAGTGTTATTGTTAGGGTTAGGGTTAGAGTTACAGTGAAGGTGAGGGTGAGGGTGAGGGTTAGAGTTTGGCTTAGGTTGAGGTTTAGTGTTAGGGTTAGGATTAGGGTTAGGGTGAGGGTGAGGTTTAGGGTTAGATTTAGGGTTAGAGGGAGGGTTATTTCCTGGGTTAGGGTTAGGATTAGTGTTAGGGTTAAGTTTAGGGTGAGGGTTAGGTTGAGGTTAAGGGTTAGGGTTAGGTTTAGGATTAGGGTTACGCTGAGGATGAGGGTGGGGGTGAGGATTAGGGTTGTGATGATGGTTAGGGTTAGGGTTAGGTTGAGGGTTAGGATGAGGTTTAGGGTTAGGATTAGGTTTAGCTTTAGGGCTAGGGTGAGGCTGAGGGTTAGGGTAAGTGTTAGGCTTAGGCTTAGGGTGAGGCTGAGCCTGAGGTTGAGGGTGAGGGTTAGGGTTAGGGTGATGTTTAGGTTTACGGTTAGGGTGAGGGTTAGGGTGAGGTTTAGAGTTAGGCGTAGGGTTATGGTAAGCATGATGGTAATGGTGAAGGTGTGGTTTAGGCTGAGGGTGAGGGTTAAAATAAGTGTGAGTGTTAGCGTTAGGTTCACGATTAGGGTAAAGGTTAGGGTTAGGGTTCGGGTGAGGGTTAAATTGAGGATTAGGGTTAGGGTTAGTGTGAGGTTTAGGGTGATGATGGGTGTTAGGGTTAGGGTGAGGCTGATTGTTAGAATTAGGGTTAGGGTGAGGGCTAGGATGAGGGTGAGGGTTAGGGTTAGTTTTAGGGTTAGGGGTGAGATTTAGGATTAGGGTGAGTGTTAGTGTTAGTGTGAGGGTGAATGTTAGGTTTAGGTTTAGTGTTAGGGTGAGGGTAAGTGTTATGTTGGAGGTTAGGGTGAGGGTGAGGTTTATGGTTTGGTTTTGGGTTAGGGTTTGGTTTAGGTTGAGTGTGGGAGTGAGGTTTAGTGTTAGATATAGTTTTGAGGGAAGGTTAGGGGGAGGGTTAGTGTTAGGGTTAGTGTTAGGGTTAGGGTGAGGGTGAGGTTTAGGTTGATGTTTAGAGTTAGGGTTAGGGTTAGTGTGAGGGTTAGTGTTAGGGTTAGGGTTAGTGTTAGGGTGAGGGTAAGTGTTAGGGTGAGGGTTTGGGTTAGGGTGAGTGTTATGGTTAGGTTGAGGTTAGGATTTGTTTTAGGGTTTTTCTTAGTGTTAGCTTTAGGGTTATAGTTACAGTGAGCTTGAGGGTGAGGGTGAGGTTTAGGGTTAGGTTGAGGGTTGGGTTGAGGTTAAGATTTAGGGTTATGGTTAGGGTTAGGATTAGGTTTAGGGTGAGGGTAAGTGTGAGGGTTAGGCTTAGCCTTAGGCTGTGGGTTAGGCTGAGGGTGAGAGTGGGGGTGAGTTTTAGGGTTAGAGTGATGGTTAGGGTTAGGGTTAGGGTGAGGGTTTGGGTTAGGATTAGGGTTAGTGTAAGGGCTAGGGTGAGGGTGAGTTTTAGGGTAAGGGTTAGGCTTAGTCTTAGGGTTAGGCTGAGCGTGAAGTTGAGGGTGAGGGTTAGGGTTAGGGTTAGGGTGAGGGTTAGCGTTTGGGTTAGTTTTAGAATTTGGTTTAGTGTGAGGGTGAGGTTTAGGGTTAGATTTAGGGTTAGGGTTAGGTTTAGGTTGAGGGTTAGGGTTAGGGTTAGTGTTAGGGTTGGGGTAGTGTGACAGTTAGGTGGAGGGTTAGGGTTAGGGATAGGTTTAGGATTAGGGTTAGGGTGAGGGTGAATATGTGTGCTAGGGTTAGGTTTAGGACTAGGCTTAGGGTTATGCTGAGGATGAGGTTGAGTGTTAGGTTTAGGGTGAGGGTGAGTGTATGTGTTAGGGTTAGGTTTAGGGTTAGGCTTAGGGTTAGGCTGAGGATGAGGTTGAGGGTGAGGTTTAGGGTTAGGGTGAGGGTTAGGGTTAGGTTTAGGGGGACGGTTAGGATGATGGTAAGGGTTAGGATTAGGATAGGGTGAGGGCTGGGGAGAAGTTGAGGTGCAGGTTTAGGGTTAAGGTGAGGTTTAGGTTTAGGGTTCGGGTTAGGGTTTGGGTGAAGTTTAGCTTTAGAATTAGGGTAACCGTGAGGCTGAGAGTGAGGGTTAGGCTTATTGTTAAGGTTAGGATTAGGGTTAGGGTTATGGTGAGTTTGAGGGTTAGGGTTAGGTTTAGGCTTAGGCTTAGGCTGAGGGTGAGTGTTTGGGTGAGGGTTAGGGTTAGGGTGAGGGTTAGGGTTAGGGATAGGGTGAGATTTAGGCTTCGGGTTAAGTTTAGGGTTAGGGTGAGGGTTAGGGTAAGGGTTAGAGTGAGGGTGAGGGTTAGGGTTAGGTTGAGCGATAGGGTTAGGGTTAGAGTTAGGGTGATGTTGAGGGTGAGAGTAAGGGTTAGGGTTAGGGTTAGGGTGAGGATGAGGGTTAGGGTTAGGATTAGGGTTAGGGTGAGGGCAAGGGTGAGGGTGAGGTTTAGGGTTAGTTTTGGGGTGAGGTTTATGGTTATGGTTAGGGTGAGGGTGAGGGTTAGCGTTAGAGTTAGTGTTAGGGTGCGGCTGATTGTGAGTGTTAGGGTTAATGTTAGTGTTAGAGTTAGGTTTAGGGTGTGTGTTAGTGTGAGGGTGTGGGTTAGGGTTAGTGTAGGGTTAGGCTTAGGTTTAGGCTAAGGGTGAGGGTGAGGGTGAGGTTTAGTGTTAGGGTGAGGGTTAGGGTTAGGGTTAGGGTGAGAGTTTGGGTTCGGGTTCAGTTTATGGTTAGGGTGACGGTTAGGGTTAGGGTTACGGTGAGCGTGAGGGTTAGGGTTAGGTGGAGGGTTACGGTTAGATTTATGGAGAGGATTAGGAGGAGAATTAGGGTTTGGATTCGGGTTAGGGTGATGGCTATGATGAGGGTTAGGTTTAGTGTTAGGGTGAGGTTTAGGGTTAGGGTTAGTTTGAGTGTGAGGGTTTGGATGAGGGTTAAGTTTACTGTGAGCCTGAAGGTTAGGGTTAGGGTGAGGGTTAGGGTTAGGATTAGGGTTAGTGTGATTGTGAGTGTTAGGATTAGGGTTAGGGTTAGGGTTAGGTTTTGGTTTAGGGTTAGGATTAATGTTATTGTTATGGTTTGGGTTAGCGTTAAGGTGAGGGTGAGGGTGAGGGTGAGGGTGAGGGTTAGGGTTAGGTTTAGGGTTAGCGGTAGGATTAGGGTTAGGGTGAGTGTAAGGTTTAGGGTTAGATTTGGGTTAGGGGGAGGGTCAGTTCGTAGTTTATGGTTAGGGTTATTGTTAGGTTTAAGTTTAGGGTGAGGGTTAGGTTTAGGTAATGAGTTAGGGTTAGGGTTAGGTTTGGGATTAGGGTTAGGGTGAGGGTGAATGTGAGGGTTAGGGTTAAGGTTAGGCTTAGGGTTAGACTGAAGCTGAGGGTGGGGTTGAGTGTTAGGGTTAAGGTGATGATTAGGGTTAGGGTTAGGTTGAGGGTTAGGATGAGGGTTAGGTTTAGGATTAGGGTTAGGGTGAGGGGTAGGGTGAGGTTGAGTGTTAGGTTTAGGGTTTTGGTTAGGTTTACAGTTAGGGTGACTGTTAGGATGAGATTTAGGTTTAGGGGGAGGGTTAGGGTGAGGATGATGGTAAGGGTAAAGTGGAGGTTTAGGTTGAGGGTGACGGTTAAAATAAGGTTGAGGGTTAGGGATAGGTTTAGGGTTCGGGTTAGGGTTAGGGTGAGGGTGAGGGTTAAGTAAAGGATTAGTGTTAGGGTTAATTTGAGGTTTAGGGTGAGGAATTGGGATAGGGTTAGGTTGAGGGTGAGGGTTAGAGTTAGGCTTAGGGTGAGGGCTAGGGTGAGGGCTAGGGTGAGGGTGAGGGTTAGGGTTAGAGTTAGGGTTAGGGTGAGGTTTAGGAGTAGGGTGAGGTTTAGGGTTAGTGTAAGGGTTAGTATTAGGGTTAGGGTTAATGTTAGGGTGAGAGTAAGTGTTAGGGTGAGGGTTAAGTTTAGGGTGAAGGTTATGGTTAGGGTGAGGGTTAGGGTTAGGGTTATTGTTAGGGTTAGGGTTAGGGTTACGTTTATAGTGAGGGTTAGTGTGAGGGTTAGGGTTAGGGTTAGCAATAGGCTTAGGTTTAGGGTGAGGTTTCGAGCTAGGGTTTAGGTTAGTGTGAGTGTGAGGCTGAGGATTAGTGTTAGGTTTAGGGTTAGGGTTAGGGTTTGCTTTAGGGTTAGGCTTAGGTTTAGAGTGCGGGTTACGATGAGGGTTAGGGATAGGGTTAGGGTTAGGCTTAGGTTTAGGCTGAGGGTGAGTGTGAGGGTTAGGTTAATGGTTTGGGTTACGGTGAGGGAGGCTGAGCCTGAGTATTACCGTTAAGTTTATGGTTAGGCTTATGGTTAGGTTTAGGGTTAGGGCTAGGGTTAGGGTTAATGTGAGGGTTAGGGTTAGGGTTAGGGTTAGGGTTAGGATTAGGGTTAGGGTGAGGATGAGGTTTAGGGTTAGAGTTAAGGTTAGTTTCAGGGTTAGGGTGAGGTTTAGTGTTAGGGTTAGTGTTAGGGTGAGGGTGAGGGTGAGGGTTAGTTTGAGTTTTAGAAATACGGTTAGGTTTAGTACTAGGGATTGGGTGAGGTTGAGGGTGGGGGTGAGGATTAGGGTTAGTGTTAGTGTTAGGTAAGGTTTAGTCTGAGGGTGAGGGTGGGGGTGAGCATTAGGTTTAGGGTGATGGTTCGGGTTAGGGTTAGTGTTATTGTTGGGGTTAGGGTTAGAGTTACAGTGAGGATGAAAATACAGGTGAGGGTTAGTGTTAGGGTTAAGGTGGGGTTTAGTGTTAGGGTAAGGGTTAGGATGAGGGTGACGTTTAAGGTTTGAAATAGGATTAGGGTGAGGGTTAAGGTGACTGTTAGGGATAGGGTTAGTGTTAGGGTTAGGGTGAGGGTGAGGGTTAGTTTGAGGTTTAGGGTTAGGGTTAGTGTTAGTGTTAGCATTAGGTTGAGAGTTAGGGGGAGGTTTAGGGTTATGGTTAGGTTTAGGGATAGCGTTAGCGATAAGATGTGGGTGAGGTTTAGTATTAGAATTAGGTTTCAGGTAAGGCTGAGGGTGAGGGTTAGGTTTAGGGTTAGTGTTAGGGTAAGTGTTAGGGTGAGGGTTAAGGTGAGGGTGTGGGTTAGGTTTGGGGTTAGGATTAGGGTTAGAGTTAGGGTGAGTGTGAGGGTCAGGGTTAGGCTTAGGCTTAGCCTTAGGTTTAGGCTGACGGTGAGTGTGAGGTTTAGGGGTAGAGTTAGGGTTAGGGTGAGGGTTAGGTTGTGGATTAGGGTTAGGGTGAGGGTTAGGGTTAGGGTGAGTGTGAGGGTTAGTTTGAGGTTTAGGGATAGGGTTAGGTTTAGGACTAGGGTTAAGGTGAGGTTAAGGGTGAGGGTTAGGCTTAGATTTAGGTTTAGGCTGAGGGTGAGGGTGGGGGTGAGGATTAGGGTTAATGTTAGGGATAGGGTTAGGGTTAGGCTGAGGGTGAGGGTGGCGGTGACAATTAGGTTTAGGGTGATGGTTCAGGTTAGGGTTAGTGTTATTGTTAGTGTTAGGGTTAGAGTTACAGTGAGGGTGAGAGTGTGGTTGAGGGTTAGGTTTATGGTTAGGGTGGGGTTTAGGGTTAGGGTAAGGGTTAGGGTGAGGGTGAGGTGTAAGTTTAGATATAGGGTTAGGGAGAGGGTTAGGGTGAGGTTTAGGGATAGGGTTAGTGTTAGGTTTAGGGTTACGGTTACTGTGAGTTTGAGTGTGAGGGTTAGGTTAGGGTCAGGGTAAGGTTTAGGGTTTGGATTTGGGTTAGAGTGAGGGTTAGTGTGGGAGCGAGTTAGGGTTAGGGTGAGTGTTAGGTTGAGGTTTAGGGTTAGGGTAATTGTTAGTGTTAAGGTTAGGTTGAGAGTTAGGGGGAGGGTTAGGGTTAGGGTTAGTGTTAGGTTAAGATGTGGGTGAGGTTTAGTGTTAGAATTAGGGTTAGAGTGAGGCTATGGTTGAGGATTAGGGTTAGGGTTAGGATTAGGGTTAGGGTGAGGGTGAGGGTTAGTTTTAGGGTTAGGATTAGGATTAGGGTTAGGTTTAGGCTGAGTGTGAGGGTTATGGTTAAGGTTAGTGTTAGCCTTAGGTTTTGGCTGAGGGTGAGGGTGAGGGTGAGGGTTAGGTTTAGGGTGAGGGTTAGGTTTAGGGTGAGGGTGAGGTTTAGTGTTAGGTTTAGGGTTAGAGTTAGGGTTAGGGTGAGGGTGAGGTTTAGGGGCAGAATTAGGGTTAGCGTGAGGGTTAGGGTTAGGGGAAGTGTGTGGGTGAGGGTTAGATTGAGGTTTAGCTTTAATGTGAGGGCTAGGGTGAGGGTGAGTGTTAGGGTTTGGGTTAAGGTGAGGTTTAGTGTTAGGTTTAGGGTTAGTGTTAGGGTGAGGGTAAGTGTTAGGGTGAAGTTTAGGGTTAGGGTTAGGCTGAGGATGAGGTTGGGGGTAAGGATTATGGTTATGGTGATGTTTCGTTTTAGGGTTAGTGTTATTGTTAGGGTTAGGGATATAGTTACAGTGAGGGTGAGGGTGCGGGTGAGGGTTAGGTTTATGGTTAGGGTGGGGTTTAGGGTTAGGGTTAGGATTAGGGTTATGTTGAGGGTGCGGTTTAGGGTTAGATATAGGGTTAGGGAGAGGGTTAAGGTGAGGGTTAGGGTTAGTGTTATGGTTAGGGTGAGGGTGAGGGTTAGGTTGAGTTTTAGGTTTAGGGATAGGGTTAGGGTTAGTGTGAGGGTTATTGTTAGGGTTAGGGTTTGTGTTAGGGTGAGGGTTATGTTTCGGGTGAGGGTTAGGATTAGGGTTTGTGTTATTGTTAGGTTGAGGTTTTGGGTTATGGTTACTGTGAGGGTGACGATGAGGGTTAGTGTTAGGGTTAGGGTGAGGTTTAGTTATTGGATTAGGTTTAGAGTGAGGGTTAGGGTGAGGGTGAGGTTTAGGGATAGAGTTAGGGTTAGGGTAAGGGTTAGGTTGAGGTTTAGGTTTAGGGATATTGTTAGTGTTAGAGTCAGGGGGAGGGTTAGGTTTAGCGTTAGGGTTAGCATTAGGGTTAGGATGTGGGTGACGTTTAGTGTTAGAATTAGGGTTAGGGTGAGGGTGAGGGTTAGGTTTAGGATTAGTGTTAGGGTTAGGGTGAGGGTGAGGGTTAGGGTGAGTGTGAGGGTTAGGTTTAGGTTTAGGGTTAGGATTAGGGTTAGGGTGAGGGGTAGTGTTAGCCTTAGGTTTAGGCTGAGAGTGAGGGTGAGGGTGAGGGTTAGGTTTAGGGTGAGGGTAAGTGTTAAGGTTAGGTTGAGGTTTACTGTTAGGTTTTGGGTTAGAGTTAGGGTTAGGTTGAGGGTAAGGTTTAGGGATAGAGTTAGGGTTAGGGTGAGGGTTAGGTTGAGTGTTAGAGTTAGGGTGAGGGTCATGTTAGGGGTGACGGTAAGGGTTAACCTGAGGTTTAGGCTGAGGGTGAGTGTTACGGTAAGGGTGAGGGTTAGGGTTAGGGTGAGTGTTAGGGTTAGGGGAAGGTTGTGGGTGAGGGTTTGAATGAGGATTAGGGTTAGGGTTAGGGCTAGGGTGAGGGTGAGGGTTAGGGTTAGAGTTAGGGTGAGTTTTAGGGTTAGGGTGATGGTTTGGGTTAGTGTGATGGTTAGTGTTAGTGTTAGGGTTAGTGTTAGGGTGAGTGTAAGTGTTAGGGTGAGGGTTAGGTTTAGGTTGAGGTTTATGATTAGGGTTACAGTGAGCATGAGTGTTAGGGTTAGGTTGATGGTTAGGGTTAGGGTTAGGGTGAGGATTAGGTTTAGGTATAGGCTGAGGGTTATGAGGAGAATTAGGGTTTGGATTAGGGTTAGGGTGAGGGCTAGGGTGAGGGTTAGGGTTAGGGTTAGTGTTAGAGTGAGGTTTAGGCTTAGGGTTATGGTTAGGGTGAGGGTTTGGATGCGGGTTAAGGTTATGCTGATTGTGAGGTTTAGGGTTTGGGTGAGAGTTAGGATTAGGGTTAGGGTTAGGTTTAGGTTAGTTTTAGAATTAGTGTTATTGTTAGGGTTTGTGTTAGAGTTAAGATGAGCGTGAGGGTGAGGGTTAGGTTTAGGGTTAGCGTGAGGTTTAGAGTTAGGGTAGGATTAGGGTTAGGGTGAGGGTGACTTTTAGGGTTAGATTTGGGTTAGGGGGAGGGTTAGTACGTGGGTTAGAATTAGTGTTCGTGTTAGGGTTAAGGTTAGTTTTAGGGTGAGGGTAAGTGTTAGGTTGAGGGTAAGTGTTAGGGTGAGGGTTAGCGTTAGGGTGAGGGTTATGTTTAGTGTGAGGGTTAGGGTTTGGGTTTAGGTTAGCGTGAGGATTAGTGTTAGTGATAGGGTTATTGTTAGGGTTAGGTTTAGGGTTATGGTTACTGTGAGGGTGAGGGTGAGGGTTAGGTTTAGGGTGATGTTTAGGGTTTGGGTTAGGGTTAGCGTGAGGGTTAGGGTGAGGGTGAGGTTTAAGGTTTCGGTTGGGGTTAGAGTTAGGTTTAGGCTGAAGGAGAAGTTTAGGGTTAGAGTTAGGGTTAGGGTGAGTGTTAGGTTGAGGTTAACGGTTAGGATTAGTGTTAGTGTTAGGGTTAGGTTGAGAGTTGGGGGGAGGGTTAGGGTTAGGGTTAGGGTTAGAGTTAGGGTTAGGATGTGGGTGAGGTTTAGTGATAGATTTAGGGTTAGGTTGAGGCTGAGTGTGAGGATTACCTTTAGGGTTAGTGTTAGAGTTAGGGTTAGGTTGAGGGTTAGCCTGAGTGTGAGGTTTATGGTTAGGTTTAGGATTAGGATTAGGGTTAGGGTTAGAGTGAGTATGAGTGTTAGGGTTAGGATTAGTGTTAGCCTTAGGTTTAGGCTGAGGATGAGGGTGAGAATGAGGGTTAGCTTTAAGTTGAGTGTTAGGGTTGGGGTTAGGGTGCGATTTAGTGTTAGGGTTAGAGATGGGGCTATGGTGAGGGTGAGGTTTAAGGGTAGAGTTAAGGTTAGGGTGAGGGTTAGGTTGAGGGTTAGTGTTAGGTTGAGGGTTAGGTTGGGGGTGACGGTAAGGGTAAACCTGAGGGTTAGGCTGAGGTCGAGGTTTATGGTAAGGATGAGGGTTAGGGTTAGGGTGAGGTTTAGGGTTAGGGGGTGGGTGTGGTTGAGACTTAGATTGAGGATTAGGGTTAAGGTGAGGGCTAGGGTGAGGGTGAGGGTTCAGGTTAGGGTTAGTGTGAGGGTTAGTGTTAGGGTTAGGGTTAGTGTTAGGGTGAGGTTAAGTGTTATGGTGAGGGTTAGGTTTAGGGTGAGTGTTATGATTAGGGTTGTGGTGAGCTTGAGGGTTAGGGTTAGTTTGATGGTTAGGGTTAGGGTTAGGGTGAGGGTTAGGTTTAGGATTAGGCTGAGGCTTAGGAGGAAAATTAGGGTTAGGATTAAGGTTAGGGTGAGGGCTAGGTTGAGGGTTAGTGTTAGGGTGAAATTTAGGGTTAGGGTTAAGGTTAGGGTGAGGGTTAGGATGAAGGTTAAGGTTATGGTAAAGGTGAGACTTAGGGTTTGGGTGAGGGTTAGGGTTAGGATTAGGGTTAGGCTGAGGGTGAGTGTGAGGATTAGGGTTATGGTTATGGTTAGGGTTAGGTTTAGGGTTAAAAATAGTGTTATTGTTAGGGTTAGGGTTCGAGTTAAGGTGAGGGTGAGGGTGAGGTTGAGGGTGAGGGTTAAGATTATAATTAGGATGAGGTTTAGGGTTACAGGTAGGATGAGGGTTAGGGTGAGGGTGAGGTTTAGCCTTAGATTTGGGTTAGGGGGAGGGTTAGTTTGTGGGTTCGGTTTAGGGTTTGTGTTAGGGTTAAGGTTAGTGTTAGGTGGAGGGTAAGTTTTAGTTTGAGGATTAGGGTTAGGATGAGGGTTATGGTTAGGTTGAGGGTTAGGGTTAGGGTTCGTGTTAGGGTTAAGTTTAGTGTTAGCTTGGGGGTTAGGGTTAGGGTTAGAGTTAGCGTTAGGGTGAGGGTGAGGATTAGGGGTAGAGTTATCATTAGAGTAATTTTTAGGGTTGGGGTGATGTTAAGGGTTAATGTGAGGGTTAGGGTGAGGGTGAGGGTGACGGTGGGGAGAGGGTTAGGGTTAGTGTGAGGGTTAGGGTGAGGGGAAGGTTGTGGGTGAGGTTTAGATTGAGGATTAGTTTTAGGGTTAGTGTGAGGTTTAGGGTGAGGATGAGGTTAGGGTTAGGGTTAGGGCTAGGGTGCAGGTGAGGGTTACCTTTAGGATTAGGGTGAGGTTTAGAGTTAGGGTGATGGTTAGGGTTAGTGTGAGTGTTAGTGTTAGGGATAGGGTTAGTGTTAGGGTAATGGTAAGTGTTAGGTTGAGGGCTAGGGTTAGGGTTAGTGTTAGGGTGAGGGTAAGTAGTAGGGTGAGGGTTAGGGTTAGTTTTAGGCTTAGGCTTAGGCTTAGGTAGAGCATGAGGGTGAGGGTGAGGGTTAGGATCAGAGTGAGGGTTAGGTTGAGGGTTAGGATGAGGTTTAGGGTTAGGATTAGGGTAAGGATGAGGGCTAGGTTGAGGGTTAGTGTGAGAGTTAGGGTTAGGTTTAGGATTAGGGTTATGGTGAGGTTAAGGGTTAGGGTTAGGGTTAGGGTTAAGGTTAGAGAATGTGTGAGGTTTAGGGTTAGGGTTTGGGTGAGGATGAGGATTAGGATTAGGTTTAGGGTTGGGTTAGGGTTACATTGAGGGTTAGGGTTAGGGTTAGGTTTAAGCTTCGGGTTAGGCTGAGGGTGAGGTTGGAGGTGAGGATTAGAGTTAGGGTTAGGGTTAGGCTTAGTTTTAGGGTTATTGTTAGTGTTAAGGTTAGGGTTAAGTTTTTGGTGAGGCTAAGGCTGAGGGTGTGGGTTTTTGTTAGGGTTAGGGTTAGGGTTAGTTTTAGGGTTAGGGTTAGTATTATTTTTAGGGTTAGGCTTAGAGTTACGGTGAGGTTGAGGGTGAGGGTGAGGGTTGGGGATAGGGTGAGGTTTAGGGTTAGGGTTAGGGTTAAGGTTAGGATCAGGGTTAGGGTGTGGGTAAGTCTGAGGGTTATGGTGAGGGTTAGGCTTAGGCTTATGGTTAGTCTGAGGGTGAGGGTGGGGGTGAGGATTAGGGTTAGGGTGATGGTTTGGGTTAGGGTTAGTGTTATTGTTAGGATTTGGGTTAGAGTTACAGTGTGGCAGACGGTGCGGGTGAGGGTTAGGTTTAGGGTTAGGGTTAGGATAAGGGCTAGGATGAGGGTGAGGTTTCCGGTTAGGTTCAGGGTGAGCTTTAGGGTTAGGGTTAGGGTGAGGGTGAGGGTGAGGTTTAGGGTTAGAGTTAGGGTTAGGGTGAGGTTGACGGTGAGGGTGAGGGTTTGGTTTAGAGTTAAGATTAGGATTAGGGTTAGGGTTAGGCTGGGGGTGATGGTGAGGGTGAGGGTCATGTTGATGATGAGGGTTAGGTTTAGGCTGAAGACTAGGGTGAGGTTGAGTTTTAGGGATAGGGTTAGGGAGAGTTTTTGGGTTAGGGTGATGGTTAGGGTTAGTGTGAGGATTAGTGTTAGGGTTAGGGTTAGTGCTAGGGAAAATGTTAGGGTGAGGGTTAGGGTTAGGGTGAGGGTTATGGTTATGGTTATGGTTATGGTTAGGCTTAGCATTATTGTTAGGGTTAGGGTTAGGGTTAAGCTTACTGTGAGGGTGAAGGTGCGGGTTAGGGTTAGAGTGAGGGTGAGGGTTAGAATTAGGGTTAGAGTGAGGGCTAGGGTGAGGGTGAGTGTTAGGTTTAGGGTTAGGGTTAGGGTGAGGTTGAGGATTAGGCTGAGGGTTAGGGTTAATGTGAGGGTTAGTGTTAGGGTTAGGGTTAGTGTTAGGGTTAGGGTGAGGGCTATGGTTTGGGTGAGGGCTATGTTTTGGGTGAGGTTTAGGGTTAGGGTTAGGGTTATTTTTAGGCTTCGGGTTAGGGTTACGGTTATGGTGAGGGTGAGGATGAGGGTTAGGGTTAGGGTTAGGGTGAGGGTTAGGATGTGGGATAGGGTTGGGATTAGGTTTAGACTGAGGGCTAGGATGAGGGTGAGGTTTAGGATTAGGGTTAGGGTGAGGTTTAGAGTTAGGTGAGGGTTAGGGTTAGGGTGAGGTTGAGGTTTAGGGTTAGATTTAGGGTTAGGTTGAGACTGAGGTTGAGGGTTATGGTTAGGGTTAGTGTTAGTTAGGGTTAGTGTGAGGGTTAGGTTGAGGGTGACGGTTAGGCTTAGGGTTAGGATTAGGATTAGGGTAAGGGTTAGGGTGAGTGTGAGGGTTAGGGTTGGGGTTAGGGTTAGGCTTAGGTTTAGGCTGAGGGTGAGGGTGAGGTTGAGGGTTAGGATAAGTGTGAGGGTTAGGTTAGGGTTTTGGTGAGAGTTAGGGTTCGGTTGAAGTTTAGGGTTAGGTTGAGTGTGAGGTTTAGGGTTAGGTTTAGGGTTATTGTTAGGGTTAGGGTTAGGGTTAGGGTTAGGTTTAGGGTTAGGATGACGGTTAGGTTAAGGGTTAGGTTTAGAGTTAGGTTTAGGATGAGGGTGAGATTTATGGTTAGAGTTTGGGTTAGTGTTAGGGGTAGGCTTCGAGTTAGGGTGAGTGTCTGTGTTAGTGTTAGGTCGAGGTTTAGAATGAGGTTTAGGGTTAGGATTAGGGTAAGGGTGTGGGCTAGGTTGAGTGTTAGGGTTAGGGCTAGGGTTAGGGATAGGGTTAGGTTTAGGATTAGGGTTAGGGTGAGGGTGAGTGTGAGAGATAGTGTTAGGGTTAATGTTAGGCTTAGAGTTAGGGTGAGGGTTAGGGTTAGGGTTTGGGTTAGGGTGAGGGTTAGGCTGTGGATTACGGTTAGGTTTAGGGTTAGGGTTAGTGTTATGTTTAGGGTTACGGTTAGGGTTACGGTGAGGGTTAGGGTTAGGTTTAGGGTTAGTTTTAGGGTTAGGCTTAGAGTTAGGGTTATTGTTAGGGTTATGTTAAGGTTTACGTTTGCGGTGAGGGTGAGGCTGAGTGTGAACGTTAACCTTATGGTTAGGGTGATGGTTAGTGTTATTGTTACCGTTAGGGTTAAAGTTACGGTGAAGTTGAGGGTCAGTTTGAGGGTTAGGGTTATGGAGAGGTTTAGGAAAAGGGTTAGGGTTAGGGTGAGGATGAGGTTTAGGGTTAGAGTTAGGGTTAGGGGAGTGTTAGGGAGAGGTTTAGGATTAAGGTTACTGATTTGGTTAGTGTGAGGGTGAAGGTTAGGTTGAGGTTGAGGGATAGGTTTACCTTTAGGATTAGGGTTAGGTTGAGGGTGAGTGTGAGGGTTAGGGTGAGGGTTAGGTTTACGGTTAGGGTGAGGGTTAGAATGAGGTTTAGTGTTAGGGTGAGGTTAGGGTGAGGATGATGGTAAGGGTAAAGGTGAGGCTTACGCTTAGGGTGAGGGTGAGGTTTAGATATACAGATAGGGGGAGGGTTAGGGTGAGTGTTAGGACTAGGGTTAGTGTTAAGTTTAGGTTGAGGGTGAGGTTTAGGTTGAGGTTTAGGGTTAGGGTTAAGTTTAGGGTTAGTGTGAGGGTTAGTGTTAGGGTTAGGTTTAGTGTTAGGATTAGGGTGTTAGGTTTAGGATATGGGTTAGGGTGAGTGTTACGGTAAGGGTGAAGGTTAGCATTAGGGTTAGGGTTGTTAGGGTTAGGTTTAGGGTTACGGTTACTGTGAGGGTGAGGGATAGGGTTAGGGTTAGGTTGAGGTTTAGGTTGGGGTTAGGGTTAGAGTTAGGGTTTGGGTTAGGATGAGGTTTAGGGTTATAGTTAGGCTTAGGGTGAAGTTTAGGGTTAGGGTTATGGTGATATTTAAGAGGAGGGTTACAGTTAGGGTTAGGGATAGGATTAGGATTAGGTTGAGGGTGAGTGTGTGTGTTAGGGTTAGGTCTAGGGTTTATACTTAGGTTTAGGCTGAGGGTGAGGGTGAGGTTGAGGGTTAGGGTGAGGGTTATGGTTAGCGTTAGGGGGATGGTTAGTATGAGTATTAGGGTTAGGATTAGGGTTAGGGTAAGGTCTATGGTGAGGGTGAGGTTTATGGTTAGGGTTAGGTTTAGGGTTAGGGTGACGGTGAGGTTTAGGATTAGCGTTAGGTTTAGGTGAGGCTGAGGGTGAGGTTTAGGGTTAGGGTTACTGTTAGTTTTATGGTTAGGGTTAGGGTGAGGTTGAGGGTCAGGGATAGGTTTAGGATTAGGATTAGGGTTAGCGTTAGGCTGAGGGTGAGGGTGAGTGTGAGGGTTAGGGTGAGGATGAGGGTTAGTGTTAGGTTGAGGGCTAGGGTGAGGATGAGGGTTAGGGATAGGGTTAGAGTGAGGGTTAGGGTTAGGGTGATGGTTAGGGTTAGTGTTAGTGTTAGGGTTAGTGTTAGTGTGAGAGTAAGTGTTACGGTGAGGTTTAGCTTTAGGATGAGGGTTATTGTTAGAGTTAGGGTTAGGGTTACGGTTATGGTGTGGGTGAGGTTGAGAGTTAGGGTTAGGGTTAGGATGAGGTTTAGGTTAAGCTTTAGGTTTAGGGTTAGGTTTAGGGTTAGGTTGAGGTTTAGGTTTTGGATTAGGGTTAGAGTTAGGTTTAGGGTGAGCAGGAGGTTTAGGGTTAGAGTTAGGGTTAGGGTGACGGTTAGGTTGAGGGTTAGGGTTAGTGTTAGCATTAGGGTTATGGTGAGAGTTAGGTGGAGGTTTAGGGTTAGGGTTAGGGTTAGGTTTAGGATTAGGTTTAGGGTGAGGGTGAGTGTGTGTGTTAAGTTTATGTTTAGGGTTCGGCTTAGGGTTAGGCTGAGGGTGAGGCTGAGGGTGAGAGTTAGGGTTAGGGTGAGGGTTAGGGTTTGGGTTAAGTTTAGGGTTAAGGGGAGGGTTAGGGTAAGGGTTATGTTGAAGGTGAGGGTTATGGTTAGGTTCAGGGTTTCGGTTCGGATTAGGATTAGGGTGAGGGTGAGGTTTAGGGTTAGAATTAGGGTTAGGGTGAGGCTGAGGGTGAGGATTAGGGTTAGGGTTAGTTTTAGATTTTGGGTTAGGTTGAGGGTTAGGGTGAGGTTTAGGGTTAGGGTTAGGCTTAGGGTTAGAGTTAGTGTTAGGGTGAAGGTGAGGATGAGTATTAGGATTAGGCTTAGGAATATGGTTTTTGTTATGGTTAGGGTTAGCGTTAGGGTGAGGGAGAGGTTTAGGTTTAGGTTTAGCGTTAGGATTATTGTTAGGTTTAGGTTAGGGTGAGGGTGAGGGTTAGGTTTAGTGTGAGAGTTAGGTTTAGGGTTAGGTTTAGGGTGAGGGTAAATGTTAGGGTGAGGTTTAGGGTAAGGTTGAGCTTTAGGGTTAGAATTAGGGTTAGGGTTAGGGTTAGGGTGAGGGTGAGGGTGAGGGTTAGGTTTAGGGTGATCTTTAGGGTTAGGGCAAGGTTTAGGATTAGGTTTAATTTTAGGATGAGGAGTAGGCTGAGGATTGGGGTTAGGATTAGGATTAGGGTGAGGTTTAGGGTTAGGGTTATTGTTAGGGTTAGGCTTAGGTTTAGAGTTAGTGTTAGGGTGAGGGTGAGGATGAGTGTTAGGATTAGGCTTTGGAATATGGTTTTGGTTATGGTTATGGTTAGGGTTATGGTGAGGGTGAGGGTTAGGTTTAGGGTGTAAGATAGGTTTAGGGTTAGGTTTAGGGTGAGGGTAAACGTTAGGGTGAGGGTTCGGGTAAGGTTGAGCTTTAGGGTAAGCCTTAGGGTTAGGGTTAGGGTTAAGTTTAGGGTTAGGGTTAGGGTGAGGGTGAGGGTTAGGGCTAAGTTTATGGTGAGGGTTAAGTTTAGGGTGAGGGTTAGGGTTAAGTTTAGTGTTAGGGTGAGGGTGAGGGTGAGTGTTAGTGTGAGGGTGAGGTTGAGGGTGAGGGTTAGGTTTAGGTTAAGGGAGAGGGTGAAGATGAGGTTTAGGGTTAGGATTAGGGTTAGGGTTAGGATGAGGTTGAGGGTTAGGTTAACGTTTAGGTTGAGGTTTAGGGTTAGTTTGAGGGTTGGGTGAGCGTGAGGGTAAGGGTTAGGTTGAGGGTTAGGGTGAGGGTGAGACTTAAGTTTAGGGTTAGTGTTAGGGTGAGGGTCAGTATGAGGGTAAGGGTTAGGGTTTGTTTTAGGGTTAGTGTGAGGATTGGGATTAGGGTTAAGGGGAGTGGGAGGGTTAGGTTTAGTGTGAGGAGTAGGGTGACGGTGAGCGTAAGGGTTAGGGTGAGGGTTAGGGTTAGGTTTTGTGTTATAGTGGGGGTTAAGGTGATGGTTGTGGTTAGGGTTAGGGTTATGTTTAGCATGAGGCTTAGGGTGAGGGTGAGGGTTAGGGTTAGAGTGAGGTTTAGCGTTAGGATACGCGTTAGGATGAGGGCTAGGGTGAGGGTGAGGGTTAGGGTTAGTGTTAGGGTTAGGTTGAGGTTTAGGGTTAGAGTGAGGGTTCGGTTGAGGTGTACTTTTAGGGTTAGGTTTAGGGTGAGGGTAAAGGTTAGGATGAGTTTTAGGGTGAGGATGAGGTTTAGGGATAGGGTTAGGGTTAGGATGAGTGTTGGGGTTCGGATTATGGTGAGGGTATGTGTTAGGGTGAGGGTTAGGGTGAGGGTGAGGGTTAGGGATACGGTTAGGGTTATGGTTAGGGTAACGGTGAGGTTGAGGGTTAGTTTTAAGTTTAGGTTCAGGGTGAGGGTGAGGTTCCGCTTTAGGATTAGGGTTAGGGTCAGGATTAGGCTGAGGGTGAGGGTGAGGGTGAGTGTTAGGGTTAGGGAGAGGTTAAGGGAGAGGTTGAAGATGAGGTTTAGGGTTAGGATTAGGGTTAAGGTTACGGTGAGGTTGAGGGTTAGGGTTACCAGTAGGTTGAGGTTTAGGGTTAGTGTGAGGGTTGGGTGAGCGTGACGGTAAGGGGGAGGGTAAGGGTTAGGGTGAGGGTGAGACTTAGGGTTAGGGTAAGTGTTAGGGTGAGTGTTAGTGTGAGGGTAAGGGTTAGGGTTAGTGTGAGGTTTAGGGTTAGGGTGAGGGTTAGGGTTAGTGTGAGTGGTAGGGTGACGGTGAGGGTAAGGGTTAGGTTGAGGTTCAGGGTGAGTCTGAGAGTTAGGGTTATTGTTAGGGTTAGGGTGAGGGTTAGGGTTAGCTTTAGGGTTAGAGTGAGGGTTAGGATTAGTGTTAGAATGAGGGCTAGTGTGAAGGTGAGGTTTAGGGTTAGGTTTAGGGTGAGGGTGAGGGTTAGGGTTAGGGTGAGGATTTGGATGAGGGGTAGGTTTAGGGTTAGTTTTAGGGTGAGGGTAAGCATTCGGGTGAGGTTTAAGATGAGGGTGAGGTTTAGGGAGAGGGTTGGTGTTAAGGTGAGTGTTAGGGTATGGGATAGCGTTAGGATTAGGGTGAGGGTATGTGTTAGACTGAGGGTGAGGGTTAGGGTTAGTATGAGGGTTAGGGATAGGCTTAGGTTTATGGTTTGGGTGAAGATGAGGGTGAGGGTTAGTTTTAGGGTTAGGTTCAGGGTGAGGGTGAGGTTCAAGGTTAGGATTAGGGTTAGGGTTACGGTTAGGCTAAGGGTGAGGGTAAGGCTGAGTGTTAGGGTTAGGGTGACGGTTCGGGTTAGGGTTAGGTATAGGGTGAGGGTTATTGTTAGTGTGAGGATTAGGGTTCGGGTTAGGGTGAGAGTAAGGGTTATGGTGAGGTTTAGGTTTAAGGTTAGCGTTAGGGTTAGCATGAGGGTGAGGGAGAGGTTTAGGTTTACAATTAAGGTTAGGTTTATGGTTAGGCTTAGGGTGAGTGTCATGGTGAGGGTGAGGCTTAGGGTGAGGGTTAGGGTTAGGGTTAGGGTGAGGGTTAGGGTTAGGGTGATACTTAGGGTGAGGGTTTGGGTTATGGTGAGGGTGACGGTTAGGGTGAGTGTGAGGTTTAGGTTGTGGGTTAAGGTTAGTGTGACGGTGATGGTTAGGGTGAGGGTGGGGGTGAGGGTGAGGGTTAGCATTAGGGTGAGGGTTAGGGTTAGGGTGAGGGTGAGGGTTAGGATTAGGGTTAGGGTTATGGTGAGGTTTCAGGTGAGGGGTAGGTTTAGAGTTAGGCTTAGGGTGAGGGTAAGTGTTCGGGTGAGGTTTAGTGTGAGGGTGAGGTTTAGGGAAAGGATTAGGGTTTAGGTAAGGGTTACGGTGAGGAATAGTGTTAGGATTAGCGTGCGGGTATGTGTTAGAGTGAGGGTTAATGTTAGCATTAGAAGGAGGGTTAGGGATAAGTTTAGAGTTAGGGTTGGGGTGATGATGAGGGTGAGGGTTAGTTTTAGGGTTAGGTTCAGGGTGAGGGTGAGGTTCAGGGTTAGGATTAGGTTTAGGGTTAGCGTTAGGCTAAGGCTTGAGGATTAGGGTTAGGGTGGGGTGAGGGTTAGGTTTAGGTTTAGGGTGAGGGTTAGGGTCAGGGTTAGTGTGAGGATTAGTGTTAGGGTTAGGGTGAGAGTAAGGGTTATGGTGAGGTTTAGGGTTTAGATTAGCTTTAGGGTTAGCATGAGGGTGAGGGAGAGGTTTAGGTTTAGGATTAGGGTTAGGTTTACAGTTAGACTTAGGGTGAAGGTCATGGTGAGGGTGATGCCTAGGGTCTGGGTTAGGGTTAAGTTTAGGGTGAGGATTAGGGTTAGGGTGATACTTAGGGTGAGGGTGTGGGTTATGGTGAGGGTGACCGTTAGAGTGAGTGTGAGGGTTAGGGTGTGGGTTGGGGTTAGGGTGATGGTGAGGGTTAGGATGAGGGTGAGGGTGAGGGTGAGGGTTAGCATTAGGGTGAGGGTTAGGGTTAGGGTTAGAGTGAGGGTGAGGGTTATAATGAGGGTTAGGGTTAGGGTTAGGGTTAGTGTGAGGATTGGAGTTAAGGTGAGGGTAAGGTTTAGGGTTAGATTTAGGGTAAGGTTTAGTGTGAGAGTTAGGGTGAGAGTGTGGGTTAGGTTTAGTGTGAGTGTTAGGGTGAGTGCTAGGGTGAGGGTTAGGTTTAGTGTTAGGGTTAGGGTGAGGGTGAGGGTTAGGGTTAGGGTGAGGTTGAGAGTAAGGGATAGGTTTAGTGTTAGGGTTAGGGGTATTGTTAGGGTTAGGGTTAGGGTTACACTAGGGTGAGGGTGAGGGTGAGGGTTAGGGTTGGGGTGATCTGTAGAGTTAGGCCGAGGTTTAGGATTAGGTTTAGGTTTAGGATGAGGATTAGGCTATGGGATGGGGTTAGTATTAGGGTTAGTGTGAGGGTTAGGGTTAGGGTTAGGGTTATTGTTAGGGTTAGGCTTAGGGTTAGAGTTAGGGTTAAGGTGAGAGTGAGGATGAGTGTTAGGATTAGGCATAGGAATAGGGTTTTTGTTATGGTTAGGTTTAGCGTTAAGGTGAGGGTGAGGTTTAGGTTTAGGGTTAGAGTTAAGATTATTGTTATAGTGAGGGTTAGGGTGAGGGTGAGGGTTAGGTTTAGTGTAAGGTTTAGGTTTAGGGTTAGGTTTAGGGTGAGGGTAAGGGTTAGGTTCAGGGTTAGGGTGAGGGTTAGGGTTAAGTTTAGGGTGAGGGTTAAGTTTAGGGTGAAGGTTAGGGTTAGGGTTAGTGTTAGGGTGAGGGTGAGTGTAAGGGTTAGGGTGAGAGTGAGGTTGAGGGTGTGGGTTAGGTTTAGGGTAAGGGAGAGGGTGAAGATGAGGTTTAGGATTATGATTAGGGTTAGGGTTAGGGTAAGGTTGAGGGTTAGGTTAATGGTTAGGTTGAGGTTTAGGGTTACTGTGAGGGTTGGGTGAGCATGAGGGTAAGGGTTAGGGTGATGGTTAGGGTGAGTGTGAGACTTAATGTTAGGGTTAGTGTTAGAGTAAGGTTTAGTGTGAGGGTAAGGGTTAGGGTTTGGTTTAGGGTTAGTGTGAGGATGAGGATTAGGGTTAGGGTTAGGGGGTGGGTTAGAGTTAGTGTGAGGGGTAGGGTGAAGGTGAGGGTAAGGGTTAGGGTGAGGGTTAGGGTTAGGTTTAGGGTTATGGTGGGGGTTAGCGTGAGGTTTGGAGTTAGGGTTAGGGTTATGTTTAGGATGAGGTTTAGGGTGAGGGTGAGAGTTAAAGTGAGGGTGAGGGTTAGTGTGAGGGTGAGGGTTAGGGTTAGGGTGAGTGTTAGGGTTAGGATTAGGGTTAGGATGAGGGCTATGGTGAGGGTGAGGGTTAGTGTTAGGGTTAGGGTTAGGTTGAGGGTTAGGGTTAGGATGAGGGATCAGGTGAGGGGTACGTTTAGGGTTAGGTTTAGGTTGAGGGTAAATTTTAGGATGAATTTTGGCCTGAGGATGAGGTTTAGGGAGAGGATTTTGGTTAGGTTGAGGGTTAGGGTTAGGATTAGGTGATGGTATGCTTTAGGGTGAGGGTTAGGGTGAAGGATAGCGTTAGGGTGAAGGTTAGGGATACGGTTAGGGTTATGGTTAGAGTGACAGTGAGAGTGAAGGTTAGTTTTTAGATTAGGGTTAGGGTTAATGATACGGTTATGGTTAGGGTTACGGTGACGGTGAGGGTTAGGGTTAGGTTTAGGGTTAGGGTGAGGGTAAGGTTTAGGGTGAAGTTTAGGGTGAGGTGAGGTTTAGGGTGAGTGTTAAGGTGAGGGTAAAGGTGAGGGTGAGGGTATGTGTTAGATTGAGGGTTAGGTTGAGGGTTAGGTTTAAGGTGAGGGTTAGTGATAGATTTACGGTTAGGATTAGGGTGAGGGTGAGGCTGAGGTTTAGGGTTAGGGTTAGGTTCAGGCTGAGGGTGAGGTTCAGGGTTAGGATTAGGGTTAAGGTTAGGCTTAGGCTGAAGTTGAGGGTGTGGGTGAGGGTTAGGGTTTGGGTGAGGGTGTGGATTAGGGTGAGTTTTAGTGTGTGCGTTAGTGTTGGGGTTAGTGTGAGGATTAGGTTTAGAGTTATGGTTAGGGTAAGGGTTAGGGTTAGATATAGGGTAAGGTTTAGTGTTAGGGTTAGGGTGAGAGTGAGGGATAGGTTTAGTGTGAGTGTTAGGGTGAGGGTTAGGTTTAGTGTTAGCTTAAGGGTGAGGGTGAGGGTTAGGGTGAGTGTGAGGTTTAGGGTTTGGCTGAGGGTTAGGGTGAAGGTGAAGTTTACGGGGAGGGTGAGACTTAGAGTTAGGGTTAGGTTTAGGGTGAGGGTTAGTGTGAGGATAAGGGTTAGGGTTAGGTTTAGGGTTAGTGTGAGGATTAGGGTTAGGGAGAGGGTTAGAGTTATGGTGAGGGTGAGGGTTATGTTTAAGGATGTGTGAGGGGTAGGGTTACGGTGAGGGTTAGGGTTAGGTTTTGGGTTAGGGTGAGGGTGATGGTGAGGGTGAGTGTTAGGGTGAGGGTGAAGTTGAGGGTGATGGTGAGGGTTAGGGTTAGGGTTAGGTTGAGGTTTAGGCTTAGTGTGAGGGTTGGGCGAGCATGAGCTTAAGGGATAAGGTGAGGGTTAAGGTGAGGGTGAGAGTTAGGGTTAGGGTTAGTGTTTGGGTGAGGGTTCAAGTGAGGGTTAGGGTTAGGGTTAGGGTTAGGGTTAGTGTGAGGATTACGGTTAGGGTGAGGGTAAGTGTTGGGGTGAGGGTTAGGATTAGGGTGAGTTTTATGGTTAGGGTGAGGGTTTGGGTTAGGGTTATTGTTAGGGTAAGGTTTAGGGTTACAGTTACGGTGAGTGTGAGGGTGAGAGTTAGGGTTAGGTTTAGGGTGAAGTTTAGTGTTAGGGTTAAGGTTAGAGTTAGGGTTAAGGTGAGGGTGAGGTTTAGGGGTAGAGTTAAGGTTAGGGTGAGGTTTAGGGTTAGGGTGTGTGTTAGGATGGGATTGTAGGTAAGGGTAAATTTGAGTGTTAGCCTGAGGGTGAGCGTTACAGTAAGGGTGAGGGTTAGGGTTAGGGTGAGGATTAGTGTTAGGATTAGGGTGAGGGTGAGGGTTAGTTTGAGGATTAGTGTTAGGGTTAGTGTGAGGTTTAGGGTGAGGATGAGGGTTAGGATTAGTGTTATGGTGAGGTTTACGGTTAGGGTGATGCTTAGGGTTAGTGTGAGCGTTAGTGTTAGCATTAGGGTTTATGTTAGGTTGAGGGTAAGTGTTAGGGTGAGGGTTAGGATTAGGGTAAGGGTTATGTTTAGGGTGAGTGTGAGGGTTAGGGTTAGGGTTATTGTTAGGTTTAGGGTTAGGGTTAGGGTTATGGTTATGGTTAGGGTTAGGGTTAGGTTTAGGTTAGGGTTAGGATGAAGTTTAGTTTTAGGGTTATGGTTAGAGTTAAGGTTAAGGTGAGGGTGAGATTTAGGGTTGGAGTTAGGGTTAGTTTTAGTGTTAAGGTTAGGGTGAGGGTTAGGGTTAGGCTTAGGCTTACGCTTAGGCTTAGGCCGAGCATGAGGGTGAGGGTTAGGGTTCCGTTTAGGGTTCGGTTTAGGGCAAAATTTAGATTGAGGTTTGGAGTTAGGATTAGGGTAAGGGTGAGGGCTAGGGTTAAGCTTAGGATGAGGGCTAGGATTAGGGATACAGTTAGGTTTAGGATTAGGCTTAGGGTGAGGGAAAGTATGAGGTTTAGGGTTAAGGTTAGGCTTAGAGTTAGGGTTAGGGTTAGGGTTAGGCTTTGGGTTAGTGTGAGGATGAGGCTTAGGATTAGGTTTAAGGTTAGGGTTAGGATTAGGGTTAGGGTTAGTGTTAGGTTTAGTATTAGGGTTAGGGTTAGGATTAGGGTGAGGGTTTGTTTGAGGGTGAGGGTTAGGGTGAGGGTTAGGGTTATTGATACGGTTAGGGTTATGGTTAGAGTGATGGTGTGAGTGAGTGTTAGTTTTAATGTTAGGGTAATATTTAGTGTTAGGCTTATGGTGAGAGTGAGGGTTAGGTTTAGTGTGAGTGTTTGGGTGAGGTTTAGGTTTAGTGTTAGCTTTAGGGTGAGGTTGAGGTTTAGGGTGAGTGTGAGGGTTAGGGTTTGGGTGAGGGTTAGGTTTAAGGTGAAGGTTAGGATGAGGGGGAGACTTAGAGTTAGGGTTAGGGTTAGGGTGAGGGTTAGTGTGAGCATAAGTGTAAGTGTTACGTTTAGGGTTAGTGTGAGGATTAGGGTTAGGGTGAGGGTTAGGGTTAGGTTTTGGGTTAGGGTGAGGGTGAAGTTTAGGGTGATGATGAGGGTGACAGTTAGGTTTAGGTTGATGTTTAGGCTTAGTGTGAGTGTTGGGTTAGCATGAGTTTAAGGGATAGGTTGAGGGTTAAGTTTAGGGTGAGGGTTATGGTTAGGGTGAGTGTGAGGGTTAGGGTTATTGTTATGGTTAGGGTTAGAGTTATGGTTATGGTTATGGTTATGGTTAGTGTTAGGGTTAGAATGAAGTTTAGTTTTAGGGTATGTGTTAGAGTTAAGGGTAGGGTGAGGGTGAGATTTAGGGTTAGAGTTAGGGTTAGTGTTAGTGTTAGGGTTAGGGTGAGGGTTAGGCTTAGGCTTAGGCTTAGGCTTAGGCTTATGCCGAGCATGAGGGTTCGGGGTAGGGTTCGGGTTAGGGTTCGGGTTGGGGTGAAGGTTAGATTGAGGTTTACGGTTAGGATTAGGGTAAGGGTTAGGTTTAGAGTGAGGGCTAGGGTTAGGGATAGGGTTAGGTTTAGGATTAGGGTTAGGGTGAGGGTGAGTGTGAGGTTTAGAGTTAGGGTTAGGCTTAGAATTAGGGTGAGGGTTAGGGTTAGGCTTTGGGTTAATGTGAGGGTGAGGCTGAGGATTAAGCTTATTTTTAGGGTTAGGTTTATTGTTAGGGTTAGTGTTAGGGTTAGGGTTAGGGTTAGGGTTATGGATAGAGTTAGGGTTAGAGTTAGGATTAGCCTTAGGGTTAGGATGAGGGTGAGGGTGGGTTTGAGGATTAGAGTTAGGGTTTGGGTAAGGCTTAGGTTTAGGCTTATTATTAGTGTTATGCTTAGGGTTAAGTGAGCATGAGGTGAGCATGAGGATGAAGGTGAGGTTTATGGTTAGGGTTAGGGTTAGTGTTATTCTTAGGGTTAGGGTTAGAGATACGGTGAAAACAAGGTTGAGGGTGAGGGTTAGGGTTAGGTTCCGGTTTAGGGATAGGTTTATGGTAAGCGTTAGGGTGAGGGTGAGGTTTACAATTAGAGTTATTCTTAGGGGGAGGGTTAGGCTTAGGGTTTGGGTTAGGGTGAGGGTGGGGGTGAGGATTAGGGTTAGGTTTAGGGTTAGGGTTAGGGTTAGGTTTTTAGGTTAGGGTTAGGGTTAGGGTTACAGTCAGTGTTAGTTTTAGGGTTAGGTTTAGGGTTAGGCTGAGGGTGAGGGTGGGTGTGAGGATTAGGGTTAGGGTTAGGGTTAGCCTCAGGTTTAGGCTGAGGGTGAGGGTGAGGGTGAGGGTTAGGATTAGTTTGATGGTTAGGGTTAGGGTTAGGGTGAGGATTAGTGTTAGGGTTAGTGTTAGAATTAGGGTTAGGGTGAGGGTGAGATTTTGGGGTAGAGTTAGGGTTAGGGTGAGAGTTAGTTTGAGTGTTAGGTTTAGGGTGAGGGTTAGGATGGAGGTGAAGTTAAGGGAAAACTTGACGTTTAGGCTGAGTGTGAAGTTTATTGCAAGGGTGAGGGTTAGGTTTAGGGTGAGGGTGAGGGTTAGGGTTAGTGTGAGAGTTAGGGTTCGGGTTAATTTTAGGATTAGGGTTAGGATTAGGTTAAGGGTTATGGTGAGGGTGAGGGTTAGTGTCAGTTTGAGAGTTAGGGTTAGGATTAGGGTTAGGTAGAGGGTTAGGGTTAGGGTTAGTGTTAGGGTGAGAGTTAGGATGAGGGTTAGGGTTAGGATTAGGTTTAGGGTGAAGGCGAGGGGCGGGTGAGGTTTAGGGTTAGGGTTAGGGTGAGGTTTACGGTTAGGGTTAGGGTTAGTGTGAGGGTTAGGATGAGAGTTAGGGTTACGGTGATGTGAGGGTTAGGGTTAGCGTGAGGTTTAGGTTTAGTATTAGGGTTAGGGTGAGGGTGAGTGTTAGGATTAAGGTTAGGGTTAGAGTTAGCTTTAGGGTTAGGATTAGTGTTATTGTTAGGGTTAAGGTCACAGTAACAGTGAGGGTGAGGATGAGGATGAGGGTGAGGTTTTGGGAGAGTGTTAGGGTGAGGTTTAGGTTTATGGTTAGGATTAGGGTTAGGGTGAGGGTGAGGTTTAGGGTTAGATTTTGGTTTAGGGGGAGTGTTAGATCAAGGGTTAGGGTTAGGGTTAGTGTTAGGGTTAAGGTTAGGGTGAGGGTTAGTTTGAGGTTTAGGGTTAGGGTTATGGTTAGTGTTAGGATTAGGGTGAAGTTGAGGGTGAGTGTGAGGGTGAGGTTTAGGCTTAGGCTTAGGCTTAAGGTTAGCCTGAGGGTGAGGATGGGATGAGGATTAGGGTTAGGGTGATGGTTAGGATTAGGGTAAGTGTGAGGGCTCGGGGGAGGGTGAGGGTTAGGGTAAGGCTTAGGCTTAGGCTTAGGGTTAGGCTGAGGGTGAGTTTGAGGATGAGAGTTAGGGTTACCGTGATGGTTAAGTTTTCGGTTAGGGTGAGGGTTAGGATGAGGTTTAGGGTTAGGGTGAGGTTAGGGTGAGGATTAGGGTAAGGGTAAAAGTGAGGTTTACACTGAGGGTGAGGGTTAAGATAAGGGTGAGGGTTGGGTTAGGTTTAGGGTTAGTGTAAGGGTTAGGGTTATGGATAGGATGAGGGTTAGAATGAGGATTAGTGTTACGGTTAGTGTGAGGATTAGGGTGAGGATGAGGGTCAGGTTTAGGGAGAGGGTGAGGGTTAGAATTAGGGTTAGTGTGAGGGCTAAGGTGAGGGTTAGGGTTAGTGGGAAGGTTAGTGTTAGCATTAGGGTTAGTGTTAGGTTGACGGTAAGTGGTAGGGGGAGGGTTAGGGTTAGGGTGAGTGTTATGGTTAGGGTGAGGGTTAGGGTTAGGGTGAGGGTGAATGTTAGGTTGAGTGTTAGGGTGAGTGTTAGGGTTAGGGATAGAGTTAGGTTTAGGATTAGGGTAAGGGTGAGGGTGAGTGTGAGGGTTAGGCTTATGGTTAGGCTTAGTGTTAGTGTGCGGGTTAGGGTGAGGGTTTGGGTTAGGATGAGGGTGAGGCTGAGGATTAGGGTTAGGTTTAGGGTTATGATTAGGGTTAGATTTAGGGTTAGGGTTAGGATTATGTTTAGGGTTAGGGTTAGGCTTAGGCTTATGGTTAGGCTGAGGTTGAGGCTGAGGGTGAGGGTTATGGTTATGGTTAGGTTAGGATTAGGGTTAGGGGAAGTGTTATTGTTAGGGTTAGGGTTAGAGTTATGATCAGGTTGAGGGTGAGGGTTAGAATTAGGGTTAGGGTGAGGGCTAGGGTGTGGGTTAGTGTTATGGTGAAGGTTAGGTTTAGGGTGAGGGTTATGATTAGGGTGAGCGTAAGGGTTAGGGTTATTGTTACGGTTAGGGTTAGGGTTATGGTTACGGTGAGTGTGAGGGTGAGAGTTAGGGTTAGGCTTAGGGTGAAATTTAGTGTTAGGGTTAGAGTTAGGGTTAAGGTGAGGGTGATGTTTAGGGGTAGAGTTAGGATTAGGGTGAGGATTAGGGTCAAGGTAAGGGTTAGGGTGAGCGTTAGGGTGGGATTGAAGGTAGGGGTAAATTTGAGGGTTAGCCTGAGGGTGAGGGGTACAGTAAGGGTGAGGGTTAAGGTTAGGGTGAGGGTTAGTGTTAAGGTTAGGGTGAGGGTGAGGGTTAGATTGAGGATTAGTGGTAGGGTTAGTGTGAGGTTTAGGGTGAGGTTGAGGGTTAGGGTTAGTGTTAGGGTGAGGTTTATGGTTAGGGTGATGCTTAGGGTTAGTGGGAGCGTTAGTGTTAGCGTTAGGGTTTATGTTAGGGTGAGGGTAAGTTTTAGAGTGAGGGTTAGGGTTAGGGTGAGGTTTATGGTTAGGTTGTGTGTGAGGGTTAGGGTTAGATTTATTGTTAGGGTTAGGTTTTGGGTTAGGGTTATGTTTAGGGTTAGGGTTAGCGTTAGGTTTAGATTGAGGTTTAGTTTTAAGGTTAGGTTTA